>NC_140467.1:327500-525000 GCF_051167445.1 Perissodus microlepis
CACACACACACACACACACACACCCTCTCTGTGTCTCACACACACACACTCTGTGTCTCACACACCCACAGACACACACACACACACCCTCTCTGTGTCTCACACACCCACAGACACACCCACACACACTCTCACACACACACACACCCTCTCTGTGTCTGTCTCACACACACACACACACACACACACACACACACACACACACCCTCTCTGTGTCTCACACACACACACTCTGTGTCTCACACACCCACAGACACACACACCCTCTCTGTGTCTCACACACCCACAGACACACACACAGACACACACACACGCTGACGCCAGTCTCTCCGGTGAGGGCAGAGTCAAGTGTTCAGTTGATGTTTTTCTCTCTTCATGAATATTAATGTACTGCTCTCCATCAAAACACAACCGGTTCTCATTTACAGAGACCAGCGCACAATCTCACACGTACATACACAATGAAATGTGTGTGCGACTGCAGGAAACCATATGAATGCACACACACGACAAATGCGTGAACCTTAGCTTTAGATAGATTTAGCAGTGTGAAAGTGAACAATTTTACATGTGCGCACACACACAGACACACAAACAAAGTGTGGGGTTAGCAAGAGTATGGGGTAAACTGTAAATATGGGATATATGGCTATATGGAAATATGTGTGATATGGACATGTAATAAACAATAAAATAAAATAAACCCAGGGGCAACACAAAGTCGTGGAAAAGCAATCTGAAAGAAAGATTATTTATTAGAGGTGGAAGGGAGGTAAACTGGTGCACGTCTGAGGAGTGCTGCAGCTAGATTTGTAGTCAATTAAGGTGGATTTACTAGGCCCATGATGAGATCCTCACTGACGCTGTGTTTTCATATTGGACCAGGGGTACAGGTAAGCCCTGATGCTTTCTTCCTTTCAATCTCCCAACCTTTTTTCTGTCTCCCTTATTTTCTCAGCTATGATGTGTACAAGAGGCTGGGCTGTGCGACCACCAGTCGAGTAGTAAGAGCCACCTTTAATAAAGACTGAACTTCTTCCACTGCTTACCAAAAGGAGCTGTACAAACAGTATATATGATGTGCACAGAGTACTTATTTATCATTTAAAGTGAGACAAGTCATTGCAATTAAAAAGTTTAATACTGAAACTGTAGTGAACTATATGCTGCTGAGCTGCAAAGAAAATATGGCACCGTCATATCTCCTGATTATATTTCCTGACTTTATTCTGATGCAGTCTCAGTATTTCTTACTGAGTATTTCTTCTTCATATATTTGAAGGTAATTATTTCTGTGGCTGTACAGAATAAAATCTAATGATGAAAGTGAAAAAGCTTTATGGCATAACACAGAACAGGAATATGTGCTTTGAATGGTCTCAACTTTACAGCTATAAATGAAAAAGGGTTTTTTTCTGCTGTAGAGCCAGAAACCAGTTCTCTTAGAAAATACACGAACATGAGCTGGATTTGGGAAACCTGCGTCGACCTGCCAAAGTGATAAGCACACTTTGATGTCTTTTTACTGGTTCCTGATATGAGTAAATGTAAACAGAGATGATCAAACCCCCACAAATGAAAATTAAGAGAATAGAGTGTATGTTTGACTGTGGGTCATTAGCTGTCACAGGCAGACACTGTGGTCATACAAAGTTGTTTGTCCCATACAGCAAAAATCTAGTCCTCAAAGCAGTCAGCTACTACAAAGAAAAAACCCTAAAAATGTGTGTGTGTGTGTGTGTGTGTGTGTGTGTGTGTGATGTTAAGTCATTCAGTGTCTTTTTTTGTTTTTTGTCTTATAAAAAACAAAAAAAGACACTGAATGTCTTTCAGTGGGGGTTGGGAAGCTCATCTTGTCACCGGAAGGTCGCCGGTTCGATCGAGCTCTCTCTGTCCTGGTCGTTGTGTCCTTGGGCAAGACACTTCACCTACTGCCTACTGGTGTTGGCCAGAGGGGCCGATGGCGCGATATGGCAGCCTCGCCTCTGTCAGTCTGCCCCAGGGCAGCTGTGGCTACAACCGTAGCTGCCTCCACCAGTGTGTGAATGTGAGAGTGAATGAATAGTGGAATTGTAAAGCGCTTTGAGGGCCTTGAAAAGCGCTATATAAATGCAATCCATCATTATTATAAGTCTTTTGTTGTCACTTTTATCATTTCTGAGGACTTCCTGTTCTTACCACATCAACATAAAACTGTCTTATGGCAAGCCATGATGCGATTTGATTGGTTAGATACATACTTGCAGGATGAGTGACTTTTTAAATCATCAAACTTCATTTTTTTGTCATTTCTGCAGATTGCTGCTTGGTGAAGTGCTTTTTTTTTTTTTATTAAACTTTGAATTGCAAAGCAGGAACACAGCAGTCACCAGCATATACACATACAGGACAAAGATGCATCTACATGTATAGCAGGACCTGGGAGGTAGAAAGAAAAACCCAACAGCAATAGTAATAGACAATGAAAAAGGTTAACAATTGTCCCTTTGTTGCCAGGCTAAATCCCATAAGCCCGATTTCAACCTCTGAGCAGAAGGAGTGTCCAGATGGGCCAAAAAAGGGTCCCATATGCGATAGAAAAGGAAAGGTTTGTCCTTATGTGCTGTAGAGAAGGCTTCCATTGGCACAATCCATATCACAGACTGTAGCCACTGGTTGACAGATGGAGCCTTATCAGAAATCCATAGTACCATAATGCACGTTCGAGCGTAGTGTAGCAGTATGTGAAGGAGATCTTTGCTGCGAAAGCCGGCAGGTAGCTCATCATTTAGTCCTAACAAGCAAGTCCTTGGACCCAGATGCAGTCGGCAATTAAATATAGTACATAGCTTATCTATGAGTGATCTCCAAAACTGTAGAATAACAGGGCAGCTCCACAGACAATGAAAAAAGGAACCAACAGCAGACTGACATTTGTTACAGAGATTAGGCAAAGCTGGAAACATCACGTGTCTCTTCTCAGGTGTAATATAAAGCCTATTTATAAGTTTAAACTGCCTTTCCCAAATAGAATTAGATGCCAAGGCTTTAAAAGGACGACAACACAACTCATCCCAAGCTTCAGCATCTACGGCGCCTACATCTGATTCCCATGGGCCCTTGATTTTGTTAGAGTTATCCATTCTAAGATCAGAGAGAACGTTATAAATCTTTTTAGTGATACATCTTAGTTGGGTAGTTTTTACCATGAGTGATTCTATAATCCTTCAATTTAGAAGTAATATTGTGCTTTACCTGAAAGTACTTCAAAAAATCCTTATTGGTCAGACCAAACTTGCTTTTATGTTGATTAAAAGTAAGAAGAGAGTTCTCATGAACAAGACCACCCACTGTATTAATCCCTTTTTGAGACCAGTCAGGGTTTTCATGAATAGGAGTAAGAAGGGAGAAACAATTATAATATCCTTCCAGGCGCCTGACTTTGCGCCAAATAGTGAGCATATTCTTTAACACCATATTATCTTGTGTTAGAACTGTGGTTTTACCTGAGGAAATATATAGCATGTTCCGCAACGGATACCCTTTAAAGAAGTGGACTCAGCGCTGAGGTAAATGGAATCCAGATCGTCCATAAACCATTCTGTAAGAAATTTAAACTGTGCAGCCAAGAGGTATTGTGGGAAGGAGGGAGCAGCAAGACCGCCTTTCTGAACAGGCAAACACAGAAAACTGTATCTCAATCTAGGTCTTTTCTTACGCCATATAAAGGAGATAATTGAACCATTTAATTTTGACAAAACTTTTTTGGACAGAGCAAGCGGTAACATCTGGAATAGATACAAGAGGCGAGGGAGGATATTCATCTTGACCCGATGAATACGACCTAAAAGAGACAGAGGGAGGCTGCACCACCTATCCAAATCGCGATTGGTGGTCTGAATTAAAGGGGTGTAGTTCAGACTATACATTTCTTTTAGATTCGGTGAAATCTTCACTCCTAAATAAGTGAAGCCGGAGGGAGACCAACGAAAAGGCTGAGAAATGTTTGGATCAACCTCATTTATAACAGAGAGGGGCATAGACTCACTCTTAGAAAAATTGATCTTGTAGCCTGAGAAGGAGCCGTATTGGGAAATTAACGAAACTAATCTAGGAATCGAGTGAGCAGGAGAATTTAGAAAAATTAAAACGTCATCTGCATAAAGTGAAATCTTATGTTGAGATTGAAGTGCTTTTTGAAAAATTTGCATTTTCTTGGATAGCATTTTAGGTCTGGCTCCAAAAGTGAGTCAGTCCTCACAGACTTCTGGCAATGCCCAGAATGCCAAAACCAAGAAAAAATAATATTCTGCAAGACAGTGGATGACATTGTTGAGAATAGATTCCTTAATGTACATCAAAGTTAAAGAGAATATAGTTGTGATTGCTTGCAACATTATAATATTGCGGTTAATGAGTGTAAGAATACAAAATAGAAAAAAAGGCCTGAGATGGGAAGAAAGAACTGAGGTACAGGGCAGGAGGACAATCGACCCCCACCCCCAGGACAGTAGCAAGAGTTACTGAGGGTGAGGAGCAGACAAAGGGCAAAAGGGCACTACCATAAAAGGAGATGTGGGTCAGGGTGTCAGCACCCTTGGCCACTGTACTAGTGTATTTCCATTGTGGGGGTGTTTACTGTAGGGGGGAGGAGACCCGAGGTTATAACTGTAACTGTTGTGTGGAGTTCTTTAGATCAGCCTTCAGCATAGGACTGCATAGGAATGCAGTGTGCTGATCTCCAGATGCATCTGTAAGAATAATGGGTAATAAAAGGATTGTGTAAAACATGGAAACATCTCAGCGTGATCTCTACCAGGACCAAAAGAATCGCAGAGACCGGCGTTGTCTCAACATTTTGGTGCCGAGACCCGGATCTTGGTAGTTGATCTCCATTTGGACCTTGGCTGAAGCGGAACGGACGCTGAGGGTATTGCCGGCAAAAAACAAGGTAAGCAGAACCTGTTTAATCGAAATCTGCATATTGGAAATTAAGCTAAATTTCACCCAAAGGTGTCCTGAACGCAGAAGTCCGTAAATTTAGATAAGAGATGTGTGTAGAAGAGAGCAGGTTTCTCTAAAAGTGAGGGTTGGCGTCCCGGAAAGCAGGACTTCCTAAATTCCATTGTCCTTGGATGTGGCTGCCCCTCCTATGAGTTGACGAATTCATAGGCCCAGACGACGTTTCTGGAGCTAGGTTTGAGGCCTGGGAAATTCAGGACCCCCGAATTCTACTAAAACAGTTTGAGGCCGAGGGAGCAGATTGGTTAAATATTCCTCCCTTAATTCTACTTTGTTGTGAGTTTGTGTTGTAAGAAAACTTAGGTTTGCAAAGTGTGATTGTGCAGAGAGTAGCGTGTGGCTGAATTTGCTGAACAAAAGGTGTGTATGTGGGGGGATGCTCCTTTGAGGACAAAGGAAAGATGTGTAGGTGTGTGTGTAAGCTACCTGAGGACCAAAATGGAGGTGTCCGTGTGACAGAGCGGATTACGGGGGATTATTGGTGAAACAATAATAGTAATAACATAAGAGAAGATGAACTAAAATAAATAAATAAATAAAATAAACAGTGGATTAGTGATAAAGTAATGATAAATAAATAACAAAAATAAACTGAGATTTAAAGGTGATCAAGTATGGATGGAGAATTTGATCAAGAACTAGATGAGAGCAGTTGGAGAGAAAAGAAAAGAGGTTGGAGAAGTGAGTTAAGAGGTTGATGTGCGGGTGTAAAACAATGGGGTAAAAAAAAGGGGGGTAAAAATGAAAAAGAAAAAATAACGAAAACAAAACAGAGTGTGGAATTGTGAGAGGGGATTGTCTCCAACTGGGGGGAGCGGGTGATACTGCAGGTCACCAGCTGCCCTTAGTGGACACAAAAGAAAAACAGAACAGGAGTGTGGTTGATGAAAATAAGTAATAATAATATGAAGAGGGTTTTGTTTTTCTCAGTCAAGAACAACTAAAATCTTTCTCTCCTGTCTTAAAAACCCCGAAAGTGACACGGCTGGAATTAATTGGACATTACGACACAAGGGGAAGTGAAACTAGAAACACTGAGAAGAGACAAGGACCTTCAAAATACAACAGGAAACACACCGACTAAACTCTACACACGCAAACTTGAGACAGACTGAACATAGGAACCTGAAACGTGGAACAGGAGAGGACACAAAACACTAGGGATAATCAGAAACAACCCAAAATAAACAAAACCACAGAATGTTAATAAACTTAAACATAAACACGGAGTCCACAGACTCCGGATCAGGACAGTGAATGATCAAGTTGTCTCAGTGTGTCACTTGCAGGTGGGGAGATGGACCTGGATCAATTCTCCACGAGCAGCAGTCGGAAGAAAATTACAGGTTAAGATAATTAGAAACACCCAGCCCGAGTTTTGGCTAAATTGTTTTGCAGCTTCCCTTCCTCATCCTGAAAAAGCAAGCTTCAAGGAAGCTAATCTCTTCTTGAAGACATGGAGTGCAGTTAACATTAACAGTGGACAGCAGAGACAACAGCAGAGTCCTGAGCATAGAGGTCCAGCAGCGCTATGGGCAAAGGACATCAGAGAGAGAAAGAGAAGATCCATCATCACGACTGGATGGATGGAGATGCGGTTCCAGCAAGCTGCAACTTCACTGTGGGTGAAGGACTTTTGAGGAGACTTTCTGAGTTTGACATTTGCCAAGTTTGGAGCAAAATGGCAATGAAAGAGACAGTGGGAGAATACACGGGACAAAGCTGAAAAGAAGAACTGCCATTGGACTGCTGGGGAAGAAGAGACCACAGTGAAAGAAGGAGCAGGTGAGGACACAGAGGAATGCTGTTTTAGTGTGGGGAATCAAATTGGGTTAAGGAATCCGGGGAGACAAATGACTGACTTGAAGTGGAGGATTGAAAAAGTGTCCAGACCTCCACAAAAGGGGGAGGAAGAAGGTACTGAGGTATGCAAGTGCACTGCTGGACAAAACGGAAAGGCAACACCTCACATGCACACAACATGTACTGGGGGTAGCACAAAATCATACACACATCACAAGAGGGTACCTGTAGAAGGGGTTAACAAAACACAGTGTGGTTGCCTATGGTAACTCGCAAGCATTAGGATTTAGCTGTGCCGGACTATGATAGAGATTTTTTAATTTTTATTTAGGTGTTTCTGAAACAAAAAGGTGGAGCAAAAGAAGTTTTGTTTCAGAAAAAAGAGGGAAGGTAAATAAATTGACATACATAAGTACAAAATGCATGAATATGAAAGGTTTGGGGATTTAATTGGCTGATACATTTTTCGTTTGTTACCAAGTTAAACCTGCCAATTAGATTTGGTGTGTTTTAATTTTTAGAGGAGGAATATTCTGGGACAAGTCCTAAGACTACAATTTTATATATGTGGTTATTCTGGTATTTTATTTTTGAACAGTGCACTGAAAGTTTTGTTTGACAATTTTCTCTCCCACAAGCAGGCTTGCACGATTGGATCTGAAAGCGCTATACTAAATTTTTGCTTGAAAATTATCGCAAACTGAGCTTCTCCACATTACAATGGGCTCTGGAGAAAGTCACTTATTTGGGACGCAATCAGATAATGAGTCCCTGCCTAAAAGGATTTCGTGAGGTAATCCATTCTAAAATTATTTTTTTATTCTTTTTGAAATGTCGTCATATTGCTGGCAGTAGAAATTTAATGCGACATGAGAGGTTCTGCTATCAGCAATAAACACGGGGACTGACTGGACTGACAAAAACTTGACTGACTTGACACCAATATGCAAGATTGCACCTCCACCCACAGAGCAAAAGGGGTGGATATTTGTTTTTACAGGAACAGGAGGATGAAAGCGACATCATAGTTTTGCATGTCTTGTAGGCCATGCAGATCTTTTGGTTGCCAGTTTTTCTGTGTCTATTTACAAGCAGTGTGTTAATATGCCCTTGTATTGTTTACAACAAAGTGTGCATACAAGATGCACTGGGCTAACATCTACACCACTTTTGCTACAGCAGAGGGTTAATCATATGATTTAATCACATGATTTGCAGCAGGAAACACCACTGGCCAATTTTTTAAACACAGGTTTACAGACCTGGAGCAGAGCTACTCCATTTTTAAGAGAGAATGAGCAACTTTATTGTGCATCTGTAATTGTTTTGAATTGACACATGGCAAGGACCATGTGGCAAAAGGGGTTTGCCAGGGTAGTTTTAATTTTTAATTACAGGTGCAGTGACCAAACTGACGGAAGGAGATCATTCATAAGATGCAGACTGAGACCTGGAGAGAAGGCTTGGAAGAAAAGCGTCTGGACTTCTTTAAGTTGCTTGAAGACGTTTCACCTCTCATCCGAGAAGCTTCTTCAGTTCTAAGGGTCAAATGGTGGGGAGTCCCAGATTTAAACCCAGTGGGAGTTTCCCCCCAAAGAGGGACAAAAGGACCCCCTGATGATCCTCTACCTAATCACATGAGCCAAGGTGTGAAAGCGGGTGTGGGTCACAATCAGCCAGGGTTTCGGGTGAGCTCATTGTGAAACCTGGACCCACCCTGTCACTCACCCTGAGGTCAGATGGCCCAGGATGTGAGTGGGCATTAAGGCATCTGGGAAGGATCTCAAAACTGGATTATATATGGCAGACAGTTGGTGTCGTAGACCACCGCCTCTGTTCAAATCTTTTGTCCCTCTTTGGGGCTCCTTAGACTACGATGACCTGGATGACAGAACCAGACAACCACTGTGGTTGAACTACTAAAATGTTCCAACTATAACCCTACCTTCATCAGCTGCCACTTGATACTAGCTTAAAATGTGTGGACAGGACATGCAGTAACATACAGGGTGCTACATACAGTGTGACACATTATGTACTGCAGCTTGTTAAACGATATACAACTTCCACTTCAAATATAATTCGGTATTTTAGATATCTCTGTAAACAACAACGTAGTCATTACTAGAGAACATGATGAACAATTCCCATGCTTCCAGAGGTGATGATGAAATAGGATATATGAACACTTTAGCGCTCCACTCCACTTTGGCCCAAACAGTGAGTGCCAGATCGCTCCACAGAGATTGGTGTGTGTTGTTATTTAGACTAAATGACTGAGCCGATAGTCAAAAAAGACTATGCTGAGTGTGGGTTTCAAAATAAATGGATAAAGTCATCCAAGATCATGCTGTAGTTTGACGCATAACCTGCAGGAGCAATGGCAAGACACGTCATAAAGGGATGACAGGGGATTTGAATAATTACACTTACTGCTGAGTGCTGCTTTAGTTAAATCCCACAGCAGGAATTGCCAAGTTAAAACCAAAAAGTCGTATGAAAACTCTATTAGTGTGACATACAAGTCTTATTCTTACAGCTGGCCTGCATCATGTTGGCACAAGGGCTGAGTGACAGTGCATATACTGAACACCCACTGCTGAGTCTGGAAAGGCATTCGGGTCTCTGTAGTAATCTGATACAAAGACTGCACTGCTGAACATACTATCCTGCAGTATAGACAAAATGTTCATGTATTGCTGAGTGTGGCTTCAGCACGTTAAGAGAAAGCAAATAAAAGACAAAAATTGCTGAATAGACAAATCTGTGCAGTTGCTCTGGGTTTGAAGAGACACAGTCCTCTGGTGTGATCTGATAAACAGACGGCTACGTAGCCTGCCAATGTCTACCTGACAAAGAGACAACTGATGCTCTGCCAATGGGACATGTTTAACACGCACACTCTATAGAAGACAAGAAGCAATCATAAACTTGGAAACTCTAGAGCTGGAGGCCATCTGGAAAGACAACAGCATCAAGATATTTTAGCAGCACATTCATTATTGATATGACTCCAACAATCTTCATTGTTAACCACGTTTATAGAAGCCGACATCTTTAAAATACATTTGGTATCAGTTGAAAAAAAATACTTCTTTCCTGTCCGCGGTAAAATCAAGAGCCTTTATTTTTAGATTGAGCACTTCGGCTGCCAAAATACAGACGTGCTTGAAGGTCATATTGGACACAAAATACTAGTTACATGAATTATTTTTTGTTTCAGGTAATCCTGATTCGTGCTGGCACCTTATTAAAAACACAGAGTACCAGCTTAAGCACTCATTTGTAGGTACTCTGAACTGAAAAGGTGTAGTTAAATATATCAGACACACCCTGAAAGGGTTATTTTGGTGAAGCAGTCATTCAGCATTTTGTGTGATTCATACAATGGAAATCAGATCTCTGTGACTAAGGCCTAGTGTTGAGAATGAAGCTGCTCTCTAACAGGGGCTCTGTAAGCTCTCTCTATAAGGCTGTGACTGGTAGCTTTTATCAAATGGTACTAAATGAAGGATGGAACTAAACTGGGCTGAGTCAATGCACTTGAATATGTATGAAGACTTGGTGTGCTACTGTCACCTGCATTAGTTAAATAAGCTTTCCTTTAAAAGGTGAAGGTCTGACAAGATGTGCAGGACAAATGTTTGAGCTTCACTTTTTGCTGAGACTGCCATTGGAAGAGAGGGGTCCTTCTCTAACTCCAATCCTGTCACATTTATTGCCAAATATTTCCCATCTGCTGTAACTCTAACACAAAAACAGACAGTGCAGACGTAACCACCAGCACAGCTTAGCTGGGAAATGTGGTGAAATCTGTATTGCCTTGGTTTAATGCATGTAATGTTAAAATCGCTCTAGGTTCTTTGCTAGCTTTGCGTTAGCATGCTGTCTGTGCAGATGCTTGCAAAGAGCCAAAGTTGGGTTAGTAGTATAATAGTGACTGTGTCTGTCCTGGAAGCATTTTCCACTTCACCGTTGGGCTCTTGTCCTTTTGTACAATAAAAATCAAAGCAGTGTCCAGATTGCCGCTCCTTGTATTGCTGAAGCCATTTCCTTCCTCCACACACAAACTGAAATCAGCTGATTGTAATGAAAGTGAAGAAAATAGAAGGTTGCTTTGATGTTTTCTTCTTTCTATCCACCTGCCAACTCAAGAACCTTTGTAATGAAAGTACTGATGTAATTGTAACTGTAAAGTAATTACTGAATTCAGTAAAATAACATCTTACATTACTTTGTAACTGAAAAATGTAATGCGATTACAGTAACATGTTACTTTGTGTTGCATTGTACCAACACTAAAAACTAAAAACAATGCAACAGTTTGAACACCTATTACGATGCTTCTAAAGAAGTCTGGATCTTAAAGAAAAATAAATGAAAGTTTGTCCCAGTTTCCTCAAACAGCAAGCATGAGATTAGATTAAGACATCGGAACCAGCTAATGCACGCTAGCAACTATTTCTAGAGCCAGATGTCATGCCGTTCCCAAACAATCAATAAGGACTATGCATGTAGAGTTATGATGAAACTAATCTATGTTGTTATTTCAGACACCGAATCATACAACAGGTAAAAACTGCAAGCAGGGTTTTTTTTTTTACCCTTTTAAGTTACTAAAGGTGGCTGCACAAGGCTGTAGTGGAGCAGACAAAGTGCTGGAAACAACAACATGACGTAATGGCTATAGAACAATAATGTGAAAAACGAAGTTCAAGTGAGTGTCCTGGAGAAGGATGAACAAGGGATATTGTTGGAGTCAAATTGTTCAATGTTGTCATTGTGTTACTTAAATTTTAAGTCTTGGTTCAAACTGTATGATCAAAGGCATTCTTTGTTTCTGACCCCCTCCCCAGCCTGTTGAATGGTGGGGGAGGCTGTAGTGTTTTATTATAGGCACATCCTATGTGAAGGTTCTGTTTTCTTGTTTAGTAAACTTCCTGCCTTTATGACCCTTTGGTGAGCAGGAGGTCACACAAATGCACCCCCAAACACAAACACACACACTCATGGGCACCTACACACACACGCACATGCATACACACACATACAAGGGCCCGATACACCACAAAAATTCTGACAAAAATTTATTTAGAAGGAGATACAGTGACAAATTTAACACATTGTTTTACTACTTGTAAGTTGCACTTTAGGCAGCAGATTGTATACACTTATGACACACCCACCAAAAAGAAAAGTATATTTTAAGGCCTGCTACAAACCAATGCACATGACTATACACTGTTTTAATCCAGGGACTCTAGTAGAAATGCTGCACATCAGTTGTAACGTGCCCTGGTGTGTTGACTGGGAAAACTGCGACTTGGTATTATAATGACTGAAGATTCATGGTGGGTTAAATGAAAAACAAATATGGTGACACATTATGTTTAATCTTGTAAAAAAGTAAAGTAAAATAAATGTATTTAGTATTTTTCATGGTATAGCTGTAGTGTTGAATTAGCTCAATCAGCACAAGCATATTAAGAATACATATTCACTCTAATAGTACTACAGTATTCATTTTTTTCCTCCTATAAATAATGACATTCACACCGTGTGTCTCTGTGTATCCCCCATTTATCCAGTGAACTAAACACTTAGCTGGCCAGTCTACAAAGCAGTCAGTCTCAATGTACTCCTGCTTTACCTCTGAGGATTCGCAGAGGAGGTCTCAATACATCTGTCCACATCCATTTATCCATCTGTCCATCTGTCCATCTGTCCCAGCGCATGTGCCTCGGTAACCTTACATCCCCTGTGTCCAATCAGCTCATCCAGCTCAGTCAAGACAGTTGAAGCAGCAGGTGCCAGATGCCTAACTATAATTGGCCAGTCAGGTTATTTATAAATACTATACATTGTTAGTCTTGGGCATGAACCTTTCCTCACTCCACCCATGTACCTTTGGTGTTCATACATTATAGTTCCACATACAGTATATTTGTCTCTGCTTGTAGTTTATGTACCTTGATGGTGATGTATTAGTGATCTGTGTTGGGTGTAAACTTTAGTAACTGTGATGCTATAATCACATTACAGTTTTCAGTAACACCAGAATGTAACACATAAGCGAACTAATTTCAGTACAGTTATAATTATGTAGTTACTTGCATTACAAAGGTTCCTCAGTTTTTTGCACACCGGGTGGATAGAATAAAGAAAAAACACATCAAACAAGCATTATTTTTTACTTCCTGAGGAGTTTCAGCACAGTTAGCTGATTTCAGTTCATATGCAGGAAGAGGTAAATGGTGGAATGGCAATATGAACATTACTTTTACCTTTACTGCACACTGTAAAACCCAATAAGTTGATTTATCTCAAAACATTTGGTGAAACTGATTACGTAAAACATGAGTGGTCCCTTGGTTTATTAAAATAATCAAATTACAGCATTTACATTTATGTTAGACTACTTTTAATTAACTGCTTTAGCCCACTTACAATGAAAATTAAAAAAAAAAAAAAAAGAACATTGTTCATGACCTGTGTAGCATGTTAACACTATTGGAAGTAAAAAAAATAACTCCAATTTTGAAAACACAACTTTCTTTTTTTATTTGTATAAAGCTCTGACTTGTATTCTGAGTCTGAGTCTGTAACTCTGTCTGCAAAATACAGTAAATAATGACCAGTGTTGGGCAATTAATTATATAGTTACTTCAAAAAAGTAACAAAGTTTTGCAAACAACCAAGTTTTTTGCAGCTGTTTACCTAAAAATGCAGCCGTTTTTTTAAGTAAACATTTCAAACTATTTACAGAACAATCAGCTGTTCTGCATCAAATCTGATGCCACACAAATTATTTGTGCCGCTCCAAAAACTAATTTCTGTCCACTATGAGATGAAGGAGAACAACAGCCTGTTCTGACGCACACAACAAAACTATTGACTACACTACACACTAACTACACAAGATTTGTGCTAAACATCGCAAATCTCTCACATCTCAAACACGCCGTCACTCCTAAAACTCCCCCCTCCCTAAACAACTAGATGCCATGTTGCCATATCATTTTTTGATTGGTCGACATGGTACATTTAACAACCAATAGGAAAGGGTGGGAGGTTTTTTTGGTTTTGTCTTTGCTCTCAGGCTTTCGAGCGTTTTCCTTATAAAACACAGTTTTTACCGTTTCTTCCCGCAGTAAATATAAACAACGACAGTATTCAGGAAGAAAACCAAACATTGCAGATATTTTTATCATAACTCTGGTTTTACGTGGCCGATCAACACAATTTAAAAACTGGTATAAAGTCCACACTTTTTCCGTCAGTTGTTCCGTCTGTCCTGCTCACATCTCCAATGGTTGTACACGTTGTCATTAACGTGGCTTCACTCCACATCAGCCGCTTTGCTCGCTAAAACACCGGTGTCGGCACATAAGGACGCTGTCATAGCCTGTCAACCACGTCGATTAGCTGCGTATATACGAATGTGAATCGCATCATTGGCTGGACTATGGGATAAGGTGGCATCGTTCTGATCCCAAACGGGAGCAGCCAGTCACTGACTCACACTGCAGAACAGAATTGTTAAAGTTTTAATATTAATTTCAATTCAGGTTAGATTTTGTTTTCTGTGCGCAACACAGATTTTCTGTGAGCAATTGCGGACGTGCGCAGCTTAGAGGGAACATTGCACATGGGTATGGCATTTTTATTAAAAAAACAAACAAACAAACAAACAAACAAAGGGAAAAGAAAATCCTGCATTATTAGGTGGGAAAACTGAATGAAAGTAAATTACAGTGCAGCTAATACACTGAAATATAACCGGTAACCTTTTTAATAATTTGCAAAAACAGCAAAAGGTTACTGCTGAAACCAATTTGCACATTTGTAGAGTGCAATCATGCTCTTGATAACAGAGCAATAAAACTTTAAATAGAAAAATACTTCTTTAGAACCATATAAAACAAAGTGTTATAAACTTCCTTAGTGCCTTATGTCAGTTATGAGTAGTTCAGAAGGAATTTAAGTGACATTCAAGATCCCACCTAGAAGTGAGAAATGTAGTGAGATTGTCCTTAATTTTCTGTATGGATACAGTTATCTGACTAAAAAACACAATCATAATCAGCTAAAACACAATTGTTGATGGGGGGGAAAAAATCACCTTCCCCTTTTACTTTGGATGTGGCTTTTAGATAATCAAGTATGAAACAGAGTCGGCAAAGATTTTCTTTATTCTATTCTCTTTTTTAAAACTTATCCAGGCTTGGAAACATGATAAAGTGAATCAATTGCTTTAACAGGCACTTGAGGGCTGTGTAGGAACCCTGGACATTATTCTGCTGCCAAAAGATCATTTTTAAGACTGAGCACTTTGGGCTTCAACTTCCCATCCTCCAGACCTGGCCTAAAATCCATATCACGGTATAATTTGAAGCATGTGCGGTAACGATAAATATCGCTATATATTCTTTTCTTCTGTATAACATATTTTACACACTATAAGGCACACTTAAAATCCTTTAATTTTCTCAAAAATCGACAGTGTGCCTTATGTATGAATTCTGGTTGTGCTTATTGACCTCGAACCTATTTTATGTGCTACACGGCGCTCAGAAATCTGTCAAAAAATGTTTTAGTATGACTTTGCTAAGCTACGAAGCCGCACCGCTTGATGGATTATCGGAGCACTATGGCACCCGTAGTCAGGAGCCTCGCGGAGTAATCTGGGTCCTAAACTCCGTCCCCTTCAGGTCCCAAAGTCAAACGAACACTGCGGCATCACTGAGAGTTAAAAATTGTCTAAATTCTTTCATCTTTAATAAAATGATCAGCATTGCTGCTTTACCAGGTGTGACAATTACGTTTAACATCCAGGCATCCATGAAAACAGAATTTATTACATTCAACGGATTAAGAAGTTAGCTGGAAGTTAGCTCACTAGTTTCCACCTAAACATGATATAGCATGTTCTGACTGAGAGATTTGTAAAAAAACCATTCAAACGTACAGCTGTCACAGTACGGCTGTGTGCAGGCAAGGGAAGGACCCAAACGCAAACTCGCAGAGACAAAGGTAAACTCAAAAACACAGCTTTATTGCTGGTGTAGGGGGACAATACAAACAATACAAACAATACAAAACTAAACTGGGAAAACTGAAGCACAAGGAGCCACAGGGAAAATCACACAGTTATGAGGGAGGACGCAACGCTGACAAAGAGAAACACGGGGCTTAAATACACAGAGGGATAACGAGGGGGAATGAGCCACAGGAGGAGAGCACAGCTGGGAGTAATAACGCAGGACGAGACAAGGGAAGAAACATTAACATAGGACAGACTGTCAAAGTAAAACAGGAAACACACTGACTGAACTCAAAACATGTAAACTTAGCAGCAACTGAGACAGAACATAGGGACCTGAAACATGGGACAGAAAGGCAAAGTAGACACAACATGAACATAACGCCCACAGGGAAAGAGCAAAACGGAACACAGAAGCACAGGACCTCTTTCAAAATAAAATCGGAAACAATGAAACACTGACATGACTACATGAACTCGACAACATAAGAAACAGACATGAAACACATGAAGGATAAGGGAGACTTAACACAAGGGTTGAAAACACAAGGGGAATATAATAAGCAAATGAACATAGAAAATCTAATGAGCTTAAACATACACTATAAACATCAAAATGAACTAAAACTCAAAACGCTGGGTCATAAGACCACAGTGACAACAGCTCTGCTGTCACTTCCAACATAAATGAAGACAGAAAACTAAACAGCAGTGACATTTGTAGGGTTACTGAAGTTTGGCTAGCTGCTATATAATGATGTGCTACGTGATCGCTAGCAAAACAGCTACGTTAGCATACACACACATAACATAAACATAAACACAGTGAAGCTGGAGGATGAACACTAACTTTTTTCCACTCGATAAAAGTTAACGTGAGGGTTTCTGATGGTTAGAGACAAATGCAATCGCATGGCAGGATGCTGTAAACGGACCAAACTTCAGTCAGGAGAACAACTGAGATAATTCATCCACAATACGAGGTTAGTCATTAATATACTGCAACAACATAGAAATAGAGCAGCTGCGAGAGAATTCAGCATTAATGAATCGATGGTACGGAAGTGGAGGAAGCGCAGTTTTTGGCATATTCCAAAAGTGCTTCGTCTCTTTGCTATTACTGTCACCCGGCATAATTTGTAGATGATGTTGTTTGCAGCCACTGCAATGCTTTCGACCAAGACAGGCGCAGCTTGATGACACCATCAACATGCACTATCGTGGTAGAGCGGTATAGTCAAAATCTCTACCGTGGGCCAAATTTATATCGTTTCTACTAGAGATGGACCGATCCGATATTACGTATCGGTATCAGTCCGATACTGGCCTAAATTACTGGATTGGATATCGGAGAGAAATAAAAAATGTAATCCGATCCATTAAATATCACGAAAGCACCTCACAAAACTTGTGACATGGCGTAACTCGGCTCATAATCTTAGCACGTCGGAGCAGTGTGCGTCACGTGATAGAGCGGCTGTGGCGTGCAAGAACTGTCTGCGGTCTGGTTGAACATTTGGAGTCTCGCTACCAACCCGGCATTTCATCTCTGAGAAAGTGATCCCAGAGAGAAGTAAAGCAAGTGTGTAAGTTCATCTCTGAATATTTGTAAAGCATTCCAGCGTTAAGCTTAACAACCGATATATGGAGCGACTGCCTCTCTCTCTCTCTCCTGCTGCTACTTCAATCCTGAAACTGATCAATGATCAGCTGATCGGCTTTTCTGTCGCGAGTCCGTCTCTCTTGTTTGTTTTTGGCCCACTTTGCACCAGAAAGTGGAAACCAGTGGCTGAACAACAGCAGCACGTTTAAGCTTGATAAGCTGTTAGAATTTATTTAATATTACTTTCTACACCAGGATCTTTTTCTACGTAGCTGACGGCTGGTAACTGTGCAGGGGCGGATCTAACAAAGTTTAGCCAGGGGGACCCAGAAAGGGTAGTCTGGGGAAAAGGAGGATCGCATTTGTCGGCCACGGTTGTCGGAGCCTGTGCGTACTTGTAAGCGCGGCAATGGCGGAGGAGCGCGGCTAAAAAACTTATTGCTTTTTCTGGGTCACAAAATAAACTTTTAAGATATTTTCAGGTGAGAATGTAGCTGTGTAAAGTTCAAATATCTGTTCGATTTATCAAGACATCACATATTTGCAAAAAATGCGCAAAGATCACATCCCCCAAACTTAGTTTAGAGGGTCTACACTGTAAATAGTGAAGTCTGCAAGTTTTCTAACAGCAAACTTTTTTTGTGCCTAAATCATTTTGCACATCATTAGAATGAAAGTTATTGGCCATGTTTGCATAGCCCTTTTTAAAATGATGCTTTCATGACATTATTGTGTGTTGGGTGGGGGTCAGGGCTATCCAGACTGACAGTGGGACATTGAATGTCACCTCTCCGGTGGGGAGGGAGCCTGAGATTGTGTAAATTGGAGTCTGTTTTATACCAAATGCAGAAAAAAATGTTTTAAGAAAGCAATTAAGTTCATGTTCCAAAAAATATGATTGTTTGCTTGCAGGACACCAGGAGAGATGAGTCCTCCGTCACAGATGGTGTGGTCAGTGAAGATGGTCGCCTGCAGGTTCAAGCTCATTGCATCTCCAACCCACATCCACTGCCACTGTACTTAAGGGAAGTTAAAGACTTTCTTCTGCACCTACATTTGGATCACCTCGATCCATGACAGTCATTCAGGCAGTAATGCCTGGACTGGAAACAAGCATCCTTAAAACATTACAACATTCCAGCTCCTGTGTTGGAATGAAAAACAAATGTGTTGTTTAAATCAGAGACTGCACTTGTGACAGAACAACAAATATTTTATTTTGATTATATAAGTAAGCACAAAACAAACTTGTGGTAGGCCTAAACTTATTTTCAGAATAATTACATCTGAGACTTTGTTTCATTGTAAGATTATAACAGTGATGGCAATATAATTGTTTGTTGTTCAGCAGAACAGTGTCCAGTATGTTGGCTGTTATACTTTGTTGTGTTTGAAAATAAAAGTTGGGCTGATTTTAACATCATTACAAAAAGTGTTGTTAATTATTTTTAATCATATTCAGGTTACCACAAATTGTTTTTTCATTTAGTTGAACTTGAAATGTTTGTCAGTAGGTAAACAATTAGTATTGTACAGTCAGAAATATCAAGCTATTCTTAATACTGCAGACTTGCAATGTGTAAGTTGTCCTAAGAGTCATCTTAAGTAAGCTTTACTTAGTTTTTTTGAGGCAACGAGTTTCCTTAATTTTTTTGAGTTCTAGGAACTAATGAGCTTGTACAGAGTACTCAAAATAAATAAGTTGTCCTAATTTAGTCATTTTTAGCTAAGCATTACTCAATTTTTTTTGAGGCAACAAGTTTCCTTAGTTTTTTTGAGTTCTGGGAACTAATTAGATTTTACAGTGTATACAAGTCACATTTCTGGATTATTACTAGCTCAGAAATCAATTGTTTGAACAACAAAAAGCCACAACACACCAAAGATTTGAGAAAAAAACCCCGACAAAACCAGTACTCATAAAGCAAAGTCATAGTTGTTCGTAGCAATAAGTACAGAAAGTCAATAGGAGTTCTATATTTTTTAAATTTGTACAGTGATGTATGGTTGGGCTAGGAACATTATAGAAGGTCTACACACATTAAAAATATGTAGTGTTTCCCATTATGTGACATGGACACTGTTGTAGACAGACCCTAAGCATGGAAATACTTCTCACACTGTCAAAGTGTCATAATGTTTTGTGAAATCTAAACAAGGTCGATACTAGGATATTGTTCAAAACTTTGTCCAAAACTTACATCCGAAGTTTTGATGAAGGTAGAGGTGTCTTGGTACAAATAGGCAGGGAGGGCATGAAGCACACCAGCACGTTGGGCATGGATATCAGCTTGCTCCTACATCACAAAACATTTTTTTAAATGATTGGCTTACCTAGTCAAGAATGGATGGTTAATTTTTAAAAATTTATCAAATTAAATAAAGCTCAAAAAACAAGACAAAATCCCACTAACCTGGAGATTATAGCTTCTGAAGAGCTGACACAGAACATCAGACACGTTCCCTGTGTGAGCAGCTTTCTTTCTGAATAAGCTCTGGATCCGGGGGGGGCATGTTGGTCCAACACAGCATAAAAGTGGTTCTTCAGGTAGACGTTTGTAATCCTGTGGAATTCTGCACAGATCTGCACACACAGGATACATTTATGTTTACGAGTTTCAATTAGTCTACAGATCTTTGCAAAATACAATAAAATCCTTACACTACAAAGGCATGACTTGTTCAGACAGGCCAGATAACAGAAGTCAATATAAAATACATCTTGTTAGATACATCTATATACATTCTTACCTGGGACTCCAATTTCAGAGTAGGCCAGCAATCCGGGCTCTGACCTACTGGTAGGTCATCACCGATGAGGTCTTTGCATCGCAAGGCCAAAATGGTGTGCATCAGCTTTGTAATCAGGATTCTTTTCACTTTTCTTGACTTCATCTATAATCTGTAGTCTTAGCTGGTGTTACATCCCCCAGGAGGATGTCTCTTCTCCCTACTAACCCTTTGTTTTGTCCAGGCTCCACCTCCTCTGTCCTGATTGGATGCTGCGCAGAGTCCGGCTAATTGGTAATCAGCAGAGCACTATTTAAGGCCTGTGGAGTTGTGCTTCGATGCCCTCTGGCCATTTTGGTTGCCATACCTGTGCAGGCTTGCATGCCTTTGTAACTTGTATGAGATGAGCATTGTTGTTTCACGTTCGGACTGCCTGTAGGGGAGAGCTGCCTTTTGTTTTGACACCCTGTTTTCTCCTGTTTATGTGTTGTTAGGTAGGTTATGGTTATAGGTTGTATATTTTGTTTCTTTGGAGTTAGGTAAGTTCCTTTTATTTCTACATCAGGGATGTTTTGTTTGTTATGTTGGCCTTGGCTCTCCCTGACGTTATACCTCAGTCTGAACCCAAATCCCATCACCAGTATTAAATAAACCTTCTAAAATTACCATCTTGGCTCCTCCTTCTCTATCCACCTTTATGTTCGTCCCTTCAATCCCCTAGAGTAACGAGGGGACGTAACAGCTGGTCAAGGCGAACCGCATCTTCACCCCAGAAAATTTACCTCTGCCCTGGCATGGACATAACAGTTAAACACAGAAGACAAGACAGACTACACAGAGAACAGAAAAGACACATAACCAAGGAGACATGGATGAAACATAACTAGCCCAGAACTGAACTAAACCTTAACTAATAATAACAACAACAATACAAGAACTTCACCTCATTTCAATATAACATAAGAAAGCAAAAACACAAAATAAACTCAAAATGCTGGGTCACAGACCCAGCCCCTGAGAGAAAAAAACTAAGTCTTTCACTAATGTACACTGGGGTTCAGAATAAAATAAAACGAAAAAATAACTGTTTGGTAAATATATTATTGATGGATTCACCCTTAAGTTAACCTAAAATAAACCAGGCACAACAATTTTACAGTTCAGAAGCTTCTACATTTCAACATTTCAGCTTCTACATTACATAAGTTCTACCGTTTAATTATGTAATGATTAATCACTGCTTTTGTAAATATCATCCTGTGCCTACAATTTTGCTGCCCCGGCTTTAATATGTACCATTCCAGAGAACTAAACGTAAGTTTCAAGTTTGCCAAAGTCAATATCCATGTATGCACCAAGTGTGAAGCAGTGCAACAGAGCACATTGATTCAACAATTTATCCACAAGGCAGCAACACGCTCAGACAAAAACTGGTTCACCTGAAAGACAAAACCCCAAAATACAGACTTAACAACGTGGTGTTTGCTGTACAGTGCAGCGAGGAATGCCCAGACCTCTACATTGGAGAGACCAAACAGCCACTTCACAAGCGCATGGCACAACACAGAAGAGCCACCTCCACAGGACAAGACTCAGCAGTTCATCTGCATCTAAAGGTCAAAGGTCACTCTTTCGAGGATGCCAATGTTCACATTTTGGACAGAGAGGACAGATGGTTTGAAAGAGGAGTGAAAGAAGCTTCTATGTCCACTGTGAGCGACCATCTTTTAACAGAGGCGGGGCTTACGACACCAACTGTCTGCCATCTATAATCCAGTTTTGAGTTCCCTCCCCAGACGCCTTAACGCCCACTCACATCCTGGGCCATCTGACCTCAGGAATTCGCATGATAAGGTGGGGCCAGGTTTTACAACGAGTTCATCCGAAACCCTGGCTGATTGGGACCCACACCCAGTTTCACACCTTGGCTCAGGCAATTAGAGGATCATCAGGGGGTCCTTTTGTCCCTCTGTGGGGGGAAACTCCCACTGGGTTTAAATCTGGGACTCTCCACCATTTGACCTTAGAACTGAAGAAGCTTCTCGGATGAGAGGTGAAACGTCTTCAAGCAACTTAAAGTCCAAGTGCAAGCTCCTTTGACTACGATGACCTGGATGACTGAGAACCTTCACAGACACAAGGCAGTTTATAATCTGCAGATCCAGAAACACCTTCTAAAGACTTCTTTTAAAATAGTAAGAGATAAGAGAAGTATGAGCAGCGCCTCTGCTGGGACTAATAATGTGTTATGCTAAATGTGAGCTTATAAGCATAATTCATGCAAAACACTTTGGGGCCAAAGCGACATGGATAAAATGGCTCATGCATGTAATTCTTAAATGTCTGCTACATTTGTACATTTATGATGATAATAACTCATATTACAAAGGAGAAATATAGTTTCAGAAAAAAATAAAACTTACCACAAAAGTGCTCCTGAAGACAAAATTGCTGCAAAGGTGGTAAACGCAGCTAGCCAAGTGCAGAGCATTAGCTGTTCCAGTTCAGAAGTCTGTAACATGCCACAGCACGTCCTCCTTTATCCAGGGTCAAAGGCAATGCAGCAAAAAAAACCTTCACAAATTATTTTATTTCTGTTCGGAAATTAACATTCCACAAGTTTTTTTTCGGAGTAACGAGCGGGCATTAGCACTCGACACGAGGAATCCAAGATGGTTCCCGGCACTTCATGAAGAAATGGACATACGTAGGTTCGTAGGCACGTACGTGATGTCAGTGTCAAAACTCAAATTATTCGAGCACAATGTCAGAAACGAATCAATATATTCAAGTACTGATAACTTGAAAAACCAAACTTGTTCAAACTACTCAAAAAAATAGAGGTGTATGTACTTATAACAGGTTTTTAAGTAGTTGTAACTCATTTCATTTATCAAACTATTACTATTTGGTCTTACAGTGCACAGAAGGACAGGAGTGTGATAATAAAGTGCAAAGTCTGTCAAAGAAAAGCTACATCTGGATTACACCACTAACAGAACTTCAGGTCTTTGCAAGCATCTGCAAAGACAGCATGCTAACACAAAGCTAGCCAAGAATCCAGAGTGATGTTCAAGTCTCTGGTTTTCATTTTTGACTTTGTGTCCTCTATGACCTCCGTATTGAGGCACGTGGGGGGTGCGTCCCCTGTTAAACAACATGCATACCATTGCCCGTGACTCAAAAAGAGGTACAGTATCTTCTTGAAAATGGTTTGACTGCACCAAGTCATAGCTCATGGAGATCTCTATGTCTGCTGACACCAAAGTCAGATGGTTCTCCTTTGTACTGATTTTCAGAGAGTAAATGCAGTCACGGTCCCAGATTCATTTCCATTGACTTGCATGGAAGACTGCATAGACCGCATGGGAGCAGCTACCTATATAACAACATGATTTGTTGAGCAGGTACTGGCAGGTTCTTCTATAATACACAGTAACAGCATTTGAAATGTGAAATGCATCAGCTGCTTTTCAACGACTTGTGAATTCTGTGTTGGGAAACATTAAGAACTGTAATGTGTACTTGTTATTGTGATATATCCTTCTTGCTGGATGGATCATATTAGCACTCCGAGGGTTGTTTTTGCTTGTTTAGCCCAAGCTAAACAAGCACGGTCTGCCTTATAACCACAGCTGAGATGTGTTGCAGCTCATCAGCCACTGCATAAAGACTGCCATGTTAAAATGAGCATCTCTTTAGTAGTGGCAAGTGTAAGAGATTGCAATTAATCCAGTAACACAATGCAACTCCATCCATCCATCCATCCATTTTCTGCCACTTAGCTGTAGGAGGTATCCAGGAGGCATCCCAGTCAAATGCTCAATCTCTCTCAGCTGGCTACTTTCGATGTGAAGCCATTTGCGGTGGCAGATGCTCTTACCTTCTATATTTTAGTTCATCATGAAGTTAACAAGTTGCTGATAGTTGTTTTACACATCTTTAGCAACTGTTCAGTGGACATTTTTAATTTCGTGTTAATTTTGCACATTTGTGAGAAATGCAAATCCCTGTGACTCCAAAGTCAAGTTGTTGCATATTAAACATCATCTAATCCTAATTAAATCCCAAGTAATTCGAAACCCAGTGTTTCCCCTGGGACTTAAACTGATCAAACTTTTAGCCACACGGGTGTTAGAGGAATGATAAAATCTTCCACAGTCAAGCCATTGAAGCTGAAACTTGGTAGCTATTACCTATTCCTAAACATTAACTTGTTAAAACAATGTCTTGTTTTTTTCCCCTGTCTTTAATAAAATATATATTATTAGTAACTTGCTCTACGATGGTAATTTACCATAAAACTTGAGCTCCCATGCAGTAGCAGACCCCCAGCCAGGGCTGTTTGAGAGCATATCCAAAGCAATGCCAACTCAGCCTTATGTCTCCAAACTGAATGATATCCAACAGGACCCCAGATAATATACACTGCCAGCTTCCTCTCTCTGTCTGTCTCAGCCTTTCTCTGGCTTTTATTCACTTTTCTCTGCCCCACTTTCATTATTTGCTGTTATTCTAATTGTGATTCCATCGTTGCTGCAATCGAAGGTGTGGATGCTACTGCCAGGTGCCCTCTGCTAACCTCGTCTGTCTTATTTTTCCCATTCACACACACAGATATGAAGAAAAAAACACAGTCCAACATTTACGTTTACCATCTTCTTCACGATGCAGACACATTCCACTGTTTTATCAACTTTTAAGGACATCATCAAAGTTCACCACACAAGCACAAGCAAACAAACAGTAATCCAGTGTCAGTTTGAGCCAAAGCTTAGCTGAAATCAAGCCAAGGGCAGAGTAATCCAGCCATTAAACATTAATGAAGGCTATTAATGAGGGAAATGGAGAGAGATGGAAAAAACACCAAAGAGTGGAGAAAAATTGACTGTGCACAACCTGACTGTAGTAACATCCTACATGCAGCCATAAATCAACTCTAATGCCATCTCTACAGCTGAATATACATGACTGGTGTCATTAGGTGTGAGTGTGTCTGCCTAAATGCTAATGAATTATAGACATATAGGACAACACCTTTCTTGGCTTTCTGTTCAAGCTAAACTATACTATGGCTTACTTGTATTTTTAAAGAAAGCAATACTGGTAAACACACCACACTTTTTTATGCTCAGTTGCAGCATCCAGATGAAATACATAATCATGCTACACGATTCTCAACTAACCACAATTTAGTAACTCCTCGAGTTAAAAGTAACTTTTTGAAAAACTCTGTTATATTTAGAGCATCTTTTCAGTGGAATAAGTTGCCTTAAGCAATTAGAGAATTGGCTTCTATTCATAATTTTAAAAATCACCTAAAAGCCTATTTAGGCAGTTTTTAATTTATTTGTAAATATTGTAAGAGGGTAATGTCACTTGTAATGGAAATTGTGTATTTTGTTTGAGTGTTTTTTATATTTTTTAATATTTACATGCTTATATTTTCAGAATTGTAAAACCTTATTGTGGAAGTAAGAGCCAAATTATGTGGATATTTTGCATCCAACTCATTGTGTAACATTTTATTCGATGGTATTTGATGGTTTGGGCCCCAGGAAGACTAGCAACCACTGTTGTGGAAGCTAATGGGGTTCCTTATAAATAAACAAATAAACAAACCTGATAGTAAAAAATGTTTATTCCCAGTTTTTGTTGCTTCTGTGGTCAAATGAAGGACAGCTGATACGATGTACAGGTGTAGCATAGGTGAGGCAGGAGGAAACTATTAGTGACACTGATTTACCAAAATGTACAAATATTTGTTCAACAGTCAGCAGATGCTTTGATTTATGACAAAATCACAACAGGAAAACCGATTCAAATTATGACATATAATTTTCACAATTACCTCTACAAAACCAGTCTTACTTGTTATCATCTATCGTCCACCTGGGCCTTACACAGAGTTTCTGTCTGATTTCTCAGACTTTATATCTAATTTAGTTCTGAGCTCAAATAAAATAATTATTGTGGGTGATTTTAACATCCATGTAGATGCTAAAAATGACAGCCTCAACATGGCATTTAGTCTGTTATTAGACTCAATTGGCTTCTCTCAAAATGTAAAAGAACCCACCCACCACTTTAATCACACTCTAGATCTTGTGTTAACATATGGCATAGAAACTGAACATTTAACAGTGTTTCCTGAAAACCCTCTGCTGTCTGATCATTTCCTGATAACATTTACATTTACAATAATTGATTACACAGCGGTGGAGAGTAGATTTTATCAAAGTAGATGTCTTTCTGAAAGCGCTGTAACTGAGTTTAAGAATATAATCCACCCACTGTTATCATCTTCAATGCCCTGTACCAACACAGAGCAGAGCAGCTTTCTGAACGCTACCCCAACAGAGGTCGATTATCTTGTTAATAATTTCACCTCCTCACTACGTACGACTCTGGATACTGTAGCTCCAGTGAAAACTAAGGTCTCTAATCAGAAGTACCTGACTCCGTGGTATAATTCTCAAACACGTACCCTAAAGCAGATGACTCGTAATCTGGAGAGGAAATGGCGTGTCACAAATTTAGAGGATCATCATTTAGCCTGGAGAAATAGTTTGCTGCTTTATAAGAAAGCCCTCCGCAAAGCCAGAACATCTTACTATTCATCACTGATTGAAGAAAATAAGAACAACCCCAGGTTTCTCTTCAGCACTGTAGCCAGGCTGACAAAGAGTCAGAGCTCTGTTGAGCCAACCATCCCTTTAACGTTAACTAGTAATGACTTCATGAACTTCTTCACAAATAAAATTTTTATCATTAGAGAAAAAATTACCAGTAATCATCCCACAGATGTAATATTATCTACAGCTACTCTTAGTACCATTGATGTTAAGTTAGACTCTTTTTCTCCAATTGATCTTTCTGAGTTAACTTCAATAATTACTTCCTCCAAACCATCAACGTGTCTTTTAGACCCCATTCCTACAAAACTGCTCAAAGAAGTCCTGCCATTAATTAATTCTTCGATCTTAAATATGATCAACCTATCTCTAATAATCAGCTATGTACCACAGGCCTTCAAGCTGGCTGTAGTTAAACCTTTACTCAAAAAGCATCTCTAGACCCAGCAGTCTTAGCTAATTATAGGCCAATCTCCAACCTTCCTTTCATATCAAACATCCTTGAAAGAGTAGTTGTCAAACAGCTAACAGATCATCTGCAGAGGAATGGCTTATTTGAAGAGTTTCAGTCAGGTTTCAGAGCTCATCACAGCACAGAAACAGCTTTAGTGAAGGTTACAAATGATCTTCTTATGGCCTCTGACAGTGGACTCATCTCTGTGCTTGTCCTGCTAGACCTCAGTGCAGCGTTCGATACTGTCGACCATAATATCCTATTAGAGCGATTAGAACATGCTGTAGGTATTACAGGTACTGTGCTGCAGTGGTTTGTATCATATCTATCTAATAGACTCCAATTTGTGCATGTAAATGGAGAGTCCTCTTCACCCACTGAGGTTAATTATGGAGTTCCACAGGGTTCAGTGCTAGGACCAATTCTGTTTACATTATACATGCTTCCCTTAGGCAGCATCATTAGAAGACATAGCATACATTTTCACTGCTATGCAGATGACACCCAGCTCTATCTTTCCATGAAGCCAGATAACACACACCAATGAGTTAAACTGCAGGAATGTCTTAAAGACATAAAGACCTGGATGGCCGCTAACTTTCTGCTTCTTAATTCAGATAAAACTGAGGTTATTGTACTCGGCCCTGAAAATCTTAGAAATATGGTATCTAACCAGATTCATACTCTGGATGGCATTACCTTGGCCTCCAGTAACGCTGTGAGGAACCTTGGAGTCATTTTTGACCAGGACATGTCCTTCAACGCACATATTAAACAAATATGTAAGACTGCTTTCTTCCATTTGCGCAACATCTCTAAAGTTAGAAATATCCTGTCTCAGAGTGACGCTGAAAAACTAGTTCATGCATTTATTACTTCCAGGCTGGACTACTGTAATTCATTATTATCAGGATGTCCAAAAAACTCACTGAAAAGCCTTCAGCTAATCCAAAATGCTGCAGCAAGAGTCCTGACAGGGACTAGAAAGAGAGAGCATATTTCTCCTGTTTTGGCTTCCCTTCATTGGCTTCCTGTTAAGTCCAGAATTGAATTCAAAATCCTGCTCCTCACATACAAGGTCTTAAATAATCAGGCCCCATCTTATCTTAATGACCTTGTAGTACCATATCACCCTATTAGAGCACTTCGCTCTCGCTCTGCAGGCCTACTTGTTGTTCCTAGAGTATTTAAAAGTAGAATGGGAGGCAGAGCCTTCAGTTTTCAGCCCCCTCTTCTGTGGAACCAGCTTCCAGTTTGGATTCGGGAGACAGAAACTATCTCTACTTTTAAGATTAGGCTTAAAACTTTCCTTTTTGCTAAAGCATATAGTTAGGGCTGGACCAGGTGACCCTGAATCCTCCCTTAGTTATGCTGCAATAGACGTAGGCTGCCGGGGATTCCCATGATGCATTGAGTTTTTCCTTTCCAGTCACCTTTCTCACTCACTATGTGTTAACAGACCTCTCTGCATTGAATCATATCTGTTATTAACCTCTGTCTCTCTTCCACAGCATGTCTTTTATCCTGTCTTCCTTCTCTCACCCCAACCGGTCGCAGCAGATGGCCGCCCCTCCCTGAGCCTGGTTCTGCCGGAGGTTTCTTCCTGTTAAAAGGGAGTTTTTCCTTCCCACTGTCGCCAAAGTGCTTGCTCATAGGGGGTCATATGATTGTTGGGTTTTTCTCTGTATCTATGAAGCGCCTTGAGGCGACTTTTGTTGTGATTTGGCACTATATAAATAAAATTGAATTGAATTGAATTGAATTGAAAATGTCAGACAATCAAAGAGAAATTACTAAAATAAAAACAAAAACAGTGACGAAGCAAACAGGTAAGACTGCCTTTGTTTCTATGGATAATCTGAAATGCAGCTCAAATTCAAATTCAAATTTTATTTGTCACGTACACAGTCATACACATTACGATATGCAGTGAAATGCTTGGACAACTGCTCGTGACCTAAAGAAAAAAAGAAAAGGCTATGAATAAGATAGGAAATAAATATGAAAATTAAAAAGGGTAAATTTAACTAGAAAGGAATAAAATAAAATATAAAAATTAAAGTTAAAAATGAAATAACTGTACGACACAAATTAGAATGAAGGGTAAATTTAACTGGGAAAGAATAAGATAAAATATATAAATTAAAGTTGAAAAATAAAATAACTGTACAACAAATACACAATACACAGTATAGAACTATATAAGAATTTATGAAGAAATATAAATATATATATATATAGGGAGTGCAGAATTATTAGGCAAGTTGTATTTTTGAGGAATAATTTTATTATTGAACAACAACCATGTTCTCAATGAACCCAAAAAACTCATTAATATCAAAGCTGAATGTTCTTGGAAGTAGTTTTTAGTTTGTTTTTAGTTTTAGCTATTTTAGGGGGATATCTGTGTGTGCAGGTGACTATTACTGTGCATAATTATTAGGCAACTTAACAAAAAACAAATATATACCCATTTCAATTATTTATTTTTACCAGTGCAACCAATATAACATCTCCACATTCACAAATATACATTTCTGACATTCAAAAACAAAACAAAAACAAATCAGCGACCAATATAGCCACCTTTCTTTGCAAGGACACTCAAAAGCCTGCCATCCATGGATTCTGTCAGTGTTTTGATCTGTTCACCATCAACATTGCGTGCAGCAGCAACCACAGCCTCCCAGACACTGTTCAGAGAGGTGTACTGTTTTCCCTCCTTGTAAATCTCATATTTGATGATGGACCACAGGTTCTCAATGGGGTTCAGATCAGGTGAACAAGGAGGCCATGTCATTAGTTTTTCTTCTTTTATACCCTTTCTTGCCAGCCACGCTGTGGAGTACTTGGACGCGTGTGATGGAGCATTGTCCTGCATGAAAATCATGTTTTTCTTGAAGGATGCAGACTTCTTCCTGTACCACTGCTTGAAGAAGGTGTCTTCCAGAAACTGGCAGTAGGACTGGGAGTTGAGCTTGACTCCATCCTCAACCCGAAAAGGCCCCACAAGCTCATCTTTGATGATACCAGCCCAAACCAGTACTCCACCTCCACCTTGCTGGCGTCTGAGTCGGACTGGAGCTCTCTGCCCTTTACCAATCCAGCCACGGGCCCATCCATCTGGCCCATCAAGACTCACTCTCATTTCATCAGTCCATAAAACCTTAGAAAAACCAGTCTTGAGATATTTCTTGGCCCAGTCTTGACGTTTCAGCTTGTGTGTCTTGTTCAGTGGTGGTCGTCTTTCAGCCTTTCTTACCTTGGCCATGTCTCTGAGTGTTGCACACCTTGTGCTTTTGGGCACTCCAGTGATGTTGCAGCTCTGAAATATGGCCAAACTGGTGGCAAGTGGCATCTTGGCAGCTGCACGCTTGACTTTTCTCAGTTCATGGGCAGTTATTTTGCGCCTTGGTTTTTCCACACGCTTCTTGCGACCCTGTTGACTATTTTGAATGAAACGCTTGATTGGTCGATGATCACGCTTCAGAAGCTTTGCAATTTTGAGACTGCTGCATCCCTCACTATTTTTGACTTTTCTGAGCCTGTCAAGTCCTTCTTTTGACCCATTTTGCCAAAGGAAAGGACGTTGCCTAATAATTATGCACACCTGATATAGGGTGTTGATGTCATTAGACCACACCCCTTCTCATTACAGAGATGCACATCACCTAATATGCTTAATTGGTAGTAGGCTTTCGAGCCTATACAGCTTGGAGTAAGACAACATGCATGAAGAGGATGATGTGGTCAAAATACTCATTTGCCTAATAATTCTGCACTCCCTGTACAATAACAGCAACCTTTCATCTCAAGGCCTCTGCTGTAAACGCTTTACCTTCTGCGCACACGGGTTCTCAATCCCAGCCGAGCCCAAAATTGCACAATAGCCTTTTTTACGTGAAAATACATTATTTTTATTATTTTTACATACCATTTTAAATGTGTTTTACTTCTCTGCAGTTGAACTACTTCAGACTTGCTCTCCAAAAGATGAATCACTAAAATGTCAAAGTTTACAACAGAAACAAACATGTTTACCATCAGTTTTTGTCTCTATAGCTAATATGCTGCTTGATTTTGTTCTTGTTTTAGCCTTTCTGAGGTGGACTTGCTGGTGTGAGCTTAATTTTCAGGGCATGAAATGAAGGCTGGTTGTTGTCTTTCAGGATTGTCTGGTACACCCTAAAAAATTATTCAGGGGCTTAGTAAATATCATTATAATTCTAAGTTAGATGACCTTGATTAAATCTTTGAAAATCACAAAAGTGTTATCTTGAGTTGAAAATACTGAAAAGAATGCTTAAATTTTCAACACCAGTTTTTGAGTTGAACTGAGCTCTTTTGTTCAAGTTTATTTAAAAGAAAAAATTCTGTATTTGAAACACAGGGTGCATTATTTAAATCTACTCAATATATCTCATAGAAAGTACTCAAAATAACTGAGACACTGGTATTCATACTTATCATTGTCTTTAACTTTAATTATTAATGGTTCAAAATCAATATAATTTTGTCCCCCAATACTAACTTAAAACTTTGAGTAAGACTAATGACCTTTGGCATGTACCGCGCGAGGAGCATGGCCTCATGGGAGATTTTCTGCACGTAGAACGAGACAGACACACATCCACTGCAGACTTGGTAACGTTTTCAGGTAAGTGACCAATTCTTACATTAGCTGTCTTTATCCACACCGTTCTTTTATAACATGTTCTGAAGAAAGCGTTTGTCATGGTGGCTCACTTTTCGCAGCGTGTTTGTGCACGTTAATTTAAGTTTTCAACCCGTCTTCCAGTCAAGGTGGCGGGAAACCGCGCCCTTTTATCCTTTTACGTTCTGAGTCACTATCTGCGTTCCGGGTAATTTGACCGGAATGTCCCGGTACCAGCGACCTGACCATTTAATCGGGGGCATTTTAGGAACCACGTGAAAGCAGGTGTGCTCAGACATTTCTAGAAAATGGCCCTGTTGAGTCGCGGTGCGGGAGCTGCGGTAGTCACGCGGCCTGACTCACTCTGTCAGGTTGTTCAGGAGGAGATGAACAGACGTCATCAATGGCTTTGGTAACTAAGAAGACCTGCCCGCGGAACAGTTCATAGCAGCAACCATGCTGCTTAGCTTTCTTGTTCTATGTGGGGTCTTTCAGAGCATATAAGACGCTGCTTTCAGCTTTGTCCCGAACAGGGCCAGTTTTTGAGAGAACGCTGAGAAGACCGCCCGGGTCAGCAGATTACCTCATCCAGGGCCGGTCCAAAGTACTATGGGGCCTTAAGTAAATTTAGACTCGGGGCCCTACTTCCTTTCAGATCCCAGAAAATAATGAAAAAAAAAAAGCTTTGGTCCTTTGGGTCAAGCCAAAAGTACCATCATTTCCAGTATAGTTACTCCCAATTTACATAAATAAATGTTTATTTCAATCCAAGCTAAAATTTCTTATAAGAGATTGATGTTATGGCAGATTACTCAGTGACATGTTTTGTAATGATAAAGTTTTGATTTGTATTTTTTCAGCACCATCTTCACCACCAGGAGAAAAAAATCTGCATCAACTACAAAGTAAAGCAGGTAATTTTACTCAGAGGACTTGATGTGTTAAATTTTGGAATGATATGATATTGTTTTATACAAGCTGAGTAGTGGATGGTGATACCACCTAAATATTTATACTGGTTTTGTGGTGGGTTATTTTAGTCATACAAATGCCAAATCTAAATTTTGAGAATTTTTCAGTTCGGTAAATATATTGATGAGTTCATGGTCTGTCATCTAGTGTCACCATACTATCTTTTTATTTATACAGCGTGGTGATGTGATTCAGATTATTTCAGTGTGGTTAAGTATTGTACTTTGTTCCATGTTGACTTATTTGTAAGTTGTATCCTCCACCTGAATTGGTAGTGAGTATTGGTTATTCAATCAGTTAATCATACAAAAACTGTGTAAATATGGTTATACACCATTCTGTCATCTTCATACTGTGAGACATATTTTCTCACAATTTTTTAGGTCACAGGTGATGAGATGGCAGTGTAAACTCTGCAAACATGAGGAGTCATCAAAAGTGTCACTACTCAAACATTATCGAGTGAAACATGGTACATTTGGTCATGGCTATTCCATACCCTGTCTTCATTTGAATTGTCCTTGCTCTTTTAAGACATGGGGTGCCTTACGCTCACACTTGTCTAGGTCTCACAGTTCGCATGAAAAGGAAGAGTGTGAGGTCCTTCCAACTATTAGATGTAAAATATGTGACTCTTTTTACCCAAACACAAAAGACTATTTTCAACATATAAATTCCCATTTGAAAAGCCATGAAACCATAGAGTGTGTTTTTGATGGTTGTGAGTTTAAGACAAACATTTGTGGGACTTATGCGACTCACAGAAGTCGAAAGCACAGATTTTGTTCATGGAAGCACTTTAAAACTAACTTGATTTCAAAGCAAACTGTCAGTACATCTAATGAAATCTTCTTACCAGCACTGGAATTAGAAGATCACGAGGACTTGGATGTCACCATTGAACTTGGTTGTGAAAGGGAAACAACAAATGAAATTTTGAAAAATATTGGAGTGCTCTTGTTAAAATTGGAAAGCATCTATAATGTTTCTGGTAAATGTGTGGATGACTTGGTGGAACAGCTCAGTTATATCTGCACATTATCACTTCAGTATATTCCAAAGTCAATAAGTGATATTCTTATTAAGAATAACTGTAATATTGATCAGTCTTTTGTCAGTGAATTGGCTGAAAAAATATGTCACTGTAGTCCTTTATGTGCAGCCCTTAGTCCTGATGGTCCCTTTGCTTCAAGATATAAGAGACAGAAATATTTCAAGGAAAACTTCTGTGTTATTGAACCAGTAGAATACTGTTTGGATCCAGAAAAGAATTCCACTTTTCAGTATGTGCCTATTCTTCAGTCCTTGCAGCTGTTACTGAGTAAAGAAGATGTTAACAGTATATTAACTAGACATTTGAACACTTCACAGTTATCCTCTTTCCACGATGGACAATATTTCAAGCAAAACCAACTTTGTGCTATTGAGGACTTAAGTATTTCCCAATTTCTCTATGTGGATGACTTTGAAATTTGTAATCCACTTGGGACTTCAAGAAAAAACACAAAGTCACAGCTGTGTACTGGGTACTTGCTGATATACCAACTGAACTGAGATCACAGCTAACATCAATTCAATTGGCTCTCCTGTGTAAGGCAAGTGATGTTAAAACTTTTAGCTATGAAACTGTTCTCGAGCCACTTTTAAAGGATCTCATAACATTAGAGAGAGACGGGATTTTTTGTTCACAGCTTGGTAGATATATCAGGGGCACTGTTTTTTGTGTTTGTGCTGACAATCTTGGCGCTCATTCTCTTAGTGGACTCGTGGAAAGCTTTTCTGGACATTACATCTGTAGATTTTGCCTTGGAGACCATTCAGACTTTCAGCAAAAAGAAGTTCGCTCAGGAGCTTTTCCACCAAGAACAAAAGAGAACTATGGTCTACATGTCCAAACCATAAAGGAAAATTCCTCCTCGGTTCATTTTTGTGGTGTGAAGAAAGGTTGTCCATTAACAGGGAAATTAAAATATTTCCATTTTGTCACAGGGTATCCTCCAGATCTTTTGCACGACCTTTTTGAAGGCATAATTCCACTAGAATTAGCATTATGCCTTCATGTGTTTATCCGTAAACATTATTTTTCCTTAACTGAACTCAATAACTTCATAACAGAATTTCCTTACAAATGGACCGATAAAACAGATCGCCCCCAAATCATCCCCCTAAATTTTTCCACTCGCAAAAGCATTGGTGGCAACGCACATGAAAATTGGACGTTATTGAGACTATTACCTTTTATTATTGGGGAAAAGATTCCCAAAAATGATGAAGCATGGCAAGTTCTTATGACTCTAAAAGATATAACTGAACTTGTTGTGTCCCCTATTCACAGAGAGGAAAGTATTTGCTACTTGGACACACTTATATCTGAACATCGCAACAGGCTATTGGAGGTTTTCCCAGAGCAAAAACTAACTCGAAAACACCATTTTTTGGAGCATTATCCTGACTTGATCAGAGGATTTGGTCCATTAGTATGCCTCTGGACTATGCGCTTTCAGGCTAAACATAGTTTCTTTAAGAAGGTTGTTAAACAGACAAACAGCTTCAGAAATGTACTATTGTCACTTGCCTCAAAGCACCAGATGATGATGGCATACTATTCAGATGGTAATGCATTGAAGCCATCAGTGTGTGTCACTAAAGTATCATCTCTTCCATTGGAACTGCTTGATGTAGAAATACAGCAGTGTCTCAAGGAACTTTATCCAACACAAGCCTATGTGAATTTGACCAACTCTCTGACTCATCATGGAACTAAATGTGCCTCAGGAATGGTTTTGCCTCATGGATCTACTTGTGGCTTACCTGACTTTGTGGAGATTTTACAGATTGTTGTCTTAAGCAATGAATTTCTTTTCATTGTGAAGTTGCTCAACAGCTGGTATGATTAACATTTTAGGGCATTTATTCTGGATCCTTCTGGGAAAATGACCTTAATACATCCCAGAGTACTTGGTGACACTTACCCCTTAACACCATATCGTGTTGAAGGCAAGCAAATGGTGTCAATAAAACGTCACATTGTTTGTTAGTGTAAGGGGAAAGACTCAGATACCCCCTTTCTTTTTCTTTTTTCTTGTGGTTTTTATTCTGCAGATGGACTCCGTTGCCTTGAAAGTAATTTTTGGACAACAGAGTGAGAAGCTTGTGCTCTCTTCAGGAATACCCAGGACTGTTGAGGAGTTGCATGAGACAGTGAGAGAGACATTTGGGCTAGTTGAGGATTTCACATTGCACTATTATGATGACTCATTTGGAGATTTCTTTACACTTCATTCTCCCAACCAAATCAAAGATAGGGGTACAGTCAAAGCTGTGGTCATTCCATCAGTAGTGCTTACATTGATTCCTCAGTGTGAAAATCCCTCAGATGTAAGTTCACTGAATGAAAGTTCAAGCTCTTCAACCTATAAAACCACAGAGGACCAAACAGATGGATCATCTCTGTCTTCAGACAACACTGTCATACTCTCCCCTCTTCAAAGTCCTCTGAAGACTACATGGCCAGATAAAATTGTCATTCCACTTTTCTCTGTGGCAACAGAGACTGTACTGAAAAATGCCAATGAAGTCTTTGTTCAAAATGGCACTGTGCTGAACAATACTTCAGTCAAGTCAGATATAATGGAAAAATTAGCTGATTATATGTACAGCTACACAGCCTACCCTACTGGCCTTCAGATTGGAGAAGTGGCAGAGGCTCTGGTCAAAAAGCACCCATGTCTGACAGAGCCAGGCAGTCGTAATGGCTGGATGGGATGGATGTATAGTCTTAAATACAAGATGGGAAATTACAGGTCAAAGTTACGAAGTCTTGGAGTTCCAGAGGTTACTTGCAACTCACTGAAGAACAAGCACCCTGATGACAAGGCTCCAGCGAAGAACATAAAGAAGGCGCGGAAAGGAGAAGTGCTGTTTCTGCCACACTATCCAGGACAAGATGGTAAAGAACAGCAAGAGCTGGAGCGACAACAACTGATTGATGAGTGTAAGAAGAAAAACAGCACAGCCATCAAGGATTTAATGTGCAAAACCTTTGCACATAGAAGACATGATATTATCAGCCAACAGCTGAGTGTCAGCGACATCAAGGACAGATGGCCGGCATTGTTTGACGTCTCCCAAGTAAGTGAACATTTAAAGGGATATCCACTTGTAAATAAAATTTGGTCTGTTAGATCCCCCATCATAAGATAAGTGAGGAAAAACATGTTGCTACCATCCTAGTGATTTTGATGATCTTGCAGCAGCCAGGTTGCTTTAATTTGTCATAAGACTCTAGAATCGCTAGGAATTTGAATCAAAATGAGGAATCTGAATCAAAACCAGAATGGTTCTAATCGAAACCATTCCCAAGCCTAGGGAACAATAAATGCTAGTAATTTCCGTTCACTTAACTTGTTTTAGGCTAAGCTAATGTAACCTGACTGAAGAATGACTGGGCTGATTGCAAAGTGCCTTTGTCTCACTTATCTAACTCTGGAGCACATAACGACAGACTAGATTTTACTGAAGAGTAAAGAGTGAAGAGTAATTTAATATTTTTATGAAACGTTGGTTACGTATTGTAACCCCAGATTCTATGAGTATAGGCGCAGCCCTTTAAGTGGGTATTCCCCTTGTGCGCGCAGCACTGAAGTATTTTAGTCCACGCCCACCTGCTGTGTGGGCCTCACCCTGGTCTAGTATAAGTTATGGTGAGACCAGGAAATCGGCTCTACCGTTTTTCTTCAGCCAGCCAGAAGATGTCCAGCGAGACCATCTGTCTGTGTCCATCCTGCCAGACCGGCTACATCATGTCGTATGACCGACATGCCGTCTGCATGGGCTGCCTCGGTCCTCACCATGCGGACCTCGCCCTCACACCTTAATCCTATTGCCGCTCCTGTTAGCTCCTCCCGCCAGAGTAAAAGCAGCGGAGGTCAGCCTTTTTCAAGGCTGATGCTGAGGAGGCGTTCCCGCTAAGAGAGAGGTACTCGCTGGAAGAAGCCATCGAGTTCTTCGATGGTGGGCCGGAATTGGATGATTCCACCCACCGTGAGGAAAACGGCAGTGGTGGCAGCTCCACTGCCTCCCAGCTGGGCAGCCTGGCGACAGAAGGGAGGCGGATGAGCGGACGCTCATCCACCGGACGCTCATCCACCCCTGGCCTTCACATGTCGGCGAGGACGCCGCTCCCAGTTGTTGGTGCGCTGCTCCTGGATCTGCCTGGCATCATCCAGGAGGCAGCTGGTGAGAAGGGACTTCCCGTCCCTCAGCCTGCTCCACCCCCATCGGATGATCTGGCGGGAAGGTATGGCTCCGCTCACTCTCGTTGCCCAGATCCCATCTGGCCTCAGTTCCCGGCGGTGATGACCTACCTCTCTGAGGCAGCAGCAGAGCCAGCGAAGATTAGAGCGCCGGTCTCTACCTAGGGCTTCACAGAGGGCTTCACAGACCGAAGTTTTCCGCCTGTTCCCCCTCTAGAGCCGAGCCTCGCTTCAGTTTTCGGCACCAAAATGACCAAGGTCGTTGGACAGCGACCGGCCCATCCCGCCAAACTTGACCAGCTGATAGCAAGGTTCACTGATCGCGCACATCAATGCACTGTTCAGTCAGCTGCAGTGACTAACAACACTGCCTTGCTAGCGTTTGTCATCTCCAGGAAGGTGGAGGAAGCAGAGCTGCCAGAGGAGCTGAAAGGCTTTCTCTGTAAAGCCGCTGACGCGATTCTGAATATGTGCGCCACTTCAGCGGTGTGTTCCTCTCGCATCGCTGCCTGGCAGACGATGGTTCAGAGGGCAACCTGGCTCCGCCTCTTCCCTCCAAGATTATACAATCTCACAGGGAAATAGTGCAAGCAATTCATAACATAAAATTTAGAAGCTTAGTGGAAGATAATACTTTATGTTAAGGCTTTAGTCTGCATACTGAACAACTCCACTTATATGGATTTATGTCTGGATGAGTAAATTAATCTTTTGCATGTTAGAAAATAAGGTCCAGGTTGCAAAAAATGGTAGTTCCACTTAGAGATTTTTTTTTGATTGAATCAGAATTTTGGCCTTCAGATTTTTTGTCCTTGGTTTTTTGTCCTCTCCCATCCAGGTCAGTGCAGAGTTTCATAGGATCACGACCCTGAACCTTGAACCAAAGTTCATGTCATCGTTGGACTTGTATTCATCCAAACTCCTGTCCTTGTTTCAAGCCAAGAAAGGTGCTGCTGGACAACGCCACAGGGCACAGTTAAACCTTCTGCTTCAGGTAAGGAAGATTACATTTTCTAACCACAAAAATGTTCCAACACAGCATTGAAGAGGCCCTTCCACTAAAAATGGCTTTTCTTAGGTTTCTGTTCAATATTTTAGCTCCACAGGTGTTCTTACCTTGATGGTGGGTGTGAAAACAGGTCAACAACAGAAAAAAAATAGTTATGTTTAAGCTAGAAATGGTAAGTCATGTTTTAAATGTGCAAATTTTGCCTCAGTTGAGACTTCCTGTTTTACAGAGTGGAAATTCCATCGAGAAAAAACGAGAAGTCATCATCAGATGTCTCATTGACCATCTGGGAGAGGATCCAAGTGCCTTAATCAAAACCTTTGAGGTTGGTGCAATAAATCTGTTTTAGGAATATTAGTAGTTTATTTTAGCTTGTGAGATCATAGAAAAGTTTTAAGATACTGTTCTAAAGAAAAAAAAAAACACTTCAAAGCATACAAAAGAATAGCATTTGCTCAAAGATTTTGGAGCACAGTGTCCACATATTATGAGTACCGGTGATGTCATACAAATGAAACTTTTTGTTTCAATGTTTGGAAATATGTGAGCTTAAAACAGTTGTTTCTCTTTTTAAAGGACGGTGCTGATGCTGTCTTTGTTGAAGAGGCTTTGGCTGAGGAGGTGATGAAGATTTACCTGCTGCAGAATCAAGACAGGTCAGGCGAACCTACTGATGTGGGTATTGTTATTGAAGGCGTTACTGTTCTGGGCAAACTTGGGAATCTGAGCAAAGCCTGTTGCTATCTTTTGGGACTGTGCTATGCTCTGGATCTGAAATACCCCAAGAATTTCAAATGCACATTTGAAGCATTTCAAAAAGTGTTCATGGAGCTGGATCCAGGAAACCTTTCTGTCAAGGTTCAAAGACTGAAAAATGACCTCTGCTCATTGTAGACAAAATTTCACAGGGCTGTTCTTAAAGTGTTAGACTTGTTAAGTGACATGTAATGCTCATCAAAAGGTTCAGTTGCGGCATTACATTGTGTTGACATTCCTGTTCATAAATAATGTTTGTACCATAAACTGTGTTTTTGTATTAACTTTCCAGATTCACATTAAGGTGTAAATGGGAGAGTATCTTCTGTATGTTTTTTTTTTTTTTTTAGCGCAATCCTTTTTGAAACCTTTTTATTTAAATTATGGATGTTTTTTGGTCACTCTTTAGTTATAATCTTCCCAATTTTTTGGAATCAAAATAAGATGTTCAAAAACTATGTCACAGTGCAAATGGTTTTTTTTTTCAGGATTTACATTTTTTTGGGATCTTAATTTTATTTTTGTCATTTGACCTTTTCTGAAAAGGTAAAGCACTGCGTTCACTTGAGCCACTTTTATTCTTTGTATGGCAGGTACATTTTTCTTGTTGTTAGCATCAATATGCCAGTTTTACAGAGTTTTATCAAGCATGCCAATTTGGATGCAATTTTATTATATAAGGCTGTTGTGACTGAAATTTTATCCAAGTTTTATCCACTGAATGTAGAACAGATTTCAGCTCACTGTGTTCAGAGAAGGAATCTGCTAAATGTGTGATTCACAAAAAAGCTGTTTAAAACAAATCATTGTGAACAATGTTGAACTGACGTGGTTCTTTTTTCCTGTATATATATATATATATATATATATATATATATATATATATATATATATATATATATATATATATATATAATAAACACTTAATTGTAATTAACGTTTTTGCTTAAGTTAACTTAAAAATATTAAGTAAATTGAACCATTATTTAAAAACAAATAATTGTAATGCTGTAGGTTAAATGTGCCAAGCATTTCAGCATTTCCTAATTAATATTTTATGTAGTTTGAACTTTTGGTTACTGTTGTTTTAACTTACATTTTCAATTGTATTTACTCAATTTTGTATGTTACTGTAACATCTTTAATTGTTCATAACAACTTATTCCATTTTAGTTGGATTTACTCAATTAATAAGGTGTATTTAAGAGATGTGATTGTTTTTGCATTTACTCATTATTTTTGAGTGTAAAAGTGTTGCACCAAAATATTTAAGTAATTATCAGTTTTAGTTCTTAGAGTGTAGAAAGAAGAATTCAAGGTCATTCAGGTCAGGGCCAGCTACGTTTGGACTGCTTTTTTCCTCCATTTCAGGTATCAGGTAATCAGGTATCTTTGTCCGATATTAAAATGTGTTAATCTGAAACATTTTTATTTGCATTCAAGAAGGCAGAAAATGTTTTTTCACAGCACTGTAACTTAGCATTTCAGCCTCTCGGCCAAATATAATAGCATCTTGCTACATGGGTCAGTGTGGCAGCAGCCAAAATGATAATGTTGAGGCTTCCAGAAAGTAAAGGGTGATTTCACTGTACACATGGCATACACAGTGGACCCAGCTGTCATGTAATGTGTACAGTAGGCAGGAATGGTGGACCCAAAGTGCAGGCTCACAGAGGTGAAAAGGTGAACTCAATCGCAGCTTTATTGCTAAACTGAGAATACAGAAAAGTAAACAGGAAGACGGAAAAAACACACAGTGTTCGATGAGGGAGATCACAACGTAGACCAAAGAAAGCACAGGGCTTAAATACACAGAGGGATCAATCAGGGAATGGGAGACAGGAGGGAAACACAGCTGGGACAAATCAGACCTAAAAAGACAAGGAAAGCAAAACTGGAAACACTGACATGAGACACGGACTTTCAAAGTAAAACAGAAAACATAACACATGCAGACTAGACAAGGGGATACAACTGACAGGGGAGACAGAGCAACTAAGGAACACGGAGACAGAAACAGGAAGACTAAGAACTCCAACATAGAAACCGAAAGATTAGAAATTATAAATAATGACAAAATCAAAGTTCAGTAATAATGCAAAACTCAAAACACTGGGTCAAAGACCCAGGTAGCCTAACACGAACTTTGTCAGTGAAAATGAGCTTCCTCCTGGGTAACAACTGCTAAATGTACAGCAGAGCAACATAATGCAGCCTGCACACGCTGGTGTACGTGGAACTGGGTGTACTACTGAACTACTTCTGCTGTACTACTTTATATGTGTGTTTGTTATTATATTAACTGTCTCACTAAACTCAGTGAAAACGCCTAAAATGAACAATGCTGGAGTTGTCCAATAACCAAGGTTTTACAGTACAGGCTTTGTCAAACGTCTTAGAACATTAAACCAATAACTGACTGTCACAGATGGAAATAATTTACCATAGCCGAGTAACCTTTGGGTAAGACGTTCGGTTCGACTCCAGCCTTTCGGTCCGTTCGCTCCTTTAATCTGTGTTTGAGTAGCACTGAGGTGAACGGCACTGCCACGATAAGGATCTGTTATTCTGTTACTGTACGTCTCATCGTTTACTTTATTAATCTGCTTCCATATTTTAATGATGTTTCTCATATGTCTTTATTGGCCCGTCTCATTTATAACTTTTCTCTCCAATCTTCTTTTTATTCTGTCTTTCTTTTTGTAACTCTTTCTTATACTCTCCCTCTTTCTCACTGTCAATGCTAAGTATTGGTAATTACATTATCATGCACCACCCTATGAAATATAGTTTCAGTGACACTGAGTGTGTGTGTGTGTGTGTGTGTGTGTGTGTGTGTGTGTGTGTGTGTGTGTGTGTGTGTGTGTTGATGATGGAGAGGCTGTCTGCTTTTTTAATAAACACAACACTGCAATGCCCCACACGCTAACTGCCTTAGCATCGAACATCGCACACACATACACACACACACACTCACACACGTAGAAGTATGCGCGCACACACACACGCAGGCATCTGCCAAGACTAGGCTCAAACTTGCAGAAAATTTATGTACAAATAATTACTTTTTAATAGCCAGTAATGTGATTTCCTGCCAAAGAAATATTCAAATGCATCTCAGGCAGTCCAGTATATTATCTGCCTGGAGCTACGGATGCGACTTAGGGGAGACAGCACAGGAAAGACAGATTATTGTTTGTGTGATAATAATTATTTTACCCTTGTCATCTGCGGAGGAAAATGGAAGATAATGCCTTTGTCTCTCTGTCTCTTTCCTTCACTTTCTTTTTGCTCCTCGAGCTGCTCGTCCACGCTCTCTAACCTGAACTGTTATACTTTAGGAGACCTTCTGTCAGGAACATTTTCCTGCCAGGCTGTTGTCCTGCATTAACATATGCACCTGCTAATGTGACATGTAGTGAACTGACGACACGCTTGATTTTTAATTTGAATCTTACAAACCATTTGCTTTCATTTTAAATGAATTGCAGACCTGGTGTGTAGGTAGGCAAACAGAATACCTAATTTTTGATTTTCCCATATCATGCACCCACCAAGGAAACTTTGTTGTTTGTGATTGGATGAACATTTTAGGAGAACCTTTAACTCCTTGGATTTGATTTCTATCGAGATCTGGGTCTGATTCCAAGGAGCTTTTGGAGGACTATTGTGAGTAACTGAGGTAGAGAGGAGGAGAAGGTGACAAATTCATGGGAAATTTTTAAAAAATGTCATAATTTTAATGTTACTGTTGGTAAAGCAGTGGCTGGTGTGAGCAGTCGGCTTAGGGGCACAAGTGTAGCTGCTTCTCTTTAACGGTCAGTTCAGTGTAAATCCCTTTACAACCTTTGGGCTGTGTAAAATGAAACGTGATTGTTTAAAAACTGAAAGCCAAATGTTTCCCGTCTTTCTTCATGTAGGCATCAGTTACGTTTGGACCTCCTTTTTCGTTCACAGCTGTATTACATGCAAACTTTCTCCATAGTAGCATATGTTGTTTTGAACACAGGACGACAGATTAATAGTGCCTTAGTTTAAATTAATGCAGTGATTGTTATTAAGAAAAGTAATTTTAGAGGGCTGGCTTGGTTCTCTACTTTTTAAATTAGGTCACAGGTGTTTCTGTTCTTTTCTTTTCTAATATGCATTTGATGCATTTGTGGATATAGTGAAATATTTTCACTGACAGTGGTTTTCCGAAGTGTTCGTGCAGCTGATATCTACAAGATAACTGTAACAGTCTTTCATGCAGTGAGTACCAAAAAAACAGTTTTATTTTGGGTTATTTTGACTTTGATTTTCAGTCAAAACTGAAGACGTCAGCCTGAGCGCTGAAACATTTAAATGCATCCAAACAAACTTGTTGATCTCCATTTCCACATTTCATATGTTGTTCTTGTTGTGTTATTTAGACTTTTTAAAAAAGAAAAAAACATTCTTGTTGAACATCTGTTAAATATCCAAATAGAAAATGACGATAAATCATGAGGCTGTAATTCTAAACCCAAAAGTCAACACTTAGCATTGAAGTTATTAACATGTGTCAACCCCCAAATGGATAATATGACGATTTGGTCTCCGGGTGTGTCAGAATCCTTGCAGCACCTCCGTTAACAGATCGATATTGGTTTTAGAGTCCTGCTCTAAAACCAAAGGTGAAATCCCACCTTTAGCCATGCGGTGGGTTAAGTTGGTAAATGCAGCCTACAACCAAAGAAAGCCTCCAGTGTTTTCGATGCTCTGCATTAAAGGAGTCGCTACAGATTGTTTTTACCAAGGCTGAAGCAAATTCTCACATCTGTGTTGAGCTCAGAGCTTCAGTGTTCGTCATTCTGTACTTTCAGGTTCCAGACAGATGTCCATTTACTCATCTGTCATTTCAATCGTACAAAAGACAGTAAAACACGAGAAACCGGTCAAAATGTGCTGAACAGCTTCCAGTACTCTCCAAGTGTCATCTCAGTCACTTTCCCACTGTGTGTGTGTGTGTGTGTGTGTGTGTGTGTGTGTGTGTGTGTGTGCAGCAACGATAAATCTTTCTGTATGTTTGCCACCATGTGCAGTGTGCACCCATACGTAAATTCAAAGTGTAAATTTCTGCTGCCTGCATCTCCGTCTCACCATCCCTGTTTCTTTCTGTCTCTCACACACAGGGTTCACAGTGTCACAGCTAAGTGACGGTGAGTGTAATGTTTAGAATTCATTTTTGCCATTAATATATCTCCTTTAGCTCAAAGACAGTGTGGCTGTGCAAGACTGTGTGGCACAGGGTTATAACCTGTGCCCCTTGTATTTCTGTGTGTGTGTGTGTGTGTGTGTGTGTGTGTGTGTGTGTGTGTGTGTGTGTGTGTGTGTGTAAGGACTGGCTAATGACCTCTGGAAGAATGAGCCTGTTCAAACTGAACCTCAGGGAGCTTAACCGATTGCAGCACACTAAGCGTGCGTGTGCGGCTATGAGCACCAGCATCACTCTGCCCAATCCACAGCAGCAAATCAAAGCTAAGTGCACCGTCAAATAGCAATATCCAGCAGTCTGCACATAAACAGGACTGAAGCTAAGAAATGAGTAAGTAAGTGAGATGTAGAGATGCATAAATAGAAAGAGTTCACTTATTTTGCCTTTCTCCTTTAGTTTAAGCCCTTTTCACTTCTCTTCTCTTGACTGTGTGTGTGTGTCTGGTTTAACGGGCAGACGGTGCCTCCGTATTAAAGGAGTCATGTCTGTGTCAGTGCATGTGTACAACAGTAGATGTGAATGTGTGTGACAAGGTGGTAATGGGACTCACCGTAGGCCTTGCTACCTACATGGAAAAATATGTGTTTCGGGGAAACACTGCATTCACACACGAGCACACATAACATATAATTTCTTATAGTCAGACAGTCTCGCACGGAGAAGTCAGTTCATTTTATAGTGACAAATCAACACACAGCTCGAGTACACACACACACACACACACACACACACAGCTTGCTGCTATTACTGGTTGATATCTCTGATGTCTGCAGCTCCCTAAAAATGATTTTCCTTCTGCCTGTGGGATTTTTTTAACACATACTGTATAGCGCCTCTGTATTAATGTATTGGATTACATATACACAGCAGTATAATGGAGACAGTTTTCTTTAGCTCGCTAGTTCTATACTTAAGTAAGAGAGACCAGAAAAACAGTATGTGGAACACCAATAGTGCTCTTGTGAGAGTTTACACACATGATGGGTTCACTCTTTAGCTTACACTCACAAGCACAAGTCATTAAAGAAAGTTTTATGATTTTCAATTTAAAATGTTTTGTTTTGGGTCCCGGTTCAGCTCAGTGGGAGGAGCCGGCGACCGCGTGCCGTATGCCTGGGCTCGGGTCAGGACCTCTCTCTCTGCTTTCCTGTCAGGCCCAAACATGTTTTGGTCATCAGAAGTAGGATTGTTGGGAACTACTAATCAAAAATACTGCGAAAATTTTCTGCACACACATATTTCACCACAAAGATTAAAAATGAAAGTAGATCATAACCTGATTTTAGCCTTTGGTGTCTGAACCTGCTATCTTTTCAAATCAATAGTTTAAAGCTCAATACTGAACATTTTTATATTAGAAACGTCAAATTATTATCCTTCGCCTTTAACAAGTTACTTGTAGTGATGAAACCGCAGAGAGGTCATTAGAAAACTCAGCTCTTTATTTTATAGATTCTATTTTTACTACACACAACTTTGGTTCACTGTCAGACTTTGCATCAGATAAACACACTGTTGACTGTTCACTTCCTTCCCAGTTCATGACAAGCTGGTAAATAAGTATCAGCTACAATGTATGCAGCTATTAAAGCCAGGCTACAGCTAAGAGACTTTATATTCAGTCATTTCTACTGTCATTATGGGACCAGGAATAAATAAATGATGCTTCAAAAATGTGTCAGAGCAGGAAAAACACACTAAACATTGTCACCGTCCTTTTCAATAGTTAGTTCCTTCTTACTAACGAGCACCGCTAATGATACCTAATGATGGATCTCTTTATTAAAGCAAGATATTTTTTTAATTGCATGTGACTAGTCTCACACAGCAGGCGGGTACCTGTTCTACTTTGTATGTGTTGTACTGTTTTTGACCTTACACCTGCAGAAATCAGTCCGAGCACGTTGCTGTACCCACTAATATGCAATCCACTCTTTTTCTCTCCTCCACAAATTTGTCTTCTTCGTCGTCCACGATGGGCTTTTTTTTATTAGCAGACATCCATCTCTGCAGCTTCCCACTTCCATCTTAGTCGTCCTAAATAACTCTACAAAGAATTCAGCTTCTCTGTTTTTTACCAATAATTTTGATATGATCAGAATATTTTTTTAACATTTTTGCACCACCTGTCTTCATCCCCTCTTCTTATATCTCACTGTTTCTTTTCTCTGCTTTTTTAAATTCTCTACTCTCTCTAATGAATCATGTTGAAGCTTGCTCTCATACACTGCTGATGGAAGCCCTCTGGCATGCACACATATTGCATACATTCATCACTGTTACAACAGAAGTTAGACTTTGCAAGCAAATACACACAGTCGCATACATAATGATGCACACTTGACCCTCTGCTCATGCATATTTTTGTGAATGAAAATTAAGATAGCTGTATCTGAAACATGTGAGCGTCATTGTCCAGTTCAAAGGATCGTTGGCAATTTCAATAATTAACTCTACAATTCTAGTACTCTTCTTTTTTCCACTGTTGTCATGGCAGATGAGAATTTCATGAGCTGCCAACATTAGCTATGTATTGTAATGTTTTGAATCTGTGTGTAGTAAATGAATGGGAGGATATGAGACAAACACACATGACCCATGGCAGACACAGATGAACATACAGATATAATATCTTTGTGCTCAGAAGTAGATATGCATGCTAAAGCTTAGTGGCATTAAACTTGTCATGTTTCAGAAATCAGCAAGGAAGAATGGACACTGTGTGCGAGATATATCGACACCAATGACCCCAACGTTCAAACAAACACAGATGTATTCACAAAGGAAATGCCTTTTAATCTGATTTTTTTTTAAATTGTCCACAACCTGTACAGCAAAAAGCATGTCAAATTTTATGGTGTTTCCACTTCATAAAGACAAAATAAAAGAGGAGAGAGACACAAGCGAAGTAACAAGAAACTGAAGATTGGTTAGCGGCTGCGCTAAACATCCAGAAACAGAATCATGGGCTCATCCGTGATACTGGATTTAGCCAGCTGTGCAACATCAGGTGCACTTCTCAGCACTGGCACAATATTAACAGACTGTGTCTGAGGTTTTTGTCAAGGCACATATCTGATTGCTATAACTGAACTCAAGTAATATAGAATTAACAGAAAGAGACAAAAAACACATCTGAAAGTGTGTGGGTATATGTCTGCACATAACAGATAGGACAATTAAACATATATTGTTTAGACACAACCCAATATTAACCACATATCATCAGCCGCCTGTGACATCATCATCGAAGGACAGGTCAATACTAATGAGGTCAGGAGGAGGGGATGAAATCTGATTACGATCCCCAGTTCATAAACAATATATTTCTATTAAAATCCAGCTTGTACACAAGCAGCGAGACAGAAAGAGAGAACCAAAAGAATGACAGTAAATCAAACCACAAAGGGAAGCAAAGACAACAAAAACGACGTAGTTTAAGAGAAAGAAATGGTTAAAAAAGTATGGGCTTAATAAATGCAGGGCCGTACAGACTAACCAGATATTAGTAATTAAAACACTGGATCATTGTTGTTTCCATCACTCCCACTGTAATAAACCTCCCTTTGCTTTCCTCCAGGCTATTATGGCTTATTTGAAGAGGAACAGACTTGAGCATGAAAATCAACCAGCTGCTTTATTAGATTAAAAGTACGAGGAGATCAAAGCTGCACAGTCACAGATAATGTCTCTAGTCCCACGATAAACACCATCATATAGAGATTTTCAATGATTGCGGACACAGTACATGCTCTTGCTGGTGATGGGGGAAAAAATCAGTCTAGTATTTGTTTGATTTGGACCTAAGTGTACATACAAAAACACAGGTTTTATAGTTTTAGCCTCTGCACATCGTTATAGTGGATTTTAAATAAGCAGTTAGGATGTGATTGAAGTGAAAACTTTAAGCTTTAATTTAAGAGATTTAACAAAAATATTGTATAAAGTTTTTTAGGAATTACAAGCATTTTTATACACAGCAGGACATTAATAATAAATTTAATACAGCTTTTTAAAAACATACTTACGTATATGTATATGTAGCTCAGGTGGAGCTCAGGTGGAGCTCAGGTGAGCTCAGGTGGAGCGCTGCACTAAGGTTCAGTTGCACAGGAACAGACTATGCATCACAAAGTCAATAAATAATGGATTGGAAGGATTTCATAAGTTAGTCAAATGTTTGTTTGGATATTTCTCTCAAAACCAAACTTTTCAGCACCTCCACAAAGGTCATCAGGTTGGATCGTTGGCCTTGTGTCGTGGTAAATGGACCGGTTCTTACATAGTGCTTTTCTACTCTACTCAACAAGCTTTACATGGTGTGTCCTCTTCACCTATTCACACAAATATTCATACGAGCACTTTTTCTCTGTATCTAAGTGCTTCTCGCTAACACACAGGAGCAACTTCACAGGGTTCAGTGTCTCGCCCAAGGACACTTTGGTGTCAGGGGGTGGGTCTGTGATTCAGCATTTTGAGTTTATTTTGTATTTTTGACTTCTTAGGTTATATTTGAATATGTTCTTCTGTTATTTTTAGTTAAGGTTTAGTCTCGTCTATGTTATCATCAAGGTCCCTTTGTTTTTGAGTCTTTTCCTGTCCTCTGTGTTTAACGTTTAGTTATGCTTGTGCTTTTGTCTCCATTACCTGTCCTCGTGTGTCTGTCCTTGTGTCTGTCATGTCTTTCATTTTGTCAGCTCGTGTTGTCCCGTCTACATCCCGTTATGTTGCTGTTTTATTTTGAAGAGTCTCGTGTTCCATGTTCGGTGTGTTTAGTTTAGCTTCCCCTGTGGTGTTCAGGTTCATTTGTGTCAGCTGTGTTTCCCAGGTGTTTCCACTTCGCTCATTACCCTGCTGTGTATTTAAGTCCTCTGTCTCCCTCTGTTCAGGGTCGGTCTGTCAGTTTTCCTTCTGCCATGTCAGATGTTCAGGTACCTCATGGTTCTGTTCAGGTCGTGCTCATGCTGTAGTGTATTCTGGGGCAATCGTGGCTCAAGAGTTGGGAGTTTGCCTTGTAATTGGAAGGTTGCCGGTTCGAGCCCCGGCTCGGACAGTCTTGATCGTTGTGTCCTTGGGCAAGACACTTCACCTACCACCTACTGGTGGTGGTCAGAGGGCCCGATGGCGCCAGTGTCCGGCAGCCTCGCCTCTGTCAGTGCGCCCCAGGGTGGCTGTGGCTACAATGTAGCTGCCATCACAAGTGTGTGTGGATGGGTGGATGACTGGTCGTGTAAAGCGCTTTGGGGTCCTAAGGGACTAGAAAAGCGTTGTACAAATACAGGCCATTTACCATTTATTCTCATGGGTGTTTCTGTGATATTCTGTGTATATTTATGTGATACATAAATATTCTTGAATATAAAGGTGATAAAAGCAATTAACAAATAAAATGATCATCCAATTACAGAATCAGGCGAGGTCCTCCTGAATTTTCTTTGGTCTTGAGCAATACTTTGTGTATCTCTTGCCCAGCTATTGCTAGATCATGTTTCTGACCCCGTACTCTGGTGCCTTTCATGCTGCCAACATGCGAAATTATATTAAGTGTCCCATACAGAGTGCACACTTCTGTTCTGCAGACATTCAGGTGTGCAATATGCTCCAAAGAAACACATTAGATTAATGACAACAAAAGGCCGAACTGAATACGACCAATCACACTGTACACACAGGTGAGAAACAGGACAAACACACACACACACGTAAATATAATTAAATTCCAATTTGCACACGCACACTTTATGCACACAGCTAATAGACAAACACAGAGACACACGTGTTGTATATTCTCACTCAGACACACACAGCAGCGCTGCTTTGTGTGTGTGTGTGTGTGTGTGTGTGTGTGTGTGTGTGTGTGTGTGTGTGTGTGTGTGTGTGCCTATGGCAGCAGCTACTGTGGCATCTGTTGCCCACAGAGCCAGTCTGCTGGAGCTGGAGTCAATTATAAACACATTAGGCTCTGTTTCCCATAACACACAATGACAGAAATACCTGTACGTGATCGCTCACACAAGAACAAAGTCAGATGTGCACACTCCAGCAGCAAACTATGAAACTATATATCCATCATTACGTCACTGCTGAAGAGACAGTGAGAAAAATGTGCAAATATAAGCCAAGTATGATCCAGTTTCTCTTAAAACGCAGGTAGGTGCAGAGTGTGTGTGTGTGTGTGTGTGTGTGTGTGTGTGTGTGTGTGTGTGTGTGTGTGTGTGTGTGGAGGGTAGCTATGGATAAAGATTGACTTCGAAACTGAGAAAAATTATAAACAAAATACCTCCAGACTAGTCATCTTATAAAACTCAATTTGTTGAAGAAGCCACTTGTAAAAATCACAGGCATGCATCGTATTCCCAGCAGACCTCTAAATGCTAAAAGTATCCGCGCCCTCAAAGACAGCGGCTTGGGATTAAACGTAGCTGACAGACTGAATAGAAAAGAATATCTCTGTCTTTCTGTGGGCTTTCTTCCATTAGCGTGCTAGACAAGCCGTCACTAAGAAGGCGCACGGAGGCGAAGCACGTAAAGCTTTTGGGTGTGGACTTGCGCGTGCACCCTCAAGTATTTTTTGACTACATGTGCATGTTTATAATGTACTCTATGTGAGTAATAGAGTAATAGAGCAAAGCCGACCTTTGGTGTGTGTGTGTGTGTGTGTGTGTGTGTGTGTGTGTGTGTGTGTGTGTGTGTGTGTGTGTGTGTGTGTGTGTGTGTGTGAGACAGCTGGCAAACAAGCATCACTCTTTCTGAGACTGACTGACAGGAGGACTGAGGAAGAACGCAGACAGAATTCAAAGATACAAAGAAACAAATATTGAGCTCGTTACAGACGGTTTTTGTCACAGCTGGAAATTATTAACACGTACAGATTAGACAGAGAAATCAGAGGAAATCAAACAACAGAAGATGAGAGGTGAGAATCATGTGCTGTGCACAAACATATAGGACAATCCTCAGCTGCATCCATAGCTGGCATGGAGGGGCATTTAAGAAGGCTTTATGATCAAACTGCTGTCATTCAGCACTTTGATCTGATATTATTCTGTCAGTCAGTAACACAGGGAATCTGAAACATCTCTGCATGTGTGTGCATCTCTGATCGTACCTTGTTTGTTCACTACTACTACCAGTGGGCACGCGGGGGGGGGGACCCACATATACACTTCATTCAGAAAGAAGTTGGAAGCTGTCAAGATTGTTTGCTAGCCATCAAAATCCTCCCATAAATGTTAGTGTGAGCCCAAAACTTTAGCCAAATATTAGCAACAACATCTTCTACAACTACATCAGTATGTTTTTCTGCCTTGTGAGCTTTGGAACAAGCACTGGTCTGAGGTCAGTACAGAGTTAATAATAATGCATCTGATACTAACCCCTTTTCCAGAAAGGCAGGACACCCGTAGCAGTTTTAAATTATTAGTTAAATCAGTCCAGAGCTAATACGAAATGTGTTTTTTATAAATGTTATTTATTCTCATTTTGAATTTATTGCCAGTATCACATTAGAAAAGAGACATTTTGTGATGTTTCGCCTCTGTTTATAACAAGTTTGTTAGTGAGCTGTTTTTTCTTTTCTTGTATTTTTTGGGAACATTTTGGGTGTTTTATTGTTGCTGGTTTGTTTTTTGGGACATGGCTGAAAATATTCCAGGTGAGAGATCCTGGCTCTGTTTTTATTATGGCGCTATGCTATTTTACTGCATGCAGATTTTGTCTGACACTTTCTAAAGTGTCCATCATCAGCATTGTTGGTGCTTTCACAGATGCACGTACTGATTTCATTCCTGATCATGCGTACTCAGTACTTGTTTTCAACTTTGTCCCACAGAGATTTCTCTGGATTCTCTGAATGTTTTAACAATCTAAGATTCTTCAGGTATCAGAATAGACACATTCTTTGCAGTTTTACATGGAGAAACTTTATTCTTGAATTGCTGAAATATGTGGCTGTGCAGTCTTTACCAGAGTGGTAAATCTCTTTTTATGTGTGGCCGTGATCTGCTGCTAAATGTCCTTTTTGCAGAGCTTTACTTTTTGTTTTTGCTTTAAACCTTTTTTTCTACTAAAGTAGAAATTCAGAAATCTTTCTAGTTTAGTTTTTTTCTCTCAACTTTTTCACCTTTGGGTGAAAACTTCTCTGAACAATCTAAAAGTGTATGAAAAATTTGGGTGATTTCATAGATTTGAATTACTTCAGTTTCTTTTTGATTGTCGTATCAATATTACTGTAAAGTTTGAACTAAATTTCCAGATGAAGCTGTGTGTGTGTGTGTGTGTGTGTGGTGACTGTGTTTTTATGCGTAAGGCAACAAAACAACAGATAACCGTACCTCACTCCTTCTATTAGGAGTCCCGAGGTGCAGTAAAGTGTCCAGGGATAAAATATGTGTGTCTGTGTGTGTCTACGAGACAGTGTGAGTGCGATAAGTAATATAGCAGTCATAGAGGAAGCCACTGTAACCTTTATACAGCTCTTTACTCTGTCACTCTCTATAAAAACACATCTCCATCACTTATAGAAGGAGAGGAAGGAGCGAGGGGAACATGCACAGAGACTGACAGAGGAGAAAGAGAGTAAAGGAGGAGGGAAGGAGGAGAGGAGTAATAGAAGCGAGGAGGAGGAGGGAAAAACAATATGAAATTGAGCCAAGAGGAGAAAGCGTAGAAGTATTACGAAAATATAAGGAGAGGGACAATGATGAGCTGAGGAGGAGGAGGACTGGGCTATAACGACAAAACAATGAAGACCAGAAGTAAAGAAGCACAGGAGGAAGGAGCAATGAATGAAGACGCTTCATATTTTCAATGTCAAGCGTTTCTGCACTCACGTGCTGCCCAGAAGAAACGTGAAAAGGGGTAATACGAAGAAGCCTGTCAAATAATAAAAGAAGACAAAGACATGCAGGACAGAAGAATAATGCAAAATTACTCACTCATGGACACTGTGGTGCAACATCTTTGATCATCTGGATTGACACATACTCGCTGCACACGAGTTTAACTGTGCAGTGAACAAAATGCATATTATGTGTTTTTATTAAAGGAAAACAAAACTAGCAAAATATTGTTATGTAGATAACAATATTTTGCTAGGACATCTTCGGTCAACTGAACTCCTCCTCTTGCTGTCGCGATGTCCTGCCAACAAGTTTCTTCAAAAAGGTCTCAAAGACTTTGGAGTCAGACCTGTTACAGATCGTCAACTTTTCTTTAATGTCAGGTGTGTTTCCAGAATCACTAAAAACTGCTGTAATAAAACCTATACTGAAAAAGGACAATCTTGACAAGACACAAATGAACAACTACAGGCCGATCTCAAATCTCCCATTTTTAAGTAAGATCATTGAAAAAGTAGTTTCTCTTAGATGAACCTTGGCTAGATGTAGAACAAGCACTTTGCAATAATCTAGAGATTTCAGATCTACCATTTATCAGCTCAAACATCCAACGACATGAATGCTTCAAAAGCGTCAGCATCAGCTCTTCTCTGACAGCATGGTGGGAGTTTCTAAAATTCTTCATTAATCCCATGCAAACGTGCACCTATCTGGAACAACCCTTACAAAACAATAATATGATAAACTTTTCAGATTGGAGTGGTAAAGGAATCAAATACTTGGAACATATATTAGAAGGAACAGAATTTATTCCATTTGACAGACTAGTTACACAATATGGGATCAACAAGAAAAGATTTTTAGAATATCAACAAATTAAATCCATAGTAAAAAAGAAATTTAAACCGGGTCAAGTTGAACTACAAACACCACCAAGTGTGGTTCAATTTCTTACTCTTAAAACCCCCAAATTACTATCCAAAATATACAGAATGCTTTCTAAAACAGATGAATCAATATCACTTCCTATTGCAAAATGGGAAGCGGATTTATCAGTTAACTTAGACCAAAACTTCTGGTCTCAGATTTGCTTAAAAAACTTTTTTTTTTTTCATGCTCACAGGTGCTCACACACACAAACTACACCCTTTTTGGCTCCTACCTCAAAGCACACTGTGCGCTGTCGATCTTACGTGCTGCACAATAATGTTTAATATTTAGTATTTACAGTTATATTCACATAGATCATCGTGCTGTTGTTTATTATGTTGCTCTTTTTTTTCTGCTTGTTTTCTTTTTTCTTTCTCAACAGGTGATCCAGGTGATTGATGGATGGTTTTTTTTTGTCTGCTTATTTAGTTGTCTTTGGGGTTTTTTTGCCCTTTATCCCCGTCCCTCTTCTCCGCTGTTTTTCCCCCTCTTCCTTTCTCCCTTTTCTTCATTCAAGTCTGTCCCGTATCTAGCAAGTGAAAATAAAAAAATAAATAAAATAAACAATAAAAGGTGAATCAAATAGACCATTACAGCAAGGCTAGGATGGTCAATTTGGTAAAGTAAATCCGTTGGGCATCTTTCTTCGCCTTTAGACAATAATTCTGATGGCAAAAGAACCAAACGGGACAGGCAAAAAAAAGAAAAAAAAAAAGAAAAAGCAGTTTCTCAACAGCTCAATTACTTCTTAACACAGAATAACTGCTATGATGCCTTCCAGTCAGGTTTTAGACAGAACCACAGCACTGAAACCGCTCTGACCAAAGTGTTTAATGACACATGTCTGAATACAGACAGTGGAAAAATGTCAGTCTTAGTTTTACTGGATCTCAGTGCAGCATTTGATACTGTTGACCACAACATATTACTCAAACGACTGGAGAACTGGGCAGGTCTTTCAGGAACTGTACTAAACTGGTTCAAAACATACTTAGAAAACAGGAAATACTTTGTGTCAACAGGTAACTTCACATCTGAGCAGACAAGTATCACATGTGGAGTTCCCCAAGGTTCCATCTTGGGACCCCTTCTGTTTAACATTTACATGCGCCCACTGGCACAGATTATAAAGAACAACAAAATAAACTATCACAGCTATGCAGATGACACACAAGTATATATCACAATGTCACCAGGAGACCGAGGCCCTGTACAGGCTCTTGGTAAATGCATTGAGGAAATTAATGACTGGTTGTGCCACAATTGTCTCCAGCTAAACAAAAACAAAACTGAAGTAATCGTCTTTGGCGCCAAAGAAAAACGATTACAGGTCACCAGAGAACTTCAATCTATACACCTAAAAACCACAAACCAGGTGAGAAATGTGGGTGTAGTGATGGATGCAGACCTAAACTTAGAAAAACACATTAAGACAATAACAAAATCAGCTTACTATCACCTCAAGAATATTTCAAGGATCAAAGATCTGATGTCTCAACAGGACCTGGAAAAACTAGTCCATGCATTCATCTTTAGCAGGCTTGATTACTGTAACAGCATCTTTACAGGTCTACCTAAAAAATCAGTCAGACAACTACAGCTCATTCAGAACTCTGCTGCTCGAGTCCTCACTAAGACCAAAAAAGTGGACCACATCAGTCCAGCTCTGAGGTCTTTACACTGGCTGCCTGTCCGTCAGAGGATAGACTTTAAAGTTCTGATGCTGGTCTATAAAGCTCTGAATGGTTTAGGACCAAAATACATCAGTGACCTCCTGACCCAGTATGAACCTTCCAGATCCCTCAGGTCATCTGGATCCGGCTTTTTATCAGTTCCCAGAGTCAGAACCAGACACGGAGAAGCTGCATTCAGCTTTTATGCTCCATATATCTGGAACAAACTCCCAGAAAGCCTCAGATCAGCTGAAACACTCAGTTTATTTAAATCCAGGTTGAAGACTCACCTGTTCTCAGCGGCATTTGAATAAAACACCAAATCCACACTTAAGCTTAAATTTCAAAACTTACATTTTAACTACTGATTTTATCTACTGTTCTGATTTTATCTGTTTTGATTTTTGATTTTATATACTGTTTTGTTTGTTTGTTTGTTTGTTTGTTTGTTTGTTTGTTTGTTTGTTTGTTTGTTTGTTTGCTTGCTTGTTTTCTTGTTTTAATCAATTTTAAATAATGCTTTTTATTTTTTTTTTGTTTCTAATGTCTCTGTAAAGCACTTTGAATCACCTTGTTGTTGAATTGTGCTATACAAATAAACGTGCCTTGCCTAGATGTGTTTAAACTCAAACAGATCCAGATTGTTTGAGCGTCCCAGTCTGCAGACGTGCTGGCCTTCTCTCCAACCTAATGGAGCTAATTAAAGCACCGAAACTACATTTCACTAGCTGGGACCACGTCTCGGTGGTGATGGGGGATGCGGAAGTGTGAACTGGTGCTGCAGTTTGGGGAAGGCCTCGAAGGGGACTGGAGATGGCTCCCGGGCCAGGCAGATCCCCCAAAGAAGGCATCCCCTACAGGAGTGAAGACTGGGCGTTATGGAGGTCTTGGAGATTGTTGCGAATGTGTAACTGGTAGGCTTGTGTTGACCATCGGCCTAGGAGCTTGATTAAGTGGTCGGGGGTTCCTTTGCGGGAGGCAGAAGTCGCAGCGCCGATGCGAAAGGAATGGCCAGAGAAGAGATTGGGGGGAATCCCAGAAGATGAGAGTACTTGGCGAAAGTGTGAGAGAAACCATGACCTGGTTGGGGCGTGGCCAGATTTGGTGATGAACAGTGGATCTGAAGGTAAGGCATGCTGAGATTTTCTGAGGTGGAGGTAATGGGTTAGTGATTTGAAGGGGCTCAAAGGTGAGTTTATTTTGAAGTAGTATATAGGTGATTGGTTTTGCTTCGCTGGAGGGAGAAAATGAGGCAGTCTTCGGAGACTGGGTGGATGTCACTCAAGCACGGGTGAAGATCCGGCTAGGATTTCAAAGATGAGGAGATGAATTTGGAACAGCATAAGAAGCCGAAGAAGACAAGCGGGAACATGGCTTGGAGTGTGCGTGCCAGGAAGTAGTTGCTATACTTCAGCCGGATGGTAGAGATGCAGCGATGTAGAAGATCTGAAGTTAAAGTAAGTTTGAAGAGGATCCAACATAGAGCTTTGGAGAGTGAGTCGAAGAGCTTGGGGCTGCTTTTGCAACCGAAGGTCAGCCTGACTGCCAAATAATAGGCATCCCTCCACTTGACTCCGAACAAGCACCAGAAATCGGGGTGAATCGGCAAGACCTTAAAGGCACTTGTGATGTCGGCTTTAGAAAGCCATGCGCCTCAGCTGGTGAGTTTAATGAGAGAAATGGCGTGGTTCACTGTGGAGTATTTGAGAGAGTAGTCATCGCTGGGAATGAGGCTATTTATGCTTGGAATCTGACTGCCACGGAGAGCAGAAAGATCGATGATGATGCGCTTTTTGCCTGAATATTTTCTGGTGGCGATGCCCAGAAGGTTGATGCGAAAGAGGGGAAAGGGAGGTTCGGGGAAGGGTCTGATCATAAAACCCTCCCTGACTTCCTTGGCGAGCAGGCTGTCGATGGTTTCTGGGTCTTTGAGACCTGACTGCAGGTTTTTGCAAGCGCAAGAAACCGATGGCTGGGCGACGATCCAGGAACGATGATCTAGGAAGTTGACGAAGTCTGGGTTAGGGTGATTTTTTTAAGGCGTCTTTTAGTGCCGGAATATGGATGGGTGTGGAAGCTGACAAAGCTAGTCATGGCTTGGTGGGGTTGTGGGGGCATGCGGGGTGGGAATGGCCGCTGCCTCCAAGGTGCATGATGGGCCTGCCCCGCTTGTCTGAACCTTGAGGCAAAGGCATGGTGGGGATGGAAATTGTGGGTTTAGAAACTTCTGGTACAGGAGCTGGTGTCAAGCGGTTAAGAACGGATGGACGGCGCGAGGGCTGTGGATCGTTTTGGGCTGGGACGATGCAGGCGGAACCAGGATGTGACGCGGCGCCTCACAACTTGCAGGAGAGAGAAGAACGGGCGGCGAAGACGCAGCAGTAGAGTTCCTGATCGAGACTGCCCCAGAAGGTGTCTTGGTTAAACTGCTGAAGGCGAGCAGCTGCCTGAGAAGCAAACTGGATGTGATAGAAGCCGGTGCCGCTGAATCATAACGCAAGATCGAGAATAATAGTCAGATAGGAGTCGAACTCTTGTCATCGGGAGGGAAAGGCGGTGCAGAGGACGTCTCTGTATAACGAGAAAGCAAAAGCAAACTCAAGCGGAGTGAGCTCTTTTGCCCGAGAAGGGGCCGCACTATGATGGAACCATCGTGGCCGTCGATCACCCTGGGAAGAGCAGGCTGCGTGAGAGGAGGGAGAATGAGCTCAGCCAAATCTACGTATTTACCGGCGATGATTTGTTGGCGAAGGTTAGCAGATACGGGAGAAGGTTTTGGGGCCGGTGGGTCGGGAGGAGGAATTGCCGAGGCCAGCGAAAACTGGGCAGTGCTAGCATGAAAAATGGAGCCTGGGCTTAAAGGCTAGGCCAGGTGCAGCTTGGAGCTTCACCGACGGGAGGAGGAAAGGCTGCTGTGTTGGAGGGATGAACGGTCGGACAGCTGGTTGTAGGCATGTTAGCTGAAATATGATGGGAAGGAGCGAAGGTGAGAGGACCTGGCATCCTGGTGCCGAGGTTACTTGCAGTGTTTGGTAGAGAAGGAAAAGGTAGCTGAGAACCTGGCATCCCGGTTACGAGGTTAGCTGTAGTGTTTATCAGAGGAGGAAAAGGTGGCTGAGAACCTGGCAAGCCGGTGCCAAGGTTAGTGGCAGAGTTTAGCAGAGGATGAATATGTGGCTGAGGGCCTGGCAACTCGGTGCCGAGAGGGTTTGGTGGGGCGAGTTGCAAAGGTAACCCTAGCCGAGTGGAGCAGCACCTGAGGAGGGAGCATGCGGAGTGGTGGCAAGCTGCGGCTCTTGCTGGCTGGGTGAGGCTGAAAGGAGCAAGGAAGCGTCGTTAATAGTGGCGCTGGCTTCATTTATGCCCGGAGAAGGATTAACTCTGTTTGGTGAATGAGAGCGGGAGCGCTGAGATGTTAAGAAGAAATGGAATAATGTAGCATTGTTATCGGATCGGCGAAAGCGGATGCCTCTCTCTCTCAAAGCTCGTTGGAGACGGGCAACAGTCCAGTCATAGATCTTCCTCGGCAAAGAATCTTCAGGAGACCTCACCGGAGCGTGGGAGCAACCTCGGGGTTGAACGCTGAGATGGATCGTATTTCCAGGAAGCTCCGCGGGGCTGGAGACGTCCCTCAGGGTGATCCGGGGTGGAGCTCTGCCTTGAACTTTTACTGGGAGTGGATCGTCCTGTAGTAGCAGTTTTGAAGGTTGTAGTTTCGCAACCAGAGCCGATATTGTTGAATGGAGCGGAGAGAAGGGGATGCAAATGGCGGACCTGATGGCTGCGTGGCGAGGACGGCTGCTGGAAGGCGCCCCAGAAGGGCCGGCTGTAATCGGGATCTCCGCGGCAGCTCCACTAGGAAGTTTAGGTTGCAGATCCCGGACTGCCTGGGGAAAATCAGGTGGAGAAAGAGTGAGGTCCTGGTCCAATGGGCTGAGCGACAGGGAATCCATGATGATGAGCCGAAGGGTGAGTAGGAATCAAGCTCTTAGGATTTTGCGAGGCGTCTGACGACGAGGGGTGTTCGCATGAAAATGAGAACAGCAGGTATTGGTGAAGGGGCGCTTTTATAGCCTGTGGCCGGAGGGGGCGTGAAGGAGGAGTTGTCCCTCTCCTGAAATTCAGATGATATCTCCACTTAAAAAACTCGGAAGTCCTTTTCCAGAATTTATGACCTCATTATGACAACTGATTATCATTAGTGTAGTTTTTGTGTTGTCTTTTTATTTATCTTTTATGTGATAATACAGACTCATAACATAACTCTGTGTGTGTTTGACATGTAAACACACAGCACAGATTTGCACTTTACAAGGTAATAATGTTACAGCTTTATTTTACAGTTTACAGCTAGGTGACAAGATAAAATACAAAAACACACAAAAGAAATGTAGGTGAAAACAAAATGAAAACGCAATACTGTGAGAAAAAAAGACTTTCTTTTCATTTTCCCTCCTGAGAGACGGTATCGTTCTAACTCTTGTACTTTTCTTATATTTCAGGCACTTCACTCTCAGCCGAAGGGATCAGACATGTACCCACAGCATCGCTGAAGACCACGTCTACCTGTCATCTGGATGTTGCTACATGAAATGAGATCAAGACGGAGCTCAGCTGTGTGATCAGTAGTGCAGTTGAACGATCAAAGCCCAATACAGAAACACAGGGAGGCTGTATGTACAAGGCATCTGTTACATTCAACACGTAATAAAACTGGTGACTCCTATTAAAACGTTTCACTTTCACGATCTTTTAAAGGCTAGCCCTTTTGCCACAGTGCCTTATATTAAGATCATCTCTGTAATTTTGTTTGATTCGTCTTGATGACAAAGAGCGACTATGGAGCCCATACAGTCCACGGTAAAGCATCATCTCAATGAATGCCACAGCTTCATTTAATTATTCACACGTGTCTTGCGTTCTGTCCTCACTCAAAGGGCTAATGAGTACCATTCAACTGCACTTGAGCTTCCCCCTTGTATGAGAAAGAACAGGCACCACTCCATTCACCCCCATTTACTGACAGTGCATATAAATGGTTTTAAGGTACATTGCTGTATCTTTGTTTGGCCGAGAGTCTTCGTTTCAGTGTACAGCAACATTTTAATTTTAAGTTTCATTCCACAGCATGACAATCAGTTTTATCAATACTATGCCCTTTAGACAGAAACAAAGGATTGGCTTTGAGGTGACCTTTCTCTACAGCAAACATTTTTCATGATCACCCACATGACAAGACACTTGTTTGAGAAGATTGAACTCTTGTACCATCATAACAAGAAAATACAGAAGGGTTACAAGTAGCGCAAAAACCTAAAGAAATCAGTGTGCAAGGTGTGATGGGCAATCGTGGCTCAAGAGTTGGCAGTTTGTCTTGTAATCGGAAGGTTGCTGGTTCGAGCCCCGGCTCCGACAGTCTCAGTCGTTGTGTCCTTGGGCAAGACACTTCACCCGTTGCCTACTGGTGGTGGTCAGAGGGCCCGGTGGCGCCAGTGTCCGGCAGCCTCGCCTCTGTCAGTGCGCCCCAGGGTGGCTGTGGCTACAATGTAGCTGCCATCACCAGTGTGTGAATGTGTGTGTGAATGACTGAATGTAGTGTAAAGCACTTTGGAGTCCTTAGGGACTAAGTAAAGCGCTATACAAATACAGACCATTTACCATTTGATGTGGAAACACTTAACAAGTGCAAAGGTGTAGCTACTGTTCTGTAGTTTCTGCAAAAATGTCGGCAGCTAAGAGGAATATATTCATACTTATTTACCAGAAAATAACCCATATGAATAATTCCATTTTTACATTTGTTACCATTTTATTTTAACATGATTCCTAAAAATATTTTAATTCTCAAGTATCTAACAGTTTGCCAGCAAGTTTGTAATATTCCTTGTTTTATTGTGCAAAAAGGCACCGATGTAAGTATGAATGGAAAATATATCTATAGATAACCTGTCCAAACATATTTACAGCAAGACTAAAAAGCAAAAAGAAAAAGTTAAAACTGAAGAATACCACCACCACGATCAGATTCAAGTCGAATAAAGCGCGATGGATGCCAGAATCGCCGATGTAAAACAGAACCTGAGTCAGATGGATTATAATTTGAGCCATACCTCGGTCTCATTTTCAGGATGTGAAGAAGCGATGGCCAGTGATGCTTTGATCCACAATGTGGAGCTTATTGCAAAAATTCTTCCTTTGTGATTTGTTGTCCCCACGAATGTGATGCTGTTGGTTTTTTGGACTTTCATCCTGACCAATTACTGTTTAAAGTGACATCAAAGAACAAAGAGAAAATAAATTCAATTGTTCTCATAATACCCAGAATCCAGCTGCAGACTGGAGCAGAGAGGTTAGGAGGACAAACTCATAATAACAGCTGCAGATTTATGAATCCACAGGAGACCATGCACACCACAACTGTTTCACCAACTTCAAATGCTATGTGACCTCTTCTTATCTCAGTTTGGTCACAATTAAGCTGCATCTCTAATTTCACTGTGAATCGTTCTCTGAAAACACCAAAACAAATACATTCAGACTGTAAAGACAGACATTTGGTTTTTTTTATTCTCTCTTGTATGACCTTTGCTATATAATGACACCATCATACGCACATTTAGTACAAACAGGTGTTTCTGTAGAAATCATGTTGAATGCCAGATGTTTATCGACTATAACTGCAAGTGAGGATTAAGAGATGGCATAAGAGCAGAGTTATGGTCTCCTTCATTCTCCTCCCTGCTTTAGATTATACTATATATACTGCCAAGCTTTGCCATTTACTGCAGTGCAGATGGGATGGAGGATGAGGAAACACATACACACCCACAAAATTATATAGCTCCCTGTCAATCTCTGCCCACAGGTGCCTCCCAGGTGTGCCAGTGCTGCTGACAAACTGAGAAGAAGAAAGAGAAGCTGAAGGAGGTAGAGCAGATTTGTCCTAATATGATACACCCCCCCACCCCCACCCCACCTCCTCCCCCAAGCACCTGCTCAACCCTCACACACACATAAATACATCAATCATGGGTGTAAAGAGTGAAAAGGTCTCTTACATCAGTCGTTTTATACTAATCTCAGACGTGACTATAAATCAACTGTAAATAGGACCCAGTCAGAAATTGTGACAAATATTAAAATATTCCAGAAGAGTCTGTGTCTGGGGGAACGTGAATGACTGAGATCACCAACATGTTTAAAAACCATCTTTGGTGACTGAGCCCGTAGGATGGATGAGGTTGGTGTTGAGTTTCTTCAGGATCCAGATTTTGTTTGTCTTTCCAGACACGCCTCTGTGATGTGAGACCAATCGGCCTCGAAAGAGCTGGAGAAGAGAGGCCATCCACTCGTTGAACCTTGAACGTTTTCGTCCTAGTTGTGAAAAGCTGACCAGCTCTCTGTGTTCTCAACATATTTTTATTTTAGTCAATAGATGTACTCAGTAATTCGACAGTCCAAACTTTTTCTTGCTTGAAACTCGAACAAGGACATCCACGTGATGTTTTGTTGGTAGAGAGGGAGCTGAAGACAACGTCTGTGCTCATCTGTGGCCACAATCTGCGGTTAGCAACTCAAAAATAAATAAATAAAGCACCATAGTTACAAGTGGTGGAAATGAACTTCTCTTGGAGGGTATTTGGGTTCAACCTCACAGATACTGTGAGGAGTTTGGACGTTCAAGAAGAGCTCAGAGATAAAAGGAGCCATTGGGCGTTCTTCAACAATCTAACTCTGGGGATTCGTGTTTTGCAACAATGGAGGCATTAACTATCTCAAATGGTTGAGGAATCCCAGAAGAGTCGGAGAAGGGGGCTGAGGAGAGGATTATGGTTGCTCCCACAGCTTGGACCCAAATAAGCGGATAGACGGATGGATGGAAGTTCATCTTTAGTTAGCTTAGAATAAGACTGTGGGGATGCTTAAACTAAACTTGTTTTTTCATACAAGTTTGTAATCTCTGCAAAAAAAAAAAAGAAGAAGAAAAAGACAAGAACCGAATTATTATGTTTAAATTGTCTTTAAATGTTATTCAAAATTCCCCATCCAGTGTTTACCACTGTGTTGTATCACCTTCATGTTTGATCTGAAATATTTTCCCTCTCTAATGCTAAGGGATTTTTCCGAAGGTCTTCACGTCACATGTGATGCAGCATGTGAAAACCAAGTTCTCACAACTCACGATCCAAACGACGTTTAAGCCTAAAGACTAAAAAGTCCCGATCACCACTGAGGATGCAGATTTGAAGCCGACTCTCTGGGTGGAAGTGACCCATCGTGTCCACTGATGCACCTCGGACTTTCACTGATACTGACTGAACGGTGTGGGGCCTGATTTAACTGTTTAAATGTGCACTGGTGAAACTATGATAGGGTTTTCCACTCGTTCAGTTTTAAATGGTCACGACAACATTTCTGTGTAGAATTTTAATGAATCCTGTTCACAGTCCTTTTTATTGTATGTACTCCTGAGCCCACGACTTCTCGTTACCTGTGATGATGAAATCCCCAAATTCACTGGATTTTTCTTTTGAATGAGAAAGTTGTTTTAAATTATTGAACGATCTGCCCTGGCAGCTTCACACCAGGCGGTTTTCCACTGCATTACTTTTCCAGTCTGTCGTTGCCCCTGTTTCAACATTTAATGTCTGATGTGATGCTTTTATCAAATTCACAACATTTCTGTATTAAGAAGCAGAGCTGAATAATTTCTTTCAGTTAGATCAATATCTGTAATAAGACAGGCTCCAGCTTGTGGGCCTCTGTGTTTTTAACCATTTAAAGGCTCAAGTGCCTAAAACACAGGGCACAATGCAACTAAAATTCAGACATATACTCAAAAAGTGGATGTTTATGAGAATAATAAGACACTTAATATTGTTATTGAATGGGGTCAGTAAAGGGGTGTGGCACATAACTCCATAACTAAACTCTGCTTTGTTTTTGTACAGTGCAGCGAGGAATGCCCAGACCTCTACATTGGAGAGACCAAACAGCCACTTCACAAGCGCATGGCACAACACAGAAGAGCCACCTCCACAGGACAAGACTCAGCAGTCCATCTGCATCTAAAGGTCAAAGGTCACTCTTTCGAGGATGCCAATGTTCACATTTTGGACAGAGAGGACAGATGGTTTGAAAGAGGAGTGAAAGAAGCCATCTATGTCCACTGTGAGCGACCATCTTTGAACAGAGGCGGGGCTTACGACACCAACTGTCTGCCATCTATAATCCAGTTTTGAGTTCCCTCCCCAGACGCCTTAACGCCCACTCACATCCTGGGCCATCTGACCTCAGGAAATCACATGATAAGGTGGGGCCAGGTTTCACAATGAGCTCACCCGAAACTCTGGCTGATTGGGACCCACACCCAGTTTCACACCTTGGCTCAGGCGATTAGAGGATCATCAGGGGGTCCTTTGTCCCTCTTTGGGGGGAAACTCCCACTGGGTTTATATCTGGGACTCTCCACCATTTGACCTTAGAACTGAAGAAGCTTCTCGGATGAGAGGTGAAACGTCTTCAAGCAACTTAAAGAAGTCCAGATGCTTTTCTTTGCAAGCTCCTTAGACTACGATGACCTGGATGACTGAGAACCTTCACAGACATATCTGCTTTGTTTCGTTTCAATTAGAGCCCTCAGCAGAGTCCTGGAGCCACACGTGTTCAAATGTATTCATTAAAGTCTAAATTAGTTTAAGGTGATTTATTGACTGTGGAGGGTCAAAGGCTGTAAAGCTCCTTCTGACTGTGAGAATGATGACATGAATTTATTTCTCTGTTACTACACTGTAGTATCAGTGAATTTATTCAAAATAAATAAATGATTTACTGCATTTGTACAGTAACATAAATCACAGCCAGCATAAAAAGGTCAGCCATGATAAACAATCACAAATCACATAAAGCTGCACAGTTTTAATGATGACGTTTCCCACAGGTTAGCACTTTCATGAACCTCTGTGGCCCAGCAGACACTAATAAATAACTCCTTTAAACATTTATTCAGTATTCATTTTTGCTGCATTACCTCGGGCTGTCACGCTTCAGATTTCCTGCAGGTTAGGAAGATACGTGAGTGGTCCTTTTATTTCAAGTTGTTTCTGAACAAATAAAGATTGAATTAAAGTTAATGGAATAGTTTGGCATTTGGAGAAATATGTATGTATTTTAAATGTATATGTACACTTTTAAATGTAACATCAGAGAAAAACTGGGGGAAAAAAGGAAAACTGGCACAGGTGCCAAAATTCACACGGCAAGTCAGGAAATATTGCAAGCTCCACTTTCATCTAAAAATAATAATTTAAAGTAAATAAATAGCAATTCTCCTTGAAATGGTGGATTTATAAGATAAGATAAGATAAGATAAGATAAGATAAGACTTTATTGATCCCACAACCGGGAAATTTTTGCGTCAGCTCAGGTACAGATATCAGAAGGAAATACAAAAATACAAATAAGTACAATCAATGAAAAAAAGTAAGATAATACACTATATACAATGGTAGCATACACAGTATGTGATTATGGATATGGTTGGAAATATTGAAGACATAAACTATATAGCTTGATTTAGCTATTGTACCACTACTATTCCTGTTTATAGACATGTACACACACATGTACACACTAAATATACATATGTATACATATACAGACATATATACCTGCACATGTCCATACACATGAAGGTCCATTATGCATGAAGTGGTGACCGTGGATGTTCATAGTGTCCAGTGACTTATGACATCGTGATTGAGGAGTTATAGAGTCTAACTGCTGTTGGGATGAATGATCTGCGAAAGCGCTCCTTCCTGCAGCGAGGGTGTTTCAGTCTCTGACTAAAGGAGCTGCTCAGCCCACTCACAGACTCATGCAGTGGGTGATGTGGGTTGTTCATGATGGATGTCAGCTTTACTAACATCCTCCCCTCACCAACCACCTCCACAGACTCCAGGGGACATCCCAGCACGGAGCTAGACCTCCGCACCAGTTTGTCAATCCTGCTCCTGTCCCTGTCCGTGCATCCACTCCCCCAGCAGGCCACTGCATAGAAAAGGGCAGATGCTACCACAGTGTCATAGAAGGTCCTTAACAGAGTCCTGCAGACTCCGAAGGACCTCAGTCTCCTCACCAGGTGGAGTCGACTCTGGCCCTTCTTATACAGGACGTCTGTATTTGTAGTCCAGTCCAGTTTATTGTTGAGGTGAACACCCAGGTACTTATAAGAGTCCACTATCTCAATGTCTTTCCCTTGGATGTTCACCGGTGCTGTAGGGGGTGACTTCCTCCTGAAGTCTATGATCATCTCCTTTGTCTTGCCGGCGTTGATTTGGAGTACGTTGGTCTCACACCAGCCAACAAAGTCACTGATGACCCCCCTGTATTCCTGATCATTCCCATCTAATATGCATCCAATGATGGCTGTATCATCTGAGAACTTCTGTATATGGCAATCGTCCAAATTATAACAGAAGTCTGAAGTGTAAAGGCTGAACAGGAAAGGTGAGAGAACCGTGCCCTGTGGTGCCCCCGTGCTGCAGATTACCACCTCGGACACACAGTCATGGAGCCTCACACACTGTGGTCTGTTGGTAAGGTAGTCGATGGTCCATGCAGTCAGCTGTTTGCCTACTCCGGCTACCTCCAGCTTCCCTCTCAGTAGTGCAGGTTGGATGGTGCTGAAAGCACTGGAGAAGTCAAAAAACATGATCCTCACAGTGCTCCCCGCCTGCTCTAGGTGAGAGGGATCGGTGTACCAGGTAGATGACAGCGTCATCCACCCCAATTCCAGAACGGGAGGCGAACTGCAGGGGGTCCATCACTGAGCCCACCAGTGGCTGAAGGTGGTGCAGGTTTCTGGGGGGTTTGGTGAATTTATACGTTTTAGTTTTTTACATGAAACACGTATATTAATAATCCTGGAAGACTTTGTGCTGTTTTATAAGAATTAGAACTTTAAGTTTATGAAGAACTTTCTCACGTAACACCAGGCACATTTTTATAAAAGTGCTTTAAACAACATGTGTTTCATGTTATAGAGACGCATTTAATAATCCCCACAACTTTCTGTAAACTAACATTTTATTGTTCGTACTGTCGGGACTACCACACAGAACACCTAAACCAACAGGAAAATCATCTGGGACCTATTTAATGTTGTTCTGCACGTTCTCTGTAAGTGCTCTCTGACTGTTACACACACTCAGTTTGGAGTTATTTGCAGATGGTGCACTATCGTAAAAAAGAAAGAAAACAGTGGCTATTCACAGTCAGTAATAAACACTAAAGCTTGGCTTAATCCTTGATAGGAATTATTTATTAAGATGTGAATTTATATTCACCAGCAAATAAGCCTTTAAAATCTGAGACCGAATTAAGGGTCAACATCTATCGTTTTAACTTTTAGTCTGAATATGTAACTACAAAATATGTTCAAAATGTTTTTTGTCTATAAAAGGCCAAAATCTTAGCAGTGGATCTTAAAATCATCTATAGTTCAAACAACAATACTCTCAGATATCAGCTTTCACTGTCAGCACTTGTAACTCGGTGACTTTAGGGATGACCAGGGCTGGACTGGTAATCTGGCCGACCAGGCTTTTGTCCAGCAGGCTGTCGCATTCGTGGACCGACGGGGCAACACGAACGTAGACATACAGACTGCAGGTCATTCATTCATTATTCCTATAATGCATCTTTTAAACAGAAAACAATGTGATTATGTGACCAATTATTCTATGTCCCCTTTTCCATGTGCTACTAAGCTTCACAATTGCTTTGAGAAATTGCTCAACTGTGTCACCAGTAGGGATGGGTATCGAAAACCGGTTCTTGTTGAGAACCGGTTCCCACTGTTTCAATTCCTTGGAATTGTTTGCCATTTTTGCAAACGATTCCCTTATCGATTCCAGTCGCCCCGAATGACGTCACCACGTTGCGGAGCGTCATTTACCTGGCAGGAAACACGACGCCTAAGCGGCTTAAACGCTCAAAAGCGTGGTTATACTTTACGAGAACGGATGACAACAGGGCAACTTGCAATACTTGCAAAGCAGATATTTCATTTAAGGGAGGAAACACTACGAATATGCAAAAGCATTTGCTCACAAAACACGCGATGACCTTAAATGAACGTCGTGTTTTTAATTCCGCTCCGGACTCGTGAATCTCAACCCAGCAGCAGCGGTAACGTTTGCACGTCCTCTCCCGTTAATGCGGCGGGTAAATAATCAACAACAGTGCATATTGTGTTAGTGCGATCTGCCTTATTACAAAACCTGCCATTACTGTGCATTTAGGTGACCGTGATGAGACAGACAGACAGAGTCATTTACAATTTTTTTCCCCGGGGACCCTGTGACGCCCCATTGAAGAGCCGTAGGCTGTGGATCTCTTAAGATCTCACTGTTGGGTTTGTAAGGCCATGTTACTCCTAAATTTCTATCTTGTTCAAAGAGAAGATATAAAACAAAGTTCTAAGCTAATCGACCTTAGTGTTCTCCTTTTTTTAAAAGAATCGATAAGAGAATCGATAAAGAATCGAATCGTTAAACAGAATCGAAAATGGAATCGGAACGTGAAAATCTTATCAATACCCATCCCTAGTGCACATACTGTATTTAACTAGACCGTCTGCACTGCTTTGACCCATTATGGTGAGCTCCCAGTCCAGACCTGGAGATGACCGTAGCAGGAACAGGGATCTTGACCAGTTCTGTTTCAGCTTTTCATTATGCAACTAAGCACTGCTATTTGAAAGTGAAAACTGCCATCAACTAAATAAAAGAGAAGTGGAATGTGGGGCCTCCCTGCTGCTGCGGAGTCGGGGCAGTCTGCTTCTCTCCACCCCAGGGAAAAGGGTAACACTACCTGGGTCTGGGTGCAGTTTCCCCCTCCAGGGGCAAGGGTACCTAGACCTGGGGCTTAGAGTGTCTCTCTATGTCTGTCTCCACGTTGGGTGAGTGTTGAGTAATTGGATATGAGAGCATGAGGGTGGGAATGGATGTCTGTATCTGTGTGTGCCTGTATGTCTGTGTCTATATGTCAGGTCGGGTATCAGACGCCACCTCTCTGGGGACATCTCAGGCCCTCCAAGGTATGGAGGCCTATCTCCCCCCACCACTCCCCCTGCCAGTGGCAGACGCCCTCAGACATCGGTGCGTTGGTGGTTCTTTGTGTCCGGGGATGGGCGCCCAGGTACACACCAGCTCACTCCTTGGTGGCTGCTTATTGGGGCCTGGGGCCTGGGGCTCACTCGGGCCACTTCGGAGGTGGGGTGCCCTCAGTCACTCTGGCACAGCTGGCTGCCGGCGGAGCTCACGGGCACGTCACTGCAACCCCCCCTGGCTTCTGCTCCGCGGCTGCTGAGTGACCCCTCATCTGGGGCTCTCCTCAGCTCTTTCTGGGACAGTGGCGCAGCTGCCCCTCTGTTGGTCTTCCTTGGTCTCTTGTGCTCTGAGGGCCTCTGGATGTCTGGAGTCTTGATCTCCTCCATACCTGCTTCATGCCCTGGAGGACGGGGCTGTGGCCCCCCCCACACCCTCTAGCAGATCATTACATGAAGGAACCTTTTAAAAACAAGCGCGTCCATGCTCACAGGTGTACACACGGGTGCTCACACACACAAACTACACCCTTTTTGGCTCCTACCTCAAAGCACACTGTGCGCTGTCGATCTTACGTGCTGCACAATGATGTTTAATATTTAGTATTTACAGTTATATTCACATAGATCATCGTGATGTTGTTTATTGTATTGCTCTCGTTTTCTTCTGCTTGTTTTCTTTTTTCATTCTCAACAGGTGAAATTAAAAAAGTATCTACTGTTATCTACTGTTAGCTAGTTTATTGTGATGGTGTTGTTTTTATTGTGTTGCTCTTTGTTGTTTGCTTTCTCTTCTGGTTTTATATCTCCATACAGGTGATCCAGGTGTTTTGTTTGTTTTTCTTTTTTATTCTTCCCCCCTTTCTCACCATCTCTTCTCCCCTCTATTTTCTTTCTCTCCCTCTCTTTCTTTCATTCTTTCTCCCTGTCCTATCCCCCAGTCATGTCTGTCCCGTCTTTAAAAAATGAAAATAAAATAAATACATAATTATAATAAAGGTCAATCAAATGGACCAGTATGGCAAGGCCATGATGATCCACTTGGTAAAGTAAATCCACTTGGCATCTTTCTTGGCCTTCAGACAGCAATTCTGATGGCTAAAGATCCAAACGGGACAGGCAAAAAAAATAGATAAATAAATAAAAAAAAATAAAAAATAAAAAAAAATAAAAGAGAAGTGAAGCAGATCTACAGATTCAGGTGACTTAATACAATCCTAGGAATATTCCTGCTGTGTCAGAATTACCCAGAGAGGTGAGTCCTGTAGTTTCTTTTTCAACGTCTAAAATTACAGCTCTGCACTGGGGCTGCTGTCTGCAATATCCTGCAGTTATGAAGGGTGTCTTTGAAGAAATTACATGCATGGCTTCTTGGCTTTGCAAGTAATGATGCAGCTGCTGTGATGGGCTGCTAGAGAAGAGCAGACGCACTCCTGAATGAAAGGGTCGACTCATTCACATGTGAGAACTTACAGTCCAAGGAAACATTACACAGCAGAATCAATTTTACATATTTATTGTCACTCAAACATCTGATGTCAGTCAGGGCCTTCGTCCCTATAGCAAGATTTACAAATGTATGTGAAAGATGGGTGATGTGCCACAGACGAGAAAGCAGTCACACTGTTTTCTAAATCTGATACATAGGAATAATAATAACAATGGATTGGATCTATATAGCGCTTTTCAAGGCACCCAAAGTGCTTTACAATGCCACTATTCATTCACTCTCACATTCACACACTGGTGGAGGCTACAGTTGTAGCCACAGCTGCCCTGGGGCAGACTGACAGAAGCGAGGCTGCCATATCGCGCCATCGGCCCCTCTGGCCAACACCAGTAGGTGAAGTGTCTTGCCCAAGGACACAACGACCAGGACAGAGAGCCCGGGGATCGAACCGGCAACCTTCCGGTTACAGATGCGCTTCCCAACCCCCTGTTCCACGGTCGCCCAGACCAATAAACCAATTAATCAACAATAAATCTATTTATTGTTATTCAAATTAACAGCATTAGAAATAATTTCATATTAAATCTAATTAAATCCATAAATGTTACATTGGCAGCAGTACTGCAATACTAAAGTGATATAAACATTCAAGACCATCTCCTTGTGCACCTCTGCCTCTGCACTGCTTCCAGTGCTCCTGTCATAATCACTGCACTGGGTCACAGATGAACATCTGTCATTAAACCATGGATCTAAAACCTGTACAGAGTCCTAGTACTGTCAAACTGACTCAGCCACTGCTAATGAGATATTCTGGATACGACTCAGGCAGCAAATAAGACTTGAATGAACTCTGACCTTTCAGCAAAAACATGACATTGTGGAAAAGCAGCGACACATATCATTTCAAATTAAGATGAAAATTATAAACAAAGTCTTGTTTTCTGCAACATTTGTACTTCTCAATAATCCATAACATGACTCAATAACTCGACTAGGCCAGCTTTATCTTTCTGAACAAACCAAACGTGCAGATGAAAATCCCACTGGTGTTTTTGAAAGTCAAGGGTCGCAGAGAAGACTTGCTACTGTTGCTGTGTCAGGGGGCTAATCCACAGATGCAGTTTGTCTGTCAGTGACAGCAACAAAGCATGAGGCAACATGATGATGGTGTTTCCAGCTGCGAAGAAAAAAAGACTAACGTGCGTGTCAAAAAATCATGCTGAGTTGCCACTTGTAAAAACACAAACTCTCGTGCCTGAAAAGGTTAACATCATCATGCACACAGACACACACAAACTCGTGAACACACCGGCGCACACATAACAACGTCAGAAATTAATTTGAACAGAATGTGACACAATATCTCCGTTTGCGGTCCCAGCGAGTGTGCCTGCTTGTGTGTGGTGGGGTGGAGACCCAGGGGGCGTTTGAGTACAGCAGATATGAAACGGGGCATTAATTGAGCTTCAAACTAAAGGGAATAGAAGAGGCGGGGGGTAAGGGAGGATACTGCAAAGAAACCAAGAGACAGAGAGAGAGAGATGATGTGTGCAAGAAACAGACAGACAGATGCAGAGAGAGAATCATGCTGAAGGGAATAACAACTAGTGATGCTCATTAAAACTGATTATTAAAGCAGCAACACTGAAGAGCTGCATTCAGGCATAGCCGCAGCATCCCTGATGTGTTCACATGCTTCTTGCATATATGTGTGTGTGTGTGTGTGAATTTATTGTTTCTATGAACAGATAGCTGCTGGAGCATTACGCTGCATGCACTTAAAACAAACCTGATTTTCATAAATTAAACATTTATCTTGTTCCCTGAGTTTTTTAGTGCAGTCACACTTCTCCTCTTGTCTTTGCTCTTATGCATGAGTGAGCAATGATGTCCTACCGTCCAACAAGTGCTGTCAAAGTGCACTCATGCAAGGCACTTCAAGCAAACACCTCAACTGCCTCGTTGTTAAATGTTGGAAAATAAATTAGGCAGCTGCAGGTGGGAAAGTGTGGCAGACTAAAAAACAAAAAAACAAAGGATTTTTTCAACTATTTTAATAAAATTACTCAAACATCGAGACGGCAGGAATTCACACTTTCTTATTTTAGTAACAATGCAATACCACTCTTATAGTTGGCATGAATACTGGAGGAAAGTTGATTACTGCATATCTTCATATAACTGCCAGGGCTTGGCATCATTTAGATTTTAAAGAACTAACACACCACTTCACTGAAGGACATAGGCCTCCTCCAGAGACCATGCAGTCAGTCTTACTGCATCAACTCATGCTTCACAATCCACAAACACTCTTTTTTTTTATCTGTGTACCAATTAAACTTGGTGGCCTTGATATGCTAAGCTATTCACCTTGTTTTATTATGTTTAGTGGTCATATTTCATATTTTATTGTCAGATTTTCTTTTCCAAAACAAATGTGAGCCTCAGAGAAAAGCTGCGATGATATCTGTGAACATTGCCTGCACTCAATCATCAAACACACCAAGTCACCAAAAACTGTTTTCTTTCCAAGTCTCTCTCTCAGATAACATTATATTGCTCTTACAGTGAAAATAATAAATGTTTCCTCAAGGAACAAGGTTATATTCAGCGCCCAGAATTCATTACTGTGATGAAAAAGGGGGCGTTTTTATTTCAACAACTAATAAGAGTTTAGATTCTCCCTATAAACAGCCATATCATTAAACAGCAAACTATCCTCGAGCTCAGAAACCAACAACCGATAAAGTCAGTGACGTCATGAGCTTACAATAGTGACAGTTTCCTGGGAATCCTGAAAGTTTGAAGATGATAACATACACTTAACATAAACCCAAAACATGGGAAGATGGTTCAGAGAAAGGAAGTAATCCCAAACAACTAAAAACATGGGGGATGAACGCAACCAGGGAACCCAAGAAGCAACCAGAGGGGTGTCCACCACAGCCAGGTTCCTTCCCCATTAGTAAAACGATAAAGGTTCCACAGCTGTGATTATCAACCGTCTCTGTAAAGCCAGACTTCGTGCTTTAGCTTCATGCACGGTCACATAGAAACAGGTTGTTCATGCACAGCATAACTCTTCTTCTCCAAAGTCTGACGCCTACTCCAATCAGAGGGAATGATGATAAAATGGTAAATATAACAATCAAATGCAACAGTGTTGTAAATAAGGCAGGAGACTCATGCTGAATTCTGGGGTTTAGTGCACACGTGTAAAAACAATAAATAAAACATTTGAATTCATTCTTTTAATGCTCTGTCAGTCCTGCTGCACCGAGTGCAACTGTTCACATCACAGGTATGAAACTTTCACCTGGATACATTTAAAAGTCCTAATAAAGGAGACCTGAAAATGGCTTTATTTTGTCTGCAGATCAAAGTGAAATTACTCTTATCGATTGAGTAGGTATGCTAATGCTTTGTGCTCTAGTAGCTGTACTTTCAGCTGTGTATAAGAGGTTTAGCAGCAGATTAGAATCAAGTATAAAATATTAACGCATTTGTGACGTTAGTAAGGTATGGCTTAACGACTTACACAAAATACATAATATATTTGCCCGTTCCTTCCTGTGTACCGAAACTCAAAAATCTATGTCTGTATAACTCTGAATAAAAAGGTGAATATTTTGTCTTGTCGGTACGGAAGGGAATAAATAAAACGCAGAATAAAACATCTCCTGAAGGGCATTTTCTGTTGACTACAGAGGTGTGCTTGTGTACTTGTGAGAAAGCAGCACATTTCACAGAAGACAGGCAAACCATCAGTGCACAGTGCTGCCACAAGCACTGCCTGGAGCAGAGAGAAGGGATAGCAGGTGTCTGTTTATGTCTTATGTAATATTACTCTTGCATATCCAGCATGAACAAATTAATATGTAGCCCTACTGCATAAAACAAGCTCTTTGTAATATATTACAGCTTACCTCTGTGTAGTAAATGCTGCGAGTGAATTAATGATGAATTAATGTGCATTGTAATCATTTAGCAGGAAACAGTGTTCAGTGGTGGGAGAGCATGAATCTGATCAGCACATCTGAGACCAAGAGGAAGAAAGCTTTACATTATAAAGTCAATAAAAATATATTTGTTATCCTGAGTTTTAACTAACGTCAGTGAGAAGCCAACAGCATCGCGCTCTGTGTTTGATTGTTTGGAGGGTTCGTGTCTGTGTTTGAGTTTACTGAAGAGCTGACACTGGACTTGTAGTTTGTGTAGGTTCATAACCCGGGAGGAGTTTGGCACAGCCGGTTTCCATGCCAATCAAACCAATAAAAGCAGGTGAATCCTCTTCACTATATACTGGTGGTTTTTGTACAAAGACTCCTGCTGATTCGGGGTCTTTTCACCTTTTCCTTACAGTACATCCCTGTTATTCCAAAGTTCGCTGTGTTCTTGTGCTGACTTTACAGTTTTAATGATATTCTTATTTCAGGGACTGTAACACTGATGTTCAGCCAACCTGTTTGCTCTTTGCATGAGCACACATGGTCATAATCAGTCTCAGTCAAGACTAAGCTTGTTTTGGTTCGTTCAGCCATCATGAAGCCATAAACCGCTTTATCTGATCTGGGTGTTTTCACATTTCACAAACTCACAGTTGTCCAAGCAAAATGATTTTAAGTAACATAAAAGGAAATAACTGATCTGGTTTACATTGTGAGTGTCTGTTTCATGCTCAGTAACCTACAGTGTAGTCACTGTGGATTAGTATGCACTATTTCACTCCATCGTGCTCCACACAGTTATAGATCTCAGCACTATAAATAATAATGGATTGCATTTATATAGCGCTTTTCGAGAACCTTAAAGCGCTTTACAATTCCACTATTCATTCACACACTGGTGGAGGCAGCTACAGTTGCAGCCACAGCTGTCCTGGGGCAGACTGACAGAAGCGAGGCTGCCATATCGCGCCATCGGCCCCTCTGGCCATCACCAGTATGCGATGTGTGAAGTGTCTTGCCCAAGGACACAACGACCGAGACTGTCCAAGCTGGGGCTCGAACCGGCAACCTTCCGATTACAAGACAAACTGCCAACTCTTGAGCCACAATCGCTATATCATTAACCATCAGCAAATTATACTAATAACCTTCTCTCTTGTGTATATAAGCCTCTCTCTGTCCAGTACTCTTCATCATCAGTTTGCGCTGTTCCTAGTGTTCGAATCCCCGGTGGTGGTTGTTAACTTAAGGACTTGATAAGAAACTGATGGTTTTGCTGCTTCCTTATTTGCACAGAGACAGTTTACTGTTTAGAAATAAACTCAGTGGCTTCACCAAAGAATGAAGCATATCATTTCTAAATATGGGATGTAGAAATCACGCGTTAAAAACAGTGATGTTATTATTAAGGATTGAGCGGCACAGTGTAGCACTGTCACCTCAAAGTGGGGCCATCCTGGGGCTGTGGAGTACTCTCCAGGTACTCCAGGTTCTTCCCACAGTCCAAAAACAGTTGTTGTTAGGCTTCTTCATATTGTGCGAAGCAGACCATCTGCTTTAGGGGTTTAACAAAAGTATTAACTATTCAGGAATTTCAGACATCTTTATCCATAGATGTTCAGATGGACAGTTTTGTGATCAGGTGAGGTCTGCTCCCTCACTTTTCCATGACAGATGAGACAGATAAAAGCTCCATTGTTGATTCCTAGTGTTGGGTCTGTTTTCATTGGCGTTCTTAATATGAGCTCTGAAAAAGATGCCAATGAGGATGCCATCATTATTTTGGCTGAAAAACCAAAATAAACCTATCAGAGAGGAAATAAAATCTGTAAGAGTGGCCAAACCAACAATCTGGTGTGTTCTTAAAATGAAGGAATGCAAGTGGGCACCTCAGCAACACCAAAAAGCCTGGACTACCACAAAAGACAGCTAAAGTGGATAGCCGCAGAGCTCTCTCCCTGGTTCACAAAAACCCATTTACAACATACAACCAAGAACATGCTCGAGGAGGTGGGCACGCCTTTATCAACAACACGTTCTCAATATGTTACGCTAGGTGACAAATCATCAACATGTTACACTTCTGGGCACCCAACACGTTCCTAAATGATGACATGGGGAAAAATTAGGAAACATGAGAAACGTTTGGAATCAATCCACACATGTTCATTCATTTTCCTCAAATCGCTTTGGAAAATATTATTTCATGTCATTAAAGTGCTGGTTAAGGTTAGCGATAAGGTTAGGGTTAGGGCTTTACTCCAGGACCGTCATTCTACTGTATTTCACCCATAACCCTGCGCGTACCTTAAGAACGCCAAAGGTCGCCTTTCATGTTCCTCAGGAACGCCGACGTGACAAATCGTCAGGATGTTACGCCTCGGGAGTGAGAACGGGCTGTTATCAATGTCTGTGTCCCAAGAGACTGTTTTATGAGTGTAATTCTTCTTTTGTCTGCTTCCTTTAGGGATTGTCACAGCGGATCATCTGCCTCCATCCCAGCCTATTCCTGCATCTTCCTCTCTCACACCAAACCTCCTTATGTCCTTGTTCACTACATCCATGAACCTCCTCTGTGGTCTTTGTCTTTGATTCCTGCCTGGCAGCTCTGTCTTCAACATCCTTAGTCCAGTATCTTCACTGTCCCTCCTCTGGAGCTTTCTAAACCCTTTCAGCGTGGCTTCTTTTACTTTCCAAACTGCACCAACTTGAGTTGTCTCTCTGATATACATGTTCTTGATCCTGCCCCTCCTGGTCATTCAAAGTGAAATTCTGGGCTGCTTTCATGAATGGAGACATGGATGGTTTACATCAAGGTGCAAACCACTGGTTATACTGGAGAACAAGAAGGTCAGACTTTAATTTGCCTAGCTGCCTAGCTCTGCACAAAACCTGTACCATAATGACAGGAAGAGAAAAGAAAAGAGCTTGTGATTGGAAGCAAACCACGAGCACATATAGCTGTCAGTGAAACAGGGTCACTGGTGTTTATGTGGCAGGATCAATTCTGAAGTACCGGGCTATACTCTCTGCTCAGATTCGGCCAAATGCTGCAAAACTGACCAGACAGTGCTTTCACAGTGCAGATGGATAATGACCCAAAGTATAGTGCAAAAACAGCCTAAGGGTTTATCAAAGCAAAGACGTGGGATATTCTTCAATGGCCAGGTTAAACCAGTACATCATACTTTTCCATTACTGAAGACAAAACTGAATGAACAGAGACCCACAAACAAGCAACAACTGATGGCTGCAGTAAAGGCCTGGCAGAGCTTTGTAAGGGAGGAAACACATGTGGTGACTGTCGGGGAGCATTTTGAGTTTATTCTGTAATTTTGATTTCTTAGTTTAGATTTGAATAATTTCTTGTGTTATTTTTAGTTAAGGTTTAGTCTCGTCTATGTTATCATCAAGGTCCCTTTAGTTTTGAGTCTTTGTCTGTCTTCTGTGTTTAACGTTTAGTTATGCTTGTGCTTTTGTCTCCGTTATCTGTCCTCATGTGTCTGTCCTTGTGTCTGTCATGTCTTTCATTTTGTCAGCTCGTGTTGTCCCGTCTACATCCCGTTATGTTCCTGTTTTATTTTGAAGAGTCTCGTGTTCCATGTTCGGTGTGTTTAGTTTCGCTTCCCCTGTGGTGTTCAGGTTCATATGTGTCAGCTTTGTCTCCCAGGCGCTTCCACTTCCCTCATTACCCTGCTGTGCATTTAAGTCCTCTGTCTCCCTCTGTTCAGCGTCAGGTCTTCTGTTTATCTCACCTCATGTTCCTGGAGTTCATGTCATCTCATGTTCATGCTCATGTTTAATGTTTGTACGTAGAGTTTTCCATGTCTAGCTTTACCTTTCCCAGTTTAGCTCATAATTTAGTTTTCGCAATTTTGTTTCTACTCAAAGGAGCTTGCAAAGAAAAGCGTCTGGACTTCTTTAAGTTACTTGAAGACGTTTCACCTCTCATCCGAGAAGCTTCTTCAGTTCTAAGGTCAAATGGTGGAGAGTCCCAGATATAAACCTAGTGGGAGTATCCCCCCACAGAGGGACAAAAGGACCCCCTGATGATCCTCTAATCGCCTGAGCCAAGGTGTGAAACTGGGTGTGGGTCCCAATCAGCCAGAGTTTCGGGTGTGTTCATTGTGAAACCTGGCCCCGCCTTATCATGCGAATTCCTGAGGTCAGATGGCCCAGGATGTGAGTGGGCGTTAAGGCGTCTGGGAAGGGATCTCAAAACTGGATTATAGATGGCAGAGAGTTGGTGTCGTAAACCCCCGCCTCTGTTCAAAGATGGTCGCTCACAGTGGACATAGATGGCTTCTTTCACTCCTCTTTCAAACCATCTGTCCTCTCTGTCCAAAATGTGAACATTGGCATCCTCGAAAGAGTGTCCTTTATCCTTAAGATGCAGATGGACTGCTGAGTCTTGTCCTGTGGAGGTGGCTCTTCTGTGTTGTGCCATGCGCTTGTGAAGTGGCTGTTTGGTCTCTCCAATGTAGAGGTCTGGGCATTCCTCACTGCACTGTACAGCATACACCACATTGTTAAGTCTGTGTTTTGGCGTTTTGTCTTTCGGGTGAACCAGTTTTTGTCTGAGCGTGTTGCTGGGTCTGAAATGCACCGGGATGTCATGCTTGGAGAAAATTCTCCTAAGTTTTTCTGATACACCGGCTACATAGGGGATGACAATGTTGTTGCGTCTGTCCTTCTTATCCTCCCTCGCTGGTGTCTGGTCTTCTTTTCTGTGCCTCTTTGCTGACTTTAAGAACGCCCATTTAGGATAGCCGCACGTTTTGAGTGCTTCCTTTACATGTGTGTGTTCCTTCTTTTTTCCTTCAGGCTTAGAGGGAACATGTTCTGCCCGGTGGTGTAGGGTCCTAATTACTCCAAGTTTGTGTTCCAAAGGGTGATGGGAGTCAAAGAGGAGGTACTGGTCCGTGTGTGTGGGCTTCCGGTAAACTTCGATGTTGAGTTTGCCGTTCTCTTCAATGTGCACAGCGCAGTCCAGGAAAGGCAAACAGTTGTCCTTTGTGTCTTCCCTGGTGAACTTGATGTTTTTATCCACAGCGTTAATGTGCGCAGTGAAGGATTCCACTTCTTGTGTCTTGATTTTGACCCAGGTGTCGTCCACATATCTGTACCAGTGGCTGGGTACTCTTCCTTTGAAAGAGCCAAGAGCCTTCCTTTCCACTTCCTCCATGTAAAGGTTGGCTACAATAGGTGACACGGGGGAGCCCATGGCACAGCCATGTTTTTGTCTGTAAAAGCCTTCGTTGTATTTGAAATATGTAGTGGTGAGGCTCACCACTACATATTTCTCCAAAGAAGGCTGTCGCTTCCCTGAGCAAAGACCACAACATCACTGTTTTACCAGCTGATAAGGGAAGATGCACCGTGGTCCTAAACACTACAGATTACCATACAAAGATCACTACTCTCCTCAGTGACAACAATACCTACGATGGCTCCTTTGACTACGATGACCTGGATGACTGAGAACCTTCACAGACATATTGCCGTACATTTTGGGAGGAACACCCTTCAACTGGTGCGGGAGTATGAAAGGGAATCAAGGAAACTAGCGGATTATAGGAACCATCTCCGTTTCAACCTAAGATGTAGACAAAGCAGAGTTGTTCCTAAGAGCCTGCGCCTTGGATCCACTGTCAGGGGATACAGAGCAGACTTGATTCTACAGAGAGCACAAAATCACCTTTTAAGTGAAAGGATAAGACAGGTCCATTTCACCATAGATGCCCTCCAGATCAAGATCAGCCAGACCCTGCAGGAACTGGAAATCCTTCTACCCTCTCCAATCTTAGAAGAGGTTTACAAGTTTGTGGACAAGGCTCAGCGGGCCCAACACTCTAAAGGAAAAGAAAGACAACGCAGGAAATTTCACACCTTGCTTTCAAAAACACACACTCCTCATCCTGAACCTACACAACCCAGAGAAGAAAACACAACTGAAGTCAGTCACGAGAAATGGGTCAAGAACTTTTCAGACAGGATTCTCACTGAACCTGAAAAGAGAGTATTAGCCAAAGGACTCAATTTTGCCATTTCTCCACAACAGTTGCCCATAGTGGACCTCATCACAGCCACAGAATCTGCCATACGGATTAATAAATTATCACAGACAGAAGCAGAGCAAATCAGGATGAAAGTCTCAGCCACGCTCTCCAGTGCCAAAGTCCCTCCATCCAACCTCACAATACAGGAAAAGAAGGCTGTCGCTTCCCTGAGCAAAGACCACAACATCACTGTTTTACCAGCTGATAAGGGAAGATGCACCGTGGTCCTAAACACTACAGATTACCATACAAAGATCACTACTCTCCTCAGTGACAACAATACCTACGAAGCCTTAAAGCGAGACCCCACAAGCAGCTACAAAAAGAAAGTTATAGCTTGCCTTCAAGACTTTGAAAAGGACAAAATTATTGACCGCCTTACATATCACCGCCTTTACCCAGGGGATGCCATACCCTGCATCTACGGACTTCCTAAAATCCACAAGGAAGCTGTCCCACTCAGACCCATAGTCAGTAGCATAAACTCAGCCACTTATAACATTGCTAAACACCTTGCTACCATCCTTGCTCCTCTTGTGGGGAACACCCCACACCACATCAAGAACTCCACCGACTTCACTGACAAGGTCCAGAAACTTACCCTGGATCCAGATGAAACCATGGTGTCCTTTGATGTAGTCTCTCTCTTCACTTGCATACCCACCACGGAGGCCGTGGAGACTGTCAGAAAACGACTACAAGAAGACAGCTCCTTGGAGGACAGGACCAACTTCACACCCGATCAGATTTGCACACTGTTAGACCTCTGCCTCACCACTACATATTTCAAATACAACGAAGGCTTTTACAGACAAAAACATGGCTGTGCCATGGGCTCCCCCGTGTCACCTATTGTAGCCAACCTTTACATGGAGGAAGTGGAAAGGAAGGCTCTTGGCTCTTTCAAAGGAAGAGTACCCAGCCACTGGTACAGATATGTGGACGACACCTGGGTCAAAATCAAGACACAAGAAGTGGAATCCTTCACTGCGCACATTAACGCTGTGGATAAAAACATCAAGTTCACCAGGGAAGACACAAAGGACAACTGTTTGCCTTTCCTGGACTGCGCTGTGCACATTGAAGAGAACGGCAAACTCAACATCGAAGTTTACCGGAAGCCCACACACACGGACCAGTACCTCCTCTTTGACTCCCATCACCCTTTGGAACACAAACTTGGAGTAATTAGGACCCTACACCACCGGGCAGAACATGTTCCCTCTAAGCCTGAAGGAAAAAAGAAGGAACACACACATGTAAAGGAAGCACTCAAAACGTGCGGCTATCCTAAATGGGCGTTCTTAAAGTCAGCAAAGAGGCACAGAAAAGAAGACCAGACACCAGCGAGGGAGGATAAGAAGGACAGACGCAACAACATTGTCATCCCCTATGTAGCCGGTGTATCAGAAAAACTCAGGAGAGTTTTCTCCAAGCATGACATCCCGGTGCATTTCAGACCCAGCAACACGCTCAGACAAAAACTGGTTCACCCGAAAGACAAAACGCCAAAACACAGACTTAACAATGTGGTGTATGCTGTACAGTGCAGTGAGGAATGCCCAGACCTCTACATTGGAGAGACCAAACAGCCACTTCACAAGCGCATGGCACAACACAGAAGAGCCACCTCCACAGGACAAGACTCAGCAGTCCATCTGCATCTTAAGGTCAAAGGTCACTCTTTCGAGGATGCCAATGTTCACATTTTGGACAGAGAGGACAGATGGTTTGAAAGAGGAGTGAAAGAAGCCATCTATGTCCACTGTGAGCGACCATCTTTGAACAGAGGCGGGGGTTTACGACACCAACTCTCTGCCATCTATAATCCAGTTTTGAGATCCCTTCCCAGACGCCTTAACGCCCACTCACATCCTGGGCCATCTGACCTCAGGAATTCGCATGATAAGGTGGGGCCAGGTTTCACAATGAACACACCCGAAACTCTGGCTGATTGGGACCCACACCCAGTTTCACACCTTGGCTCAGGCGATTAGAGGATCATCAGGGGGTCCTTTTGTCCCTCTGTGGGGGGAAACTCCCACTAGGTTTATATCTGGGACTCTCCACTATTTGACCTTAGAACTGAAGAAGCTTCTCGGATGAGAGGTGAAACGTCTTCAAGTAACTTAAAGAAGTCCAGACGCTTTTCTTTGCAAGCTCCTTAGACTACAATGACCTGGATGACTGAGAACCTTCACAGACAATTTTGTTTCTAAGTTTTTCTAACAGCCAGAATAAAAGGCTTGCTTTTTGTTAAACTCCAGTTCGTGTTTCCTGCTTTTGAGTGCGCTCCTCAAACACACTGGTTGTTCCGGCCTTGACAGATGATATCCAAAGGTTCTAGACTTCAGGCAGTCATTAATTTTCATCCAAATATTTAAAACATTTTCATATTTAAAATTATGTTAGCCTCTGAAAATATGGGACTGTCTGTAAGAATGGCTGTAATTCCGATACAGTAAATGTAATACTTTTGTTAAGATCCTTGAATAATGTAAAAGTGTCATTTTCCAAATCTTTCGGCCTCACTGTGGACGAGGTCTTTTCCATAATCATTTATCAGCTGTGACTAAACAGTTTTTCTTTCTTTTACTTTCCCCTCCCCCCATTGGCTGGCACACACACACACACACACACACACACACACACACACACACACACACACACACACACACGTACAAAGCAGAGTACCTCATCTGCCAAATAAAAAGATGGAGAAAAAAACGAGGGGCTTTGTAAGTACAAAAAGCTGTGTGCTATAAGCCTGAAAATAGGTGCAGACAACAACAAAAGCATTTTCAGGGAGCTGAACACAATGTGACGGTGAAAAGAATGGAAAACAGGAATGCCGTGCGTAGATTCCCCCTTCTTTCCCCGACTCATCTGTCCATCCCCACTCCTCCTTTTCTCTTTCCCTCCTCCATACCCATCTCTCCGCTCAAAAGGTTAGTAAATGTCAGATGGGAGTTGTCATCATCTTCAATGGCGTCATCTTTCTTCATAGAAACACTGTCTGTCTCTGTGTGTGTTTGTGTGTGAGAGGGAGCAAGTTAAAGGGAATACAGTGAACAGAATGAAATAGAACAGGATATTGAAAATGGGAAATTACTGCTTGCAACAAAGAAGGTGCACACACACATATACACACTGAGGCATGCACAGCATATACTTCTCTATAGCGCGTTGTAGACTTTCCATTTCCCCCCCTCTCTGTTTGTCATGTTGAATAAGAAGAACAAAAAACTTCACTGAGAAACTTAGCATCAGCATAGCTGGCAGTGACTTCCAACACACACATTCCAGCTCCCTCTGTCTCGCTGCTGTGTCTTCATCACAGCCTGTATTTGCCTCTCTATATATTTTATGACTAATAGAAGTAGCGGGCCTTTGTAGCGATGACAAATCCCCACACTCAGACAGTTTTACAGCCCCTAAAGAGCCCCTTGACAAACGACAGGGCTGTAAACCCAATATTCTAATGCTGCGTGTTATTGTAATGGCGTGTGTGTATGTGTGCACCAGTGAATATTTAGGAGATGTTAAGAATTGCTTATCTCTGCCAATTAGAAAAGTGCTTTAGCATCAGAAACAAATCTCAGTACAGACACACCAGCGCACTCAGAGAATGGTTTATATACTGAACAGACCACTGATATGTCTGTGTTAATGTTCACTGAATAACACAGTATGTGGAAGAGGCGCATTCTCAAAGCATCAATATGCACCCGATGATTCATTCGTATACTTGAATATGTTTGTGCTGAAACGTTTCATGAACTTGTGCAGGAAAAAGAAGTGAAGCATGGGCCTGACAGAAACACCTGACATGAAGATTCAAACAAATCCAGTTTAAAAATATTGGATTCCAGTCAGTTTATGGACACAAGTGCGAGCACGGTTAGTTAATGAGGTGCTTATAAGGCTTTATAACACAATATAATATTGCGTGTCGATAAGCCTGCGTATATATAAGGATTCGCCAAAGTTATTGTCAGTAGTTATAAAACATATTTATTGAGTTTATTTGTACATTTACTGGCAGTTGAGTTTGCATGGATTATTGCATGCTTTTGTAACATCTACTTTATCAAGGCTTTTAATTTGCACAATAAAATCCACACTTTGGCAAATGCATGTAAGAAGAATGTCGTCAGCTGACTGTGTGTAAATGTTGGTTGGTAAAAATTGTGCACGATTTATAATTAAAAATAAATTTGTGCCAAATAGTGCCTGTTCAGACGTATCACCGAACAGGTTTGCACAGCTTTGGAGAAAATCATCTGACTGTCATCACTCCAGAATTAATTTTGCAGTATCAGCAAAACTACAAACACAACATTGAGCTCACTGAAAAAAGTGCTCTTACTAACGCTCATCAGAAGCGCCTGTCATTTATAGGCTGTTGCATCTGTGACACCTCAGGGCCCACGTGCACAATCCTCCAGTCTTACAGTGCATATGCCTCACACCTTTTCTTCCTTTACTTGTCCATAATCCCCAAACGACTGCACGCAGTTATTTCCCCCGAGGGCCGGTGAGCCGATCTCTGCTGCAGGAATGCATTAAATTCAAGAGCTGTTGACGCATGCTCAACAGAAAGCAATAACCTGTGCGGGGTCATTTTTCCCCCCTTTCCTTTCATTTTCTGAGGTTGAACCGAATTGCCTTTTAGTGCTAGTGTGATTATGTTCCGTTTAACATGGGAATTACAAGAATTACACACACAAGTGTAGCACAGCATGCCCTGAAAAGTTTCAAAACTGCTGCACTGGGAGGGAATAAAAAGGCACCGAGGACAGGGGTGTAGGGGCAGAGTGAGATATGTAGCTTTACAGTTTTAATAATAATACAGAGCCTTTAACTTCTTAAGGATGACTTATAGTTTTAAGGAAAGCAGTGGCTTACATTTCTTCACTGTAGCCCGAATGCCAGGCAGGGACTGCTGCCTGTTCAAATTTATGTCGTCTGAACAGTTTGCCTCGACTTGGCTGTTGGGCAAAGATATTTTATACTAACAAGATGCTCCCTTTACTGGCCACCTGCTGCCACCTGCTTAACGTCCCTGGCATGTCACAGTGTGTATTATGGGAAATAAGCTGAATTGTTTTGAGTGTTAACCAGCTTCACTGGTCAATCAGAGTAGAAAAGCACTATAAGACCCAGTCCATCCACTAAATATGGGAACACAGAGCCCCGATCTATGACCTGCACTTTGCGTAACCTCGTTAATAAAAATGCAGGAAGGTGAAAATAGCCTACCACCCTGAAAATCATTCAGTCAACAATCAAAGAAGCATCACTGGCAAGGGGAATCCCAAGTTGCATCACCCTGAAAGGCATAAACTCTGCTCCCTGTGGGGCCCGAGGAAGCGGCTAAATTAAACGGCTGGTGAAAATGGCTGTAAGAACCTCACGCCTCTCAATCTGATGTGGACTAACTTCAGAAGAGGAGCCTTTTCAAGCTGCTGGCACAAGACAGTTCATTAAAGACCCGTCACCGCTTCGTTACCCAGCAGCTCCCAGGGATCGATGTGTAATGTGCTTTTTGTTTATGGAGACAGAGAAAAGGGGAGGAGAGAGGACAAACTAATTGAGCTCCCCAAATTATTATCCCGATAGCCTCGTGACCTGCTCCACTGCGGGCGAGGGAGCAGCAGAGGCATCCTACCAGTCAGCAACTACAGGTGTGTTTCCAACTCGGACCTGCCACATATACCATTTCTGTGTTCAAAGGCAAATTTGAGTCCTCCTGCCTCTTGTCAATAGAAAATGGAAATTACTTTATTTCTTGTATGATTCTCGCTATCAACAGCCAATAGAACTGAACTGTAGGTATAATTAAATGTCTCAGCTTTCACACACACACACATATATATAGGTACATATAAGTGGATAGCACTAATATGGTGTCTCACAGTCCGTGGTGCTTTTCTTTAATTGCCACTCTCCTTTTCTATCTATCCTTTCTTCTCCTTCCTCTGCTCTCGCTCCATCCCAGTCTGTCCCTTCTCAACATACTGCATTTGAAGAATTAGCCGCACTAACGTAGGCCCTAATTGGCTGTCACTGTGTGCCTGAAAATGTGAAGCCACTTCCTCGATATAATCATGTTTACACGCGAGCGCCGGGTGCCAGACTGCTGGGCTTGTCTCTATTGAGCTTGTTTAGGGAGTAATTTACTGTAAAATTGGCTATGATAGTCAGTCACTGTGTGTGTGAGAGAGAGAAGAACCAACTCAGCGTAAAACGGGGGGTTTTCTATACACTGACTCTCCGAACTGTGCAGGTTATTTTTTTATTGTTTGAGGAAGGAGGTTTGTAATGTAGAATCAGCTGAGATGAACCTTATTATGAGCAAATGAGCTAAACCAGTTTAATGCGAGCGACACAGACTATCAGCGCATTAGAAGAACTAACAAATCACATAAGATGGATTACACAACACCAGAAACAAACAACATCATCATCTTGCTGCTACATTTGTTTACAGACAATTTCTTTCTGCTGCTTCACTTTATCACACTAATTGGAGGCGATAAAACAATCATTTGAGAAAGTGACAAATCAGGATCCAATTTGAAAAAACGAATGGCCATAATTTCTCTGTTACCGCACTTATAGAGACCTCAATCACAAAGCAGTCGCTTCAAATAGAAGGCTTCATCTTTAGACTTCAGGTACGGTTTTTCCATAAGTGTCAAGAATGCTTCTAATTAAAAGCATCTTCATTCTGAAGCACAGTGATCCCAGGAATTTATTCCTTATGAGCTGGCCCCGTTAATTCCCATTCCCAGCACAGCTAGGGCCGGGGGTCCACTTGAGAAGTCGACACACTGTGAAGTAGCCCTGACATTTTTCTCCTCTAATTGTGTTTTCCTCTCTTTGCTTCGGATTGCAGGAGCACGTTTATTTGTTTCAGTTTGTGTTTGTGGCTGTGCAACAAAATGTGGCTGTATGTTTGAGCGCCTTGTGCTGTGCGTGTGCGCACACATACTTATTCATCTCTTTGTGTGCGTACAACAACACTGTGTATGTTTTTTGCCAATTAGGCACTCAATGACAGGACATGTGGCGAAGCAGCTAGCTGAGCTATTCATGGATCAGCAGTTATGGGAGGAAATTTCAAAATACCAACTGGATACACACACACACACACACACACACGCACACACAAAGAGCCACAGTAATTTCAATAGCTCAGTGAATAAATGTGATCTCAGACAGTGGATGCTGTCTTTCGTTGGATCATGTGTTGACACAGTTGTCCTTCTTTGGTGAGCTCTTTATTTCACAAAAATGTTTTGGAAACAGCATTTTGAAGCATTAGCTTGTAATTATTATTACATTTATATTAATTATTTTATTTTTAGGTAGCAGAGGCAGTTTATGAAGCCAGAAGCTACCACATTTGGATGAGAGGGTTAGTTGTCAGATGATGCACACGATAACCAGCTGCCTTTACTGGCCAGATAACTAATAAAATAGAACTTCACAGACTTCATGTGTGGACCCAGTGTCGGGTATAATGGTGGAGGTTAATTTAATTTTTATTGTACAAAAGGACAAGAGTGCAGTGGTAAAGTGGAAAATGCATCCACGACAGAAGCAGCTAAACACAGACAACATGCTAACGCAAAGCTAGCCAAGAACCCTGAGTGATACTGAAACTCAGTGCATGCTGACCCCAGCCCAGCAGCCAGACCCTGATCATTCATTGGCTTCCTGTTAAATCCAGAATTGAATTCAAAATCCTGCTCCTCACATACAAGGTCTTAAATAATCAGGCCCCATCTTATCTTAATGACCTTGTAGCACCATATCACCCTATTAGAGCACTTCGCTCTCGCTCTGCAGGCCTACTTGTTGTTCCTAGAGTATTTAAAAGTAGAATGGGAGGCAGAGCCTTCAGTTTTCAGGCCCCTCTTCTGTGGAACCAGCTTCCAGTTTGGATTCGGGAGACAGAAACTATCTCTACTTTCAAGATTAGGCTTAAAACTTTCCTTTTTGCTAAAGCATATAGTTAGGGCTGGACCAGGTGACCCTGAATCCTCCCTTAGTTATGCTGCAATAGACGTAGGCTGCCGGGGGATTCCCAAGATGCATTGAGTTTTTCCTTTCCAGTCACCTTTCTCACTCACTATGTATTAATAGACCTCTCTGCATTGAATCATATCTGTTATTAACCTCTGTCTCTCTTCCACAGCATGTCTTTTATCCTGTCTTCCTTCTCTCACCCCAACCGGTCGCAGCAGATGGCCCCGCCCCTCCCTGAGCCTGGTTCTGCTGGAGGTTTCTTCCTGTTAAAAGGGAGTTTTTCCTTCCCACTGTCGCCAAAGTGCTTGCTCATAGGGGGTCATATGATTGTTGGGTTTTTCTCTGTATCTATGAAGCGCCTTGAGGCGACTTTTGTTGTGATTTGGCGCTATATAAATAAAATTGAATTGAATTGAATTGAATTGAATCATCGTGGGGTAACAAAGGCAGCAGAAGGGCTTGTAGCCTCCATTTCTACCAGTTCATGTGTCTAAAGTAGAATCACGATCGGTTTGAAGCGTCTTTAGGCCGCTTTTCATCTTTGCTTTGTGCTCATATGTAAAAATGATCCTCATTAGGACAGGGACTTGCATAGATGTGTGGGACTGTAGCCTGCAGGCTCCTATTAATAGTTAACTAGTAATTATGTGACGAAGTGTTTCAGGTCATTTTACGGAGTAACAAAAACTACTGTAACTGGCAGTGTAAGGTTCAAGGTTCTCTATGCATCACATGCATAGTTATACAAGTATAACACACAGTGAAATGTAACCTGACACGCTCCTTGACTTGTGCAAAAGCGGCGGGAAGAACATTACATATAATATATTCATTCAGTGAATGTGCAGTAGTAGCATGTTTGCAGCAAGCAGGTGAATTCTGTACATTATGTAAATTAAATAAGAATAGACAATCTGACTATTTTAAAGAATAGACAATATGAACATATTTAAAATTAAAGGAATTTGAAATGTACATTGTGCCTGGGTTTAGAGTGTCTGGAAGAGAGTCCTGTCTCAGTCAATTATAGATGATGTGAGAGGGCGGGTGTGTGTGTTTAGGGCCCGGATGGCTTGGGGATAGAAGCTCCTCTTGAGTCTCTCTGTCCTTGCCCGGATGATGAGGAACCTTCTACCAGATTGCAGAAGTTGGAACAGCTTGTTGCTGCTCTAGTCCGGCATCTCCTGGTGTAGGTGACCTGAAGCGGGGGGAGAGCAATCCTGCAGCAGCGTTCTGCTGTACGGATCACTCTCTGGAGAGCTTTTTGGTCCTTCACACAGCTGTTCCCAAACCACGATGTCATGTTCTGTGTGAGGATGCTCTCCACAGCGCCTGTATAGAAAGTCCTGAGGATCTCTGGAGAGACCCTGAACTTCCTCAGTTGTCGTAGGTGGTACAGGCGCTGCCTAGCCTTTTTGGTCTGGACCTGAATGTGGGCAGCCCATGTCAGGTCTGAGGAGATGTGGACACCAAGATACTTGAAGGACTGCACCCTCTCCACTGGAGCTCCATTGATGATAATGGGCTTGTAGTCTGTGTGCTGACTCCTCCTGAAGTCCACCACCAGCTCCTTGGTCTTGCCGACGTTCAGCTGGAGGTGGTTGTCCTGGCACCATGATGCCAGATTCTTCACTTCGTCCATGTAGGCCGCCTCATCGTTGTTGGAGATGGCGCCCAACACCACTGTGTCGTCAGCAAACTTCACAATGGTGTTGGAGCCGTGGGTGGCCGCACAGTCTGAAGTGTAGAGGGAGAAGAGCAGTGGCGAGAGGACACAAGGGATTACTGTCTCCGGCAAGTAATTAAGTAAACGCAGCACAGAAGTCCAGTTCAGCAAATCTGAAGTCTTTACGTCATTGATAGTGAGATATTTAAGAGGAAAAATGTTTTAGCCATTTGTTTTAATCCTGTTACAGCCCAGAGTCTGCAGCCTGGCTGTGACACAAAAACAGGACCACAGCGTTGAGATGATGGCCAGCCTACCGTACCTGTGCACAGGTAAGGTAGGAAAAAGTTAATACCTGCTGAAAGACTGGGACTGTCCTCTGAACACACTTTAGTAAGGCAATCTCATATTTAACTGGATACTCTTAACACTGAATTATCTGCAGTGTCACTGACTTTTGTGACTGCGTTCATATTTGAAAGCATGATGTTAATACAGCAGTTTAAATCCTGTGGAACAGGGGAAGGACATAGGAAGAGGTTAGTGGCCTCGTGGCGTTCCTACTTTTTGTACCTCTCAACAAATTCAAGCTTGATTTGAGCTCCACAGATTATCATATACATGCACTAAATAAAATAAAATGTGACTAAATTGGCTCACAGATCCAAAGAAGTGTTGGAATTTATTGTATTTGGTAGGTAAAATATGTACAACTGATTATGTTACATGTTAAGAGGCTCTGGTCTATTTTTACAAAATTACAGAGAATTAAGAGAAGCTTTCACTTATTTTATTTGATAACTAAACTGATTGGCTGCGTCCCTTTAAATACAGACAGACACAACGATAGAAAAGCCTCAGTATAAGAAATGAGAGGTGAACACAGAACAGAGTGGGCACGAGTCAGAGGAAAAAGATGCAGTGGCTATAAAACAACGATGTCTTGTCTTCAGTATGTGTATAAAGTAAGACCTGTTTTAAAATCAGTGTTTTGTGCTGTTTGCCTTTGGATTGAAACATGTTGAGTGGATTCTCCGTGTGATAACTGTCGCCCACTGGACCAAATGTGCTCTAAGTCACCTCTTCCTCGATCAATCAGCTCAGCTCTCGTCTCCTGAAGCGATGCCATATGGCCTCTCTTCCTCTCTCCTCGCACTCTGTTTCGCTGTCCTAGTAAATTTCTCACCTTCTTGCCTTTCCTCTGCCATCTCCCTCCTTTGTTCATACGTTACTCAGATACTCTGTCCCGTGCTCGCCTCTTTTCTGTCTCCTTCTTTTGTCTAAGCGCACAGATGTACAAGGACTCACACTTCCCAGCTTGCCCTCCTGCCACCAATTTTTCAGGGCCAGACCTGTGCATGAGTGAGAGCTCTGCCAGTGGACATGACATGTCTCCTTTTTCCTCCCTTTGCCTTCTTCCTACTCCTACGCTTGCCTCCACTACTTGTTTCTCACCTGTCTCAGCCCTGTTTAATGTGATGTGTGGCGATCAATACAGCAGCAGTAGAGCCAAAGACATAGAAAAACACCTTTTATCAGTGATTATATGTTGTGTTATGATTTTTTGGAAACATATATCTGTGTGAGTTGTTCTCCATGTTTAGGAAAGGATAGCTACTGTGTGAGTGAATCTGTTTTTAAGAATTAAAAATCACAGCGATGGCTGTCGCTGCACTCCATGTCCCTTCACTTAAGGAAGAAATTTCTCTCAGTGTTGCTTCTGGTAGAAAAGTGGTTGCATCACCTGGATAATTGGACAGTATTTCAGCTGTGTGTATGGTGCGAGGATTTTAAATATTAGATCTTTATTGCAGTTCCATAATGTTACAGGTTCTGATTCTGTGCTCAGAATCTGTAACGATGCTGTCATAGGTTTTACCATTTCACAGTGCCTGTGCAGAAAATAAACGTGACTGCTGGTGCCTTAAAACATCTCCAGATTTATGAAATTATCCAGAAATACTACTTGTTTATTTAAATGATTGCATTATGTGATACATGACCTTGGCAGCATTGACAGACTAATATGGGGGACTGCATGTGACTGAAAAAAGTCCCAAATGTGATGTGTTTCAGTATTACTGCTGTCGCTGCTCCCTCCTGTCAGCGTCAGCGGCCTAAACAGTTCGACTGACATGTTGCTTTCTCACCAAACATGAAGTTTCATGTTAATTGTGTGAATATATTTGCAGTGGAAACCCTTAAATTACAAATAAAAGCTAACTATGTATAGTGGGATGCTAGAAGTTGTCCTAAAAGTTGTACGTTTTCTCTCGTTTTTCCTTACATGCTCTTTTTGTCTTTAAAACAGAAAATTCAAGCAGATAGCACCAAAGAATCGCAAGTGTTACAGTATAAAGTGATTTAAAGTAATTGTTTTGTCTTTGTTTTTGTAATTGGGTGCTATAGAAATGAGCTTGAATTTAACTGAAAGTGCCTTCCATGGACAGCATGCCAGATATCCTGTTTGTGCTGCTAAATGTAAGCAACATATTATGATACCACTATTCTTCTTTCACAGCATGCAAAAGTCTGGAGCCATTTTCCATTTTGCAGGCTTCCAGGCTTCTTGAAGGACGGTATGGTATTGGTACAATGGTACTGATGGCATTATATCACTAAAACTGCACCGACCCACTAATGATACTAAGTTTAGTTTAACTGGTCCAAGTGGCTCTTTGACTACATTAGTTAACCAAGCAGTCTCAACTCTGACATTAACCACTGTTAACCACCTGACAGTCAGAAGCTTTGCATTACCTTTGCAGCATTTCATCTGACCAATAAGGTTGAGCTGAGACAATATCATGTCTTATTTTTAACCACCGACGTTTGTTCATGAAAATAAGCGGCTCTGCACCTTTGGCTGTTGCTGCTCTTTGACTTTATAAGTTTCTGAGTTATTATAGAAAAGATAAAAGTGGAAAACACATTGTTGGAAGAATCAGAAATATCAGCTTGTTTACTTTCAGTCTGTTTTTGGATTTGTGTATAAACTGTTAGATTAAGGACAGAGATGCAGATTAAGAGGCAGATGTGATGAACAGTAACGTAGCTTGTTTCCCACCTACTTGCGGTGAGTAAGTAGGTGAGAAACAGGTAAAAGAGCAGAAAGCACAGGTTGACTCTAAATGTGTTCATTTAAAAACACAAACACAGACTCGTAGTAACTAAGACACGTGGGGGAAAGAGAAGCAAACCCAAACTGTATTTAAGCATTAAAAACATGACACAAGTCTTGTAAATTTGCATTTACCTTCTTTCTTGTCACATAGTCACTTTTCAATCCCCTCACGCTCGTCCAAACTCGGCTGGCCAGACTGGCTACCTGCTGGATGCCACAAAACCATTAGTGTGGTGTGAGAGGCTCTCATTGCAGCCCTGCACTCCTCTGCTCTGAACTCTACTTCTGTGCTCTCATTTCATCTCTTCTTCTCATCATATACCCTCTTCTGCTGTCATCTTTTTCTCTCACTCCACTCTCTTCTTTCCCTTTGCTTTCTCATGTTTTTCCCCAGCACTGTAGGACCTACGTCGCTCGGGTCTTCACATATTACTTCTGTTATCTCAGACTTGTCTTGATCATAGTTCGCACTTTGTTTTAACTAGTCCTGAATCCCGTTCATTTGTTCTGTGACAGATCTGTGAGCCTCTTTTACCCTGGTACAAATAAACATTTTATTCATTACAAATACTTTGATACAGTTATGTTAGCTAAGTTTTACTTTTAGGCAAAACTGTCTGCGTCAGATGGGCCACGCTGTCAGGGGCTGTGACCCAGTGTTTTGAGTTTATTTTGTATTTTTGATTTTTCTTATGTTAGTTTGCCATAATATAAAGTTGTTGTGGTATTATTTAGTTCAGGTTTTGTTTCAACCATGTCTCCATGATTTATGAGTCTTTTCCTGTCCTCTATATAGTCTGTCTTGTCCTGTGTTTTACTTTCTGTTATGCCAGAGCTTTAGTCTCCATCTTCCATGTCTCCTCAGGTATTTCATGTCTGCCTGTTCCATGTTTTAATCGTCAAGCTAGTGTTGTCATGTCTACGTTCCCTGCTGTTTCCTGTTTTATTGTGAAAGTCCCTGTCCTGTGTGCAGTGTGTCTAGTTTTGCTTCCCCTTGTCTCGTTTGTCCCAGCTGTGTTCCCACCTGTTCCCCATCCTCTCGTTACCCTTCAGTGTGTTTAAGTACTCTGTCTTCTTCTGGTCAGTGTTGGGTTGTGTGTTTGTCTGGTTACATGTTCCTGTGAGTTTTGGCTTTTCATGGATCAGGGTTTTCCCTCAAGCTCATACTCTGTTTATCTCAGGTTATAGTTTCTCATGTTCGTGTTCAGGCCATGTTCATGTCAGAGTTTTCATGTTTTAGTTCTCGCCCATGTTCGCCTTGCTTTGTTCTTGTGTTCATGTTTTTCAGCCAAATAAGCGGCTCGCTTTGTGGTTAACCTTAGTTCATTTTCTCCCACGTCTCCTTAGGGTCCATTTTGCAAACACACATATTCGTCTCTTGTTTTATTAACAACAGCAGTGTGATTCTGAGAAAATGAGAAAAAAATGTCCCACATCTATTATTAAAGGCAGTCGTCATAATTTCTTGACTTAAAAACTGTGACTGAACTGACATATTTGAGACTAAGGTGATAAGCGGTCGCATCTCGTCACCATCACATGTTCGTGACTCAACTTTGGCTTCATGCTTGAAGGTATTTAGCTTCATAATCACGAGCGAAGTTCCTGCGCTGGGGAGAGAGAAGATGGAAACGAATTGCCAGATAATCTCAATACTGAATTAATTACCTATTATTATTGTATTAATGAAAGCAATCTTTACAAAATGTTGTATTCAGTCAATAATAATTTATTCAGTGTACCACATTAGACAAATATCTGTCACCTCATTGATCTATTTGTTCCTAAAGTAAAACACACATCAATGGATTGATTCGTCACCACAGCAAATGTTTTAGCATACTGCAGGAGGAAAAACATACATATAATCAATAACATAAATAATGTTCAGTTAACTGCACATTCAGGCTTTTGTTTATGCCTGTGATAAGCATTATTATCATCCGAAGTCCACCATCTTTATTTAGTAGAAATGTATGTGGGTTTAAAACATGCAGCCTTGGTTCCTTTACGGACTAACAGCTGCAGCACACTGTGCAGAGCCTCTTTAATGGTTTAATTACCTGCATAAGGTTAGCATTGTTTTGCACTTACATTTGATCTGACACACAAAGGCTGAGCTGTAGTGAACTACAGTATTATGTATTATGTTTAGAGTGAGCAACATGTCTGTGCAGGTTCTCAGTCATGCAGGTCAGTAATTTAACAAAAACAAATCCAAATGGATTTAATTTGTTCTTTGCAATCATCTGGTTTATGTGTTTACGCTGAACAGACCTGGTACTCAGCATTTAGGTGTTAAAAAAGAGTTTGTGACTGTCAGAGTGACAAATCTGATGCATATGTTAATCTACTGAAACATTTGACACATTATGACATGAAAAGAAGACACAAAATCTTTTACGTCATAAACACCAAAATGCCATAAGTCCAGCAGCTGGTCTCCTCAGATCACAGACATTTATAGACTGTTGTTAAATTACAAAAACATATGGACCTGAGATGTGCTGCTACCATAAAATTCAAAATGAACTAATATTTTTATTTAAAAAATGTAATGTGTGTATTTTCAGTGGACAGTACAATGACAAGAACAGATTTAGTCTGGTTTGGGATATTCTTTTAATCGAACATTTTAAATGTAGTTAAGCAGCACGATTTTTATATTTATGAAGATCTTTCATCAGTTTGTGTTCTTCTGAGAACATCCCAGCTCAGTACGAGCTGCATGGGTTTATTATATTTTATTCTTTGTTGTGTCTTGTATCTGTCTGTAATTCTGTGTCCTGGGCTCTCACCTGTGCTCCCCCATCACCTTAGCTCATAACACAAAATCAACACGGGCAGTTTTGCTCGTGAAGCTGGAGCCTCACAGAATCACAGCACATGTGTCCATCATGACTTACAGCTTCCTCCGAATGTAACACACATTAAATATTTTAATTTAAAAATAAATATTACAAATAATCATCATGAAAACGAATTTCTTAAGTGTTGATGTCATTCATTTATTTCTTTTGGGCAATAAATAAATAATTTGCAGAGAAATAGTTGCTTGAGGAAATTGATTATGTTGTTGTAATTGTGTAAACCTGCGTCGACCTACAGTTTCTGGTCATGTGGAAAAAGCTTTTGTAATGCAGTCAGAGAGTGCCTCCATCTAAAGCTGCTTGGAAACAACTCAGTTATACAGAAAGTGTAACGGCCATTTCTCTGAGTCTGTGTCGCTCCTGCTACATTTAGTCTGTTTGAAGTTTGACATCATATGCACCAGTTTCACAACGGTATCATAAAATCCTGCCTTTGGGATACATGGTTGCAACTTCAATGAAACATCTTAGTGTTCTTGGAATATCTCGTAAAATGTTGTTAGTCGTGTATGTGAGTCTCATTTAACTGCATGAACTCAACTCCTGAGACCCCCGTTTGTATGAGCGCGCGCGCGCGTGTGTGTGTGTGTGTGTGTGTGTGTGTGTGTGTGTGTGTGTGTGTGAAACAAAGAGGAAGGGCGTAAACATGGGTGCCAGATAATTTAAAAATGATAGAAACTCATTCTGTATTTGTGTAACCTCAGAGTGAGTTGGGGTGTAGAGGTCATAGGTCATCTTTCATCTGAATAACGGCCTTCCTGGAAAAGCAAAATGTTTTAGAGGTTTTCCAGTCTGGTTTTAAACCCTTTCACAGCACTGAATCAGCCCTTTTAAAAGTTTTTAATGACATATTTTTAGCGACTGATGCTGGGGACTGTGCTGTTCTTGTGTTTTTAGATCTGACAGCTGCGTTTGATACCGTGGATTATGCCATTTTATTCTCTCGTTTGGAGCACTGGGTGGGCATTAGGGGCACAGCACTGGAGTGGTTCAGGTCCTACTTGGCGGGGCGAACTCCCACAGGGCTCAGTTCTAGGCCCCCTCCTCTTTTCGTTATATCTGCTTCCTCTTGGTTCTGTACTGAGAAAGCACGGCATTGCTTCCACTTTTATGCTGATGACTGTCAGATCTATGTCCCTCTAAAGAAAAAGGGCAGATACCTCACACAGCCATTACTTCAGTGTCTTGATGACATTAAAAGACAGAGGTGATGGTTTTTGGTAGCCCCACTGAGACCCCCAATGTGTATGTAGATTCCACACAGCCCAGTATGTTAAGCCAGCTGTCACAAACCTGGGGGTCAAAGTGTGATCTGAAGCTTGACAGTCAGATTAAGGCAGTGGTAAAATCTAGCTTCTTTCACCTCAGGCAGCTGCAAAAATAAAGCCAATTCTTTCACGGCAGCACTTTGAGACAGTGATCCATGCCTTTGTTAGCACTCGGCTGGATTACTGTAATGCACTTTACATTGGGGTCAGCGCATCGTATATTACTCATCTACAGAGGAGGCAAAATGCCGCAGCTCGTCTTTTAACTGGCACTCGAAAGTTTGAGCACATTTCCCCTGTTTTAGCTTCACTGCACTGGCTGCCCATTTCTTTTAGGATTCATTTTAAAATTCTTTTATTTACTTTTAAAGCTCTCCATGGCCTTGCCCCATTTTATCTCTCTGAGCTGCTACAGCCTCATACACCCACCCGCTCTCTCAGGTCAGCTGATCAGCTGCTCCTGAATGTGCCCAGGACTGGGCGTAAACTTAGAGGAGATCGTGCTTTTGCTGTAGCAGCTCCCAAACTGTGGAACGAGCTTCCTTTAGAGATTAGACGGGCCAGTTCTTTATCTGTTTTTAAGTCACTCTTGAAAACCCGCCTCTTTACCCTGACCTTTGACACCACGTGAGATGTTGGTTTTTATTTTTATTTCAGTTGTTTTTAGGTGATTCGATGCTGTTTTATCTTGTTTTGGTTTTAATATAGGGCTGTTTTAATTTTATGTTTTATGTGTTTTATTTATTTATTTTGCTGTTTTCTGTTATTCTATTGTTTTAACTTATTTTCTGTACAGCACTTTGTTCCTGTATTTTAAAGTGCTTTATAAATAAAATTGGATTGAACCAAAAAACTTGCTGGACCTGCTTTTTTCTTCTTTTTTTTTCCTTATCTCGATGTCAGTCTGCATTGCTGGCTGTTAGTATTTCTTTTTGAATGTGTGTGTGTGTCTCCTTGTCCATCTGGCTGAAGTGAGAGGGCATGGGGGCAAACTGTGGATGGCAGCAGGAGCGGAGTGTGTGTCTGAGTGTGTGCGTACTCTCGGAAACTGTAAACAAGTATGTGTGTGCACATTTCCATAGAGCTGAAAATACAATGCTGCATCAGACCCAACTGTCAGCTTTCTGGTGACATTGGGAGGAGAGAGGTGGAGTACGATGGAGAGTACAAACAGCAAACACGTGCACGCTTTGTTTGGCATGGGATGACCTGCTGCAGACAATTATGTCTCCTCTGCTCTGCCACAATCAAATTACTGGTGGAGGACAAGGCCTCTGAAGAGACCCACCGCTGCGAGGGAAATGAAAACACGAACACACACAACTCCTCACTTTAATACACACACATTCCACCACGCACACATGCACCTATATTATTTTATAAACGTTATGGCTAACATTTATGTACGAAGACACATTTGAGTAAATGCATTCTAAGAAAACGATGCACGAACAAGTAAGTTATAAACGAGGAGATGGATCTCTCAAAACGCCATCATCTCCGTCGTTATGGAAACAAACATGTTGTAAACAAATTGTTAATTAAAGAAAGGACAGATGCAAAGAGAAGATGACATTGAAGGCATATTGGCCACATTTAAATCTGGTGCAATTTCATTTTCCATGGCAGAACTTTGACATTGATTAGTAGGCAATCCTGGAAGAAAATCAAATCTAAAATGTAAATCCCAGCAATAGGTCCCTGCTCAATAAGCTCTACATACAGTGTTCAGCAGAAAAGTCCTCGATTCCAGTCATGAGATGACAATGAGACTTGTTTGATGTACAGCAGGATGCCGACTGCTTGCCATCTGTCACAACTTGCGTGATGTGCAAAAGATACATGAGATCAATTTAACAGTTCCACTTAACAGCACAAAGAAGAATGTTTGAGTGCATGATGTAATTGATTTCAGGAAATGAACCTGGGACCACCGACTGTGAGTCAGCTATGAAGATAGCTTTTGTTTTCCTTCCAGCTCAGCAGAAAAAGGGTTGGAAATTAAGAGGGTTAAATGTATATATGCTGCACAGAGGGTCATGTTGCAAGTAAGGTAAAGTAAAATGAAACTCAACTGGTGTGAGCACCTACAAGACATTGTCATGGAGCGTGTCAGAGATGTCTAATGATGTGAAAGAACAGCTTCATTGTTCTTCTTGTTTAGAGAGAACAGATGCTACATGGGTTTTCTATAAAACACCAAAATCATCTTTTTCCTTCCTGATGCCCACACACAGTCATGATTGGTGCCAGTGGCTGCAAAGTGTAAGGAGACGTTATAAATGGACATTTATGATGCACGTGTTTGTTTGCAGTTCTAAATTAAGCCACCGACACTCAGCGAGTAAAGCCAGCCACAGTGGGGCACAGCCACAGGGCTATGGTTATATGTGTCACCAACAAAACAGCAGAAAAATAGAATCAGCTTTTTACCCTGCAAATGAAAATGTTGATATTTGCATGAATCTGGATGTTCAAATTAACCAACTGTCCGGAGGAAAGAGAAGACTTGAAATAGTCTTAGTCATGGCCGGTAGACTTTAGGTGCTGTGAAAGGCCAGAGTGCCACAGAGGAAATATGACCAAACTAATTTACCCTTATAGAAAATAAAGAAGAGTAAACAACAGTGAAGTGGGGAAAGAGAGGGTAACCGATCCATGGGGGAAAGAGAGCTTTGCAACATTGTCACCACTCAAAAAATGTTTAATAAAATGATGCAGTGGGTTTTCAATGTGGACAAACCCAGCCCACTTCATCCACTCCAATCATAGCTGGTATTACTATGACTGTGAACAGTGTTGGTTGTGATCACATTTTTAGGAGTGCAGTAACATAGCATGTTATAGCGCTAAATTTAGTGAGCTGCACGCTGGTTGGATAGAAAGAAACCAAGTCAAACCAACATGTCTTTTTCTTCCTGCACGTTTGCAGCACAGCTGATTTCAGTTCATGTGCAGGAAGAGGAAAATGGTGGAGCGGTTTACAGCAGAGATGTGGACAATACTTTTATTTTCAACTGCATCCAGGACAGAAACAACCCCATTATACTGCTAACACACCACGGGCTCTTTGCACTCATCTGCACAGTCAGCACGCCAAGAATCCAGAGCAATGTTAAACCTGAGTGCATGCAGACCCCAGCCCAGCAGTGAAACCCTAAACCTCTACAGGTAACAAAGGCAGAGATGAGCAGTCGGACGTGAAGCTTCCAATCACCGTGGAGATAACTTTGAAGTCTAGCTTTTAGCCTTTGTGTTGTCAGCTTTGTGTTCATATGAAGCGTAAAGCGCTATACAAATACAGGCCATTTACCATTTTACCATTTCATATGTAGAAACTGAAAGAAAGATCATTTGTGTGTTCTCATTAGATCAGGGATTTGTGTTGGTGTGTGAAGCTGTGGTTTCAGATTCAGGTCATTTTATGGAGTGACAAGAAGGTAATGTAGTGAGTGTAGTGTAACTAACTGCTTTCTCCTGTGAGTTAATGAATAACATAATGATTTGCTTTTGCATTACTTGTACGAAACATAATGAGTGATGTGTAATACATGACTTTTCTCTAATAACAACACCAAAACTGACTGAATTATACTGAGTACTACATTCAGATACTATATGTTTTAAATCCTAATGTCAAAAAACTGTAGTTGTAGTATTTATACTTCCCACAAAACGCTACGTCCAGATGAACAGAATCAACCTTTGGAGATTTACTTTCCTGCATCAAGACGTCTGACTGACACTTTCTTTGATGAAAACAAAGTTTTAGACTTGCAGATTTGATCCTTAAACAGTGTCAGCATGAAGCAACATTCAGTTATTTCTCTGTGCTGTGTTGTTGCTCCGTCTTTCAGATGAGTGATCGACAGCTGCATCAGGGTGAAACTTCCTGCAACCCTCCCCTCTCCTCTCTAAGCCACGCCCAGTTGTAGGCATACGAGGTCGCGAATGATTTTTGATTTCCCAGCAGAATTTAAAATCTGCTCTTTCAGTCCTTAATACAGTGTTTCACTGCAGCTTACTTTTTGCATGATTTGCTGTGGTCTTTGTTCTGCTTTGCAGCTGTTCTCTGATTGGATCATGTTTCCCAGCTAGACTTTAGAGGACAGATGACCTACAGAAGTCTAGTTCCCTAACAGACCGACTTACAAAAAACACATTGCTTACCCCAACTGTAACAAAAAGGTCACACGTGGGCTGTGTTCAGCTTTTGTGAACATTTCTCTTGACCTGTTATGGTTTAAATATTTACTCAGAAACGTAATCGTCTGTCTCCTCACGAGAGACTGCCGTCACCATTTGAACATTTATCCACTTGGCCTGCTCACTTTTTCTCATAGCTCCATGATCAGATTCAGCCTTGTCCCGTGGCCTTCTGCTGATTATAGGCCCAGCAGATGGTTGGCTTAGCATAGACTGCAGATATAGAGGAGGTTGATGACCAGTAAAACCAGTCACAAAGAAGGTGCTGCACCAAAAACCTCTGTGTGATTTCTTTGGTCACTAGCAGAATGTGGTGGTCTCCTGTGTTTTGCATGAAATATGGCCTTTTACTTTGAAGGCAAAAGAAATGTCCATTTTCAGCTTGTAGTTGGCTCGGATTTGCAAGCAAGTTGGCATCTTCTGTGCAACTGTGAGCAACCAAAGAAACTGCCGGGATGTTTTCAGAGGAGCACTATATACCCATTTGCAACATATCTCCACTCATTAAATATGCATGCTGTGGTTACCAGAGGTTCACTGACCAGTTCAAAGGCCTGTGTGACTCAAGCCTAAACTAAGCAGTTGCACATGCCAACCTGCGAGCACTCATTGCCTTTTTATTAAATGTGGGGAGTGAATGAGAAACAGAGAGAAAGAAGAACGAAGGAGGTGTGTCCAGAAACAAAAGACTGCTTCATGTTTTATATTCCACAACATTTGCCAAGTAGAATTTGGAAAGAAGATGTAGAAGAAAAGAAAAGGTTTGAAAAGAAGGAGACAAAGACAGTGAGACAGATGCACAGAACAGAAGAAAGTTAAAGAAAAGATGTGAAAAGCGGGAATACAAGGAGAATCAAGTGTTGGAAAAACAAACGATGAACAGAGGACATGACTTCAGGTGAAGAAGAACAGTGAAAGCAGGAAGAACAGGAGGAAGGAGGGATCGGGAAGAAGACGGGAGGTGATGTTGATGTTTGCTTGTTATTCCAGCACTAATTTTCCCCCTGGAGCTCATTAGAGTCTGGAGAGAAACGAACCACAAAACCTTAAAAATCAACAGAGTGGGGAGAGAAAGAGAGACAGAGTGGGGTGAGAGAGAGTGTATGGGCATAAAAACACAGTAAATGGAAAAGGAGGAATGAGAGTGAAGGACCAGGGGAGACAGAAAGGAGGACAGAGGTAGTGGAGAAGAACACCATCAAGCAGATTTCAGTGTGTGTTTAAGGTGACTCACTGAAAAGCTCCATACACGCACACGGACACACACATGGACGCACATGCACACACACATGCACACAGACACACACGGACACACACACGCACACACGCACACAGACACACACATACACAGAGACACACACGCACACATGCACACGGACACACACACGCGCACACATGCAAACAGACACGCGCACAGACGCGCACAGACACGCGCACACGGTCATATACAGTGAACACAGCCCACCGTTAGACATGTCATCAGGGATCAACGAGTTTCTGCTTGTTTTTCAAGACTGAACAAAATAAAGTACGAGGACAGGCTTAAAGTAGGTTTAAGAAAAATAAAAGTACCATTTAGTTTTATTGATTTCTTCAGAGCAAATAAATAAGAAAACAGTAGATAAATCGATTTGATTGATTCATAAATCAAATATTGTCATAGTCTAAATATTCACATGTAATTTACAGTCAAATAATAATAATAATAATGATAATAATAAAAGTACCTTTTAGCTATAGTTTATTTTATATAAGTAGTAGTCTCAGCTTTTTAGCCACAACTTGGTTTGACCCAAAACAAAAACAAGAAGCATGTTTTCATCAGAAGAGCAATGGCAGCCTCAGATTTCCACACAATCACTAAGTTTCATTTAGAATATTTTTTTCATTATATAACACTGAAGTACGGAAATACAGATACTGCAGTCATCAACCAGATTACGTTTTCAGTATTAGTATTACCATTATTTTCATCTTAAAACCAGGAGAATAGAAACGGTGGCTTAGATTTCATTATATTTATATATCCATTTGTTTCTCATCATATATATATATATTTATAATTTTGTAAAGTTGAAGGTTGTTTCATTGTCCACAGTCCACATTGAAGAAAAGCAGGAAAGGATCCGTGCTAGGAGGCAAATGAGTACAGCAGCGGATAAAGTACACACATGAGGAAGGGAGGATGGAGGGGATAACAGAGGTGTGCTAAAAGGAAGCCAAATCTGCACTTGTGGGTAAACAGCATAGTTAAAGAGGGAAAAGGGATCCTACATGGGGATACTATATCTAAAAACATGGCAGCAGTGACAGGGAGGAAGCAGACTGACTGTACGGGTGAAAGGACAGGTGCACAGAAGCCTGATTCAGAGTCGTGATTAAAACAGTGAAGGAACAAAGTAAAGTATTACTTCCTGCTTGACTATCAGTGTTCGGCTCATTAGATATAGACACCAGAGATTGATGGAGAAGTATTGAGTACCTGACTAGAGAGTGGAGACGGTTTATTAAACTGAACTGTTCTGTCATCTCCTCCTGTCTTCTACTGACTTTTGTTCTCCCCAGTTGCACTTTGTATACAAGTTTAATGACTGCCTACTAATGGACCACGAGTCTTAGTGGGTGAGGTGGGGGCACTCGGATGAGTGTAGAAAAAACTTCAGTTTATTGTAGAAAAATGTTGTTGCCTAAACACACACAGCAAAGTATTTAACCCATGTTTTCCTAACCCTTGACCCCACTGCTACGAGTGCTGAACCATAACCATTACAAAGCGGAATCCCGCTACGTGCTAAATATAATGAAGAGGAGAAACAGATGTGTGTTTAAAGAACAAATGGTGCATTTATTGTAAAAGGCTCGTGATTATGATGATAAATAAAAGGTTAGCCCCTGATTCTGTGATCAGACTTTACTGTTTACACTCTAAAAAGTATAGTTTGGCTTCAGGGGAAGAAGCTGATCCAAAATCAGTGGCGTTTATGTCGAGCATGAGAAGAACACAAACACACATATGGGCACAGTAAACTGGGGTTAGCGAGGAATAGTTGCTCAAGTAATATTGGTCAAAGCTTATGCTGATGGTGATCGATGAAGAAATGATGGGACTGTGGGGACAGGAGGGAGGGTTACACGTGGGCTTCAGAACACTCTGGACCATATCGGTGATCGATTGCGTCTGTCAGCAGAGTATAGAAAAGGTTTTGGCTGTCCAAAGCTGCAGTCAAGCCACGAGGAAACAGAGGGAGGAGACGGATGCATGAAAGGATGGATGAAAAGAAGAAGCAAAGTGAAGAAGCTGACCGTACACTCTCATGTGCCGGCTCTGTAACTTTCTCACATCACATCACGCTCATATCTCTCTAACATCTCATCCTTCCTCTGCAGCGTCCCAAACACAAGTCTGTTGTCATGTTTCCCTCCCATCTTAACCATGTCCTTTTTCTTCTTCCTCCACCTGCCTTTTCGTCATCTTCCTTTTGCTTTCCAGCTTCCACCAGCTCGTCCTCCTTTGTTTCCATCCCTGCACCTCCTCCTCCTCTTCCTCTCTACATGGGGAACACCAGGAAGCCTGAGAAGGTGGAGTATTTCCATCCTCCCATTAGGTTTCCTCTCTCCAATTTGAGGTAGGCCCGGTCTCCCTTCTCCATCTGGATCAGAACACCATTGCTGGCTGCCTCACGCGTCACGTCCTGGTCCCCGGCAAATGCCGAAATCACTGGCCAACCGTTGTGCATCAGGCTCACCTGGATGAAAAGGACAGACGGCGTATAGAATGAAGAGTGTGGAAAAGAGACAAACAGTCCTCAAGTTGCTCACAGAAGCGGGAACATATGGCACGGCAGACTTCCAAAACACTCAGTACAATAATGATGCTTCCATGTGGACTAACAGCATCGTATTTCTGGACTTTTTAGTTGTCATATTTTAAAGAGGAAACGCATGCAATGATTTCATTTGAAGCTTTGTGCTCTGCACATTATCCACCTGTAGAAAGACTTAACAGAGATATGCGCACAAACACTCACACAGTGTCTGATTCAACAAATGTTTCAGTGGGGAATAACATCTTCTTCTTCTTACAGAGAGACGAAGCTGTGAGCACTGTGTCCCCTCCCTCGCCCGGCCCGGGCAGTGTTCAAACCTGACAACGGCTTTCATCGCTTCGCTTCTGAGCTACAGCAGAAAAACAAGCGCTCCCTAGATATATGTTTCCCCCTTACACTTCACTTAAACAAAATCATCGATTCGTTCTACCTCTGGTACCTGCAAACGTCTGTTTATGCAGGAACACGCTTTATAAACCCTGTGAGATTACAGTCCTGTGAGAAGTCTCACTGCAACCTGATAAGAGAAGCAACACAATGTTTCTGCTGTACTGCCTTTCTTCAGGTTCTTGTACAAGTCTTGTTTTTTACAACACTAGGGTGGCTGATGTGAGTTTATGTCATGCTCCTATTTTAAAATACAATCATAAGATGTTAAAATGTGCCTAAAACTAATTATTTTCTGCAGGAATCACTGACATGAAAAATAGATTTTTCAGCATAAAAAGTATTTATTAATGAGAATAATAAAAAACACTGCCGATAGCTCGGTCTCTAGCTTACACCAGCAGTATAGATGCGAGACGCTTTCACCAGGCTGTGTGCAGTGAAGCTCCTCACCGGGTGAAACTGTCAGCCTGGAGTTTGACTGTTTCAAAAAAAGAGAAAGTGAAGCTGCAGGAAATGTGTTGGGGTTTTTTGGTCACACCAACACAATTTTCTTGCATTCACTGGATTTCCCCCTCTATCCCAAAATAAAATTCAACTTAAAAGTTTGCTTTTTTGACCTTTTCTGATCTGATGGAGACCCAGAGTACACTCCAGAGGCAGATGTGCAGGCTACTTAATAATCTAGGAATCTATTGGAGGCTGGAAATGTCAAAGAATGACCTTGGAAGGGCAATCAGCCATCGATATCTTATTTTTCTCCAAGTGAAAACTTTATGGTCACACCTAATACACAAATTAGTAAATGTAACAGAGTATATTGTATCTGAAACTGGTGGACAACTTCTTGGATGGCTAGATGGATTAAAAGATGGACTGGGTACTTTTAATATTCTTCTACCACACGTTCCTTTAAAACTCCCAACATATATTGTCATCTGCCTCCTGGTGCACAGAAACAATACGCTAGCTGTTCGTTTCTGTCCAGGTCACTCAGGTGTAGTAGTGTTTTCATTTTCAACGAGCTGACTGCAGTTTGAAAGATTTTGATTCCTTAAACAAACTTCACACAGGCCACGTTACCTGTCTACATGATCTTTACGGTATGGACATCAGGAAGAAAAACTCAAATTTACACCTGAGAGCTAAACATGTCAAAATATTTCTGTTTGCTCTCGAGGTAAAAAACTGTAAAACTGTCACCAACTGATGGAACACAGTCATAAACATCCCATAATTATACCCTTATCCAAGTCAGCCTGATGGTCAGGAGAGAGTGTGTGTGTGTGTGTGTGTGCGTGCGTGTGTGTGTGTGTGTGTGTGTGTGTGTGTGTGTGTGTGTGTGTGTGTGTGTGTGTGTGGGGGCAGGAGATGGAGAGCCTGTCAGAGTCAAGGGCTCTCTTGGCCCAGCACTCCTCTTAATAGCAAACTGAACATGGCGACTCAGACTGTATCTGCATGTGTAGGTGCGTGTGTGCAGCTTTGAACAGTCAGCTTTGAATCTGATGGAAAATACTCAGACTATACTGAAATTATTTTTTTAATTGTTACAAAGGAAACGCGGCACAGGTCATGGACAAATTTACATTTCACTATCGGCTGAAAACGCAGTCGCTGAGTTTATTATACCAGATAAATATGAATTATGTGCTTTTACATTTAAAATGAAGTATTAGCAGAAAGACAGATTTGTTGCCACACGTAAAATATCACTCTTAACCACTCACTAAAATAATCGTAGATCTCAGGCTAATATATGTGAGACATTGGACAGATTTCAATTTCATAAAATTGAAATTTCATCAGTAAAGCTGAAATTAAATTCAATGCTGACACCAAACATTTTTTTCCGTCTCTGACTGTGCTGTACATCACAGTAACAGGGTTAGGGTCATGTTTGGGTCATGTTTGGGTTATGGTTGGGTTTAATTCAATTCAATTTTATTTATATAGTGCCAAATCACAACAACAGTCACCTCAATATCTTTATATTGTACAGTAGATCGTACAATAATAGACACAGAGAAAAACCCAACAATCATATGACCCCCTTGGGGTCACTTTGGCGACAGTGGGAAGGAAAAACTCCCTTTTAACAGGAAGAAACCTCCAACAGAACCAGGCTCAGGGAGGGGCGGGGCCATCTGCTGTGATTGGTTGGGGTGAGAGAAGGAAGACAGGATAAAAGACATGCTGTGGAAGAGAGACAGAGATTAATAACAGATATGATTCAGTGCAGAGAGGTCTGTTAACACATAGTGAGTGAGAAAGGTCACTGGAAAGGAAAACCTCAATGCATCATGGGAATCCCCCGGCAGCCTACGTCTATTGCAGCATAACTAAGGGAGGATTCAGGGTCACCTGGTCCAGCCCTAACTATATGCTTTAGCAAAAAGGAAAGTTTGAAGCCTAATCTTAAAAGTAGAGATAGTGTCTGTCTCCTGAATCCAAACTGGAAGCTGGTTCCACAGAAGAGGGGCCTGAAAACTGAAGGCTCTGCCTCCCATTCTACTTTTAAATACTCTAGGAACAACAAGTAGGCCTGCAGAGCGAGAGCAAAGTGCTCTAATAGGGTGATATGGTACTACAAGGTCATTAAGATAAGATGGGGCCTGATTATTTAAGACCTTGTATGTGAGGAGCAGGATTTTGAATTCTGGATTTAACAGGAAGCCAATGAAGGGAAGCCAAAACAGGAGAAATCTGCTCTCTCTTTCTAGTCCCTGTCAGGACTCTTGCTGCAGCATTTTGGATTAACTGAAGGCTTTTCAGTGAGTTTTTTGGACATCCTGATAATAATGAATTACAGTCGTCCAGCCTGGAAGTAATAAATGCATGAACTAGTTTTTCAGCGTCACTCTGAGACAGGATATTTCTAACTTTAGAGATGTTGCACAAATGGAAGAAAGCAGTCTTACATATTTGTTTAATATGTGCGTTGAAGGACATGTCCTGGTCAAAAATGACTCCAAGGTTCCTCACAGCGTTACTGGAGGCCAAGGTAATGCCATCCAGAGGAAGAATCTGGTTAGATACCATATTTCTAAGATTTTCAGGGCCGAGTACAATAACCTCAGTTTGATCTGAATTAAGAAGCAGAAAGTTAGCGGCCATCCAGGTCTTTATGTCTTTAAGACATTCCTGCAGTTTAACTAATTGGTGTGTGTTATCTGGCTTCATGGACAGATAGAGCTGGGTGTCATCTGCATAGCAGTGTAAATGTATGCTATGTCTTCTAATGATGCTGCCTAAGGGAAGCATGTATAATGTAAACAGAATTGGTCCTAGCACTGAACCCTGTGGAACTCCATAATTAACCTCAGTGTGTGAAGAGGACTCTCCATTTACATGCACAAACTGGAGTCTATTAGATAGATATGATACAAACCACTGCAGTGCAGTACCTGTAATACCTACAGCATGTTCTAATCGCTCTAATAGGATATTATGGTCGACAGTATCGAACGCTGCACTGAGGTCTAGCAGGACAAGCACAGAGATGAGTCCACTGTCAGAGGCCATAAGAAGATCATTTGTAACCTTCACTAAAGCTGTTTCTGTGCTGTGATGAGCTCTGAAACCTGACTGAAACTCTTAAAATAAACCATTCCTCTGCAGTTGATCTGTTAGCTGTTTGACAACTACTCTTTCAAGGATTTTTGATATGAAAGGAAGGTTGGAGATTGGCCTATAATTAGCTAAGACTGCTGGGTCTAGAGATGGCTTTTTGAGTAAAGGTTTAACCACAGCCAGCTTGAAGGCCTGTGGTACATAGCCGATTATTAGAGATAGGTTTATCATATTTAAGATCGAAGAATTAATCAATGGCAGGACTTCTTTGAGCAGTTTTGTAGGAATGGGGTCTAAAAGACACGTTGATGGTTTGGAGGAAGTAATTATTGAAGTTAACTCAGAAAGATCAATTGGAGAAAAAGAGTCTAACTTAACATCAATGGTACTAAGAGTAGCTGTAGATAATATTACATCTGTGGGATGATTATTGGTAATTTTTTCTCTAATGATAAACATTTTATTTGTGAAGAAGTTCATGAAGTCATTACTAGTTAACGTTAAAAGGATGGTTGGCTCAACAGAGCTCTGACTCTTTGTCAGCCTGGCTACAGTGCTGAAGAGAAACCTGGGGTTGTTCTTATTTTCTTCAATCAGTGATGAATAGTTAGATGTTCTGGGTTTGCGGAGGGCTTTCTTATGAAGCAACAAACTATTTCTCCAGGCTAAATGATGATCCTCTAAATTTGTGACACGCCATTTCCTCTCCAGCTTACGAGTCGTCTGCTTTAGGCTACGTGTTTGAGAATTATACCACGGAGTCAGGTACTTCTGATTAGAGACCTTAGTTTTCACAGGAGCTACAGTATCCAGAGTCGTACGTAGTGAGGAGGTGAAATTATTAACAAGATAATCAACCTCTGTTGGGGTAGCGTTCAGATAGCTGCTCTGCTCTGTGTTGGTATTGGGCATTGAAGATGATAACAGTGGGTGGATTATATTCTTAAACGTAGTTGCAGCGCTTTCAGAAAGACATCTACTGTGATAAAGTCTACTCTCCACTGCTGTGTAATCAATTATTGTAAATGTAAATGTTATCAGGAAATGATCAGACAGGAGAGGGTTTTCAGGAAACACTGTTAAATGTTCAGTTTCTATGCCATATGTTAACACAAGATCTAGAGTGTGATTAAAGTGGTGGGTGGGTTCTTTTACAGTTTGAGAGAAGCCAATTGAGTCTAATAACAGACTAAATGCCATGTTGAGGCTGTCATTTTTAGCATCTACATGGATGTTAAAATCACCCACAATAATTATTTGATCTGAGCTCAGAACTAAATCAGATATAAAGTCTGAGAAATCAGAGAGAAACTCTGTGTAAGGCCCAGGTGGACGATAGATGATAACAAGTAAGACTGGTTTCTGAGTTTTACAGCTGGGGTGGACGAGGCTAAGCATCAGGCTTTCAAATGAATTAAAAGTCTGTCTGGGTCTTTGGTTGATTAATAGGCTGGTGTGAAAAATTGCTGCCACACCGCCCCCTCGGCCTGTGCTTCGAGGTTTCTGGTAGTTAGAATGACTCAGGGGTGTCGATTCATTTAAACTAACATAATCATCCTGCTGCAACCAGGTTTCTGTAAGGCAGAGTAAATCGATTTGTTGATCAATTATTAAGTCATGTACTAACAGAGACTTGGAGGAGAGAGACCTGATATTTAATAATCCACATTTCACTGTTTTACTCTTTGGTTCAGATGTGGATACTGTATTGTTCTTTCTTTGTGATTGTTTATGTTTAAGTTGTTTGTTGCTGGTTTTTAGTTTGTTCTTTGTCTTTTTGGAAGCTGACACAGTCTCTATGGAGATGGGTTTTTGGGGGGGTAGCAGGAGGAGAGAAGCTGCAGAGAGGCGTGTAAGACTGCAACTCTGCTTCCTGGTCCCAACTCTGGATAGTCATATTTTGGGGGGTTTAATAAATTTGTCCATATTTCTAGAAATGAGAGCTGCTCCATCCAAAGTGGGATGGATGCCGTCTCTCCTAACAAGACCAGGTTTCCTCCAGAAGGTTTGCCAATTATCTATGAAGCCCACATCGTTTCTGGGACACCACTCAGACAGCCAGCAATTTAAGGAGAACATGCGGCTAAACATGTCACTCCTGGTCTGATTGGGGAGGGGACCAGAGAAAACTACAGAGTCCCACGTTGTTTTGGCAAAGTTGCACATCGATTCAATATTGATTTTAGTGACCTCCGATTGGCGTAACCGGGTGTCATTACTGCCGACGTGAATTATGATTTTACTGTATTTACGTTTACCCTTAGCCAGCAGTTTTAAATTTCCTTCAATGTCGCCTGCTCTGGCCCCTGGAAGACGATTGACGATGGTTGCCGGTGTCTCTAGCTTCACATGTCTGAGAACAGAATCACCAATTACCAGAGTTTGACCCCCGGCGGGTGTGTCGCCGAGTGGGGAAAAACGGTTAGACACATGAACGGGTTGGTGGTGTACCCGGGGCTTCTGTTTAGGACTTTGCTTCCTCCTCACCGTCACCCAGCCGCCCTCTTTCCCCAGCTGCTTGGGGTCTGCCGGGGATCAGCTAGCGGGGCCTACGCTATCTTCGGCTGCACCAGCTACAGGGGCCTGGCTAGCTACGGGTGAATGTAGGGTGCAAAGCCGAGTCTCCAATTCAGTAATCCTGGCCTCCAGAGCTGTAGCTATACTACATTTGTTACAAGTATCACTACTGCTAAAGGAGGCCGAGGAGTAACTAAACATCTGACACAATGAGCAGGAGGGACAGGTGAAGAGGCCATGCTGCTAGCGAGTTGGCTACAAGCTAAGCCAAGCTAGCGAAACAGTACAGAGACAGTGAGTGAATACTTTGGCTATAAATTAGGTAGTGAGTACACAGAGAGTGAGCTTCAGATGAAGCACGTGAAGATTATACTATGAAAAAAAATGTATCTAAAAGTTTTTAACTAAATTGCTAAGCAGATAAGCTACTCAGAAACACCACTGTCTTTGAGCAGAAACAGGAAGTGATACTCTACCACAGAGAGAGCGACACCAAGTGACAGCGCCCCTGTAGCTGGTGCAGCCGAAGGGTTATGTTTGGGTTAGGTTTGGTTCATGTAAGGGTCATGTTTGGGTTAGGTTTGGTTCATGTAAGGGTCATGTTTAGGTTAGGTTTGGTTCATGTAAGGGTCATGTTTGGGTTAGGTTTGGTTCATGTAAGGGTCATGTTTGGGTTAGGTTTGGTTCATGTAAGGGTCATGTTTGGGTTAGGTTTGGTTCATGTAAGGGTCATGTTTGGGTTAGGTTTGGGTCATGTTTGGGTTAGGGAAACCAAGATGGAAGCTCAGTCGCCAAAGGCGGCCGGGCTTCAATGCACAGGCCTTCCTTAGTCTCCACTCAGGGGTCCACATGGTCCCACTACAGACCTGTAAGAGGGCTTTATTCCTCATTCACAATTGGGGATATCAGTTGTTTTTCAGTTGGATTAGAGGAGGAGGGATAGGTGAGGGGAGAGAGAGAGAGAGATGGAGAGCAAGGGGGGAAGGGAGGGAGAGAAAAGGAGAGAGAGGGAGAGAGAGAGGGGGGGGGAGAAAAAGGGAGAGAAAATGAGAGAGAGAGAGAGAGAGGAGGAGAGAAAATGAGAGAGGGGGGGGGGGGAGAGGGGGAGAGGGGAAAGGTTAGGTTTAGGGCTCAAATAAATCCCAGCATGGCATTTGGTGAGGTTAGGTTTAGGATAAGTCTCAGGGTGGGATGTTAGAACAGTGTGTGTTGAATGGGACATAATAGCACTAGAAACACATATAGAACAATAACTATGTACATCACACCAGACTTGTGTTTTTCAACATCCTTTTTCATTCAGTCCTTTGGGATACATTGTGTCTAATTTGGCAATCCAAACCTTTTCAGCCCTCCTCCTCTGCTGGACTGACCATCTGGGATTTGCCTGTATCACAGTCGCCTTCACAGATTCCCAGCCATGAGATACAAAGTGTCTCACCAGGTACGTATGGGTGTTCTTTCTCTTTGAGATATTGTGCCTGTGCTGTGTGAATCTGGTCAACAGTGTATTACGTGTCTCCCCGACATACTGGATACCACATTTTGTACAGGTGACCAAGTATATACAGTTTTTAGATCTGGGAGTGCCTTTGCACTGTTAGGGTTAGGTCAGGGTTAGGGGGGAGACTAACCAGAGGAAAGCAATGGAGGTGTGTCGGTATGAGAGGAGAGTGCGTTGTATGTAGCCGTCTAACCTCAACTTTGAACATCCAGTAAAGTTTCAAACAGCAGTCAGAACATTAAATCACTTCAGCATCTTTGCGTTTATTGAGCTAAAAAGATATTTTCCAGTGATGAAGGACTGAATGATGTATAAAAAATATTAAATATAAAGTCTGTAAAACAAAACTTTTGCTCAGAGGTGATCAGATGTAAAACAGCAGCAGGTCAAACTTTGACAAATGTATCCCTAACTGTGGTTGATGGCCTTCTAAGATTCACTCACAGAATCGAAACTCTAACTGTATTTCATGGATGGCATCCATTCATCTGAGACACTGCCTCAGTGTAATGCTTACATTTAAAGAACATCATGTACACAATAAAAATATCTCTATGAACAGCTGATACGCGGACTGATGAGGCAATTTTTGAAATCGAATATATACGCCGGGGATGCACAATCTAGACATTTTTGCTGATAACCAGTGATTTCCTTTGATATCTGGTGACACTGTCACTGACACCTTCAGTACTACACCTTCAGTATGTGTCTAACTGGAGGTGAAGTTTTGCATTTGTATTGCAACTCCAGACTGTGAAAAAGAAAAACGCTGCATTAGTGCATGCATTGATTGATTGTAGTCATTACTCTGTTTCCAAGAGTCTTCAATCACTGAAGAGAGATGAGCCTGGATTGCTTCAACACAAATATACTAATATCAACACTGGATCCCATCCTGCTACGCAAGCTTCATCAATATCTGCATCACTTCAACTGATCTTTGAGTGATAATGTCCAAAGGAAACAAGTACAGAAGCAGAGAAATCTAATGCACCTCTTACTCGGAAACATTACTCTTCGTTGATGCTTGATGAATGTATGAACTTGTATTTTTATGTACCAACTCTTTCTTGTTTCAAATAAAAAACATCAAGTACTTCCTCCACCATGTCAAAAATCAAGCTGGGCCCAGTATACTTAGAATACAGATGAGGATCACAAAGCTAAAGAGAACATTTTATGTGGAGAGATGCATCCAAAGACTCCGGGTTAGCCTTATTAACCCTTCATATCATAATATAAAATAATCATTAGAAGGGGGGAGACAGGAGAAGGAGAAGAAAACCAGGCAGAGATATCAGGATGGGAACACACACAGACGAACAACAGATGAAAAGTAGGCCATTAAACACAGGAACAGGCAGAAAGACAGCAGAGACGGAGGGGGGACATGGTTCGTGTCCAGTGTGCGTGTAATGCTTCCAAAGAGAGACAGAGATGGCAGACAAGGAAAAGCCAGCATCACTACATCACTCCGTTACCCTCAGATAAACACAAGAGCACACACAACTACCCAGCCATTCAACCAAGTCACTCCTGGGGACACCTACAAACCAAGCCTCCATCCCTCCAGTCCCGCATGGTTCCCCACATATACATGAAACACACACGTGATCTCTCTTACTGTCAAAATGTGTTCCCCTGCTGTCCCTGCAGACTTGCAAAATTCAAACATGGGCAGGCTTTTCTATGAGTTAGAATCGGGGTGGGGGGCTGCACATACTTTGTTAAAACACAATGACAGGACAATGAGGGGACAGTGCCAAGTGGGCTTGTGTGATTTGTGTCCAGCCAAGTCGGGCTCCAACATGTGAGACACAAGAGCAGCTAACAAATCATTTGATAGCTTGATGATGATTTTAATTCAGACTGTAACACATGAGGTCTATGAACAGAGGACATATGAATAAAGTCATGTTTTCAGATTTGGATGTGTTTCTGTGTTACAGGGTCAGTGATGTATGGTTCTAATAAAGCTGTGACAGTGGCTTTGGAAGGATGAGACTGCGGTCAGCACACACACACACACACACACACACACACACAACTGTACACATTAAAAAAACGCATTGGCTGTGCTTCTGTGTGGCCATCTACCCACCCCACCCTCACACTCAGCTACACCTACACCCATTCAATTAGCAGCCATAAATATAAAAGCATGATAATAGGGCTTCGCGTCATGTCAGGCCGCGATCGATCTGCATTCATTAATGCATAAGCACCAATTAACTGGCTGAGTAATGGAAAGGAGAGACAGAATAACGAAGGAGAGTGAGAGAAGAACGAGGAAGCGCAGAGAAAGGAGAGAGAGACGGCTGCACTGGCAGGAGGATGTCGGAGAGGGCCGAGAGGCAGCAAAGACAGAATCTGTCTTTCTCTATGCAAATAGAATTTGTCTGACGTCTCCGTGCTGCACTTAATGTTTAACGATGACATCCTGTTATTGCATCATCAATTCCTGTCCGGTTGTCTGTCTTGACATGACAATGATACTCTTCTGGTTGTCCCCCACCCTTTTCATCTTTCTTCTTTTCAACACGTTTCCTTTTCTCTCATCGGTACATCTTTTGCTTTCCCTTCTTTTTCCCCACTGGACCTTTCACATTTTCATTTGCATCCACACATTACAGAGACAGAGACAGAGTGGTGATACATAAGCTACATAATGGTGCATCTGTCTGAGGACTGTGACACCTCCGTCTTTAAAACAGCAAGTTTCCAGAGTTTTCTGAAGTTCCTCCAGGGTCATTGTGAAGATGGCCAAAGACAACAAAAACAAAAGAAGGCTGTGTGCCTCAGTGGGTAATGTCAGATTATAATATTATTTTATGCCATGTTAGACCCTTAATTAAAGATGGTGAATTATTATGTAGTTTTAGTTTGCATTATTCTCCTGAATTAGAAGGTGATAACTATTGCATTTGTTAAGCTGATTTGCATTACATTAGACTGCTGGTTTATTGTGAATGAATGATATTGTTTTATGATGCATTATACTGCTGAGTTATGAGAAATACTGTTTGCAGAAAGTCATCGCCTTATTTGTCTGATTAGAAGAGAACAGAACATACTGGAGTTTTCTGCCCCATCTCAGCAGGAGCAGATAAACAGGGAGCCAAGGTCGTAGCTTAGGCACTGTGTGAGAGAAAGAATGTGAATGTTTAGGCTTTTATGATTAGGTGGGGGCCACTAGAGGCTATAAGAGTTTGATCAATGCTCCACCATTTTGAGATCTGATGCTGTCTGCGTACGGTGTCCATCTCCCACGCGTGTGATCATTAAAATCATCGTTTGACTCAACCTGGCCGGACCAGTGTTGTTATTGTGGTTTTTCCTCTTGTATCCATCCCCAATATTTGAATCCGTAACAGTAAGGATGGATAAGATGGATATTCTGTATGCACTCTAAGTCAAAGTGCGTGCCTCTGAAATCATTTAGTGGTAATATTGTTTGAGAAACGTTGAATATATTAATTGGCCCACTCCTATTAGTTAGCATCCACCCATTCATTTCCCTACACAGCAGCATGAGCAGAGAAGCTTAGACGTCCCCGTCCACCTCCGCCAAGCCGAGCAATGTCATCTCTTTCAAACTAGAGGAATATATAGAAAACAAGCGAAAGAATTTGGTCGGAGTGCAGAAGAGGATTTACGATGAGGATGGGATTCAAACCCACACGTACAAAGCACAACAGATTAGCAGTCCAGCGCCTCATCAGACACCTTCGGTCCTTCGAGCCTGGTTCTGTTGGAACTTTCTTCCTGCTAAAAGGGTGTTTTCTTTGCCACTTTCACCAAGTGCTCGCTCATAAGGGGTCGTCAGACTGTTGAGCTTTTCCTCCATGATTGTAGCATCTTTATCCTTTAATAATGAAAATGAAGCACCTTCAGCTGATTGCTGTGATTTGTCTCTGTGTAAATAAAACAGAATTGAAATGGAATTTAAATCCAAAGTAAATGTAAACAGGCAGTCTGCCCCACCCACAGCCAGGATAATGGAATAATCCTGAAGGGCTCTGCTTTCTCTGTGAAGGATGTTGACACATTAGCACATTAGTCATGACAAATGAACAGTATGGAAACAACAGCAGTTCCTGGTATAACACAACATTAACAGAAGGACTAGTGATAACAACCACAATAGGAATATTCATAGATAATTACAGCAGTACCACTTCTTAATGGATGAACAGCAAACCTGAGGTTTCTGGCTAAACTCAGTAAATTGATCATTTCCACTATCATGCTTTGCATTTTGGTCGAGAAAGCTTTCACTGTTTCACAAGCTGAATCATTATGTGAATGTGGAGCATGTTTGCTGTTATTTAGGTCATCTCTGTGTGTTTATTTTGTGCTATCGACCATCTTCTCTATTTTCAGATTTTCTGCTTTTGTTGATGCACCGTTTCATTAGATTTTGAGGAAACAGCAGCTGCTTTCTCGAATACAATAAGGAAAAGGAATCTCAAAGTGGGTAATGGCTGTGTTTTGTAATCATTTAAAAAAGGCATTTTTTACCATTCCAGATGAAACATGTGCATAAAAGGAACTCGGAGACAAAGCTGTGTGTGCACAGCGACCGTATGCTGCTAATTTGAAGTTACGATTGCGAAGCGAGCAATCAAGAGTGTACATCCAGTATAACCACAGCATTATCGTTCCCAACATACGATTTGTCACAGTCGCCGGTATGTTACGCATTGGGATGACAACGTGTTGGTATAACAGTCATATATTAGAAAAAGCACAGAAAGTTATTGTGTAGTTATTGTTCACTCTGATAACAAATAATACACAAAGTATTCTAACACACCAGAATTGGCCTCTCCAGTCTTCAGATGTATTAACTCAGTGATCACTGCTGCTTCTTCTCCTTTGCCAGCTGTCTGACTGTCACTGTCCTTAATTTCTGCTTCAGTACGTCTGATTGTTTTCGTTTGGTAGCAGGAAGCCTCATTAGGAATGAATTTCCAGATGCCATTTTGAAAACAGGCACAGAAGAAATGACTCACTGACCAAAGCAGGTACAGAACTTTTGAAAGAAAGCACACAAACTCTGTGGTCGCAAAGTTTAACAAAAGAACTATTTGACCCTATTTCAGCATTACTTAATTACTTTTACATCTTAACATGAAGTCTTTTTGATCCTATTTTCTGTATTAAAGGCTCAAGATAAGGAAACTAGCAGCTGTTACACCACATTTTGTCACAGAGACTAACGATGTTTTTCACCTCAGTCTCATGCTAAGCAGGTTTGCGGGTGTTCGGTAACGGGCCTCTGGGGTCATCTCCTGGCAGTTCAAACTTTTAATACCCAGAGAAAACCAAAATGTGTAATCTGTTGTTGGCGTCTACCACCAGAGGTGGAAAGTAACGAATTACATTTACTTGCGTTACTGTAATTGAGTATTTTTTTTGTGTATTTGTACTTTTTAAAGTCATTTTTCAAGTCTGTAATTTTACTTTTACTTAAGTATATTTTTTAAAAGTATTGTAGTTCGCTACGTTTTCAATCACACCCATTACTGAGTAAATTAAAATTTAAAAAAAACATTGCGCTTTGGAAATACTGCAGGGAATGATGGGTAGTAGAACAAATTGGCGCTAAGGTGACGTTAAAGATGGAGTCTGACATCGGTGTTACGGATCCAGTGAAAAAAGAAGCCCCGTCGAATTCTGCTGACCCTGAACTCGAAGAAACGGATGTGAACCCCTGGCCGTATTTAAGGGACCATTTCGGCTGCAAGTGCAAGAAAGGCAACAGCTTTATTATGCAGTGTAAGCTGTGTTTGCCCAGAGAGGCCGAGTTAGCAGCTTTTAAAAATTCCACATCAAACCTGCGCAAGAGGTAAGTTAAATACAACTCGTACCGTTATGGTAGCAAAAAGGCTGTGTTCAAATTAATCACATTACGTTAAGACATCTGTGAAGAACACAGTGTTGGTTGGTACTAGCAACTTGCTGTAATCGGGCACGTTGTTGTCCACGCAACTTACATTTTTTTTACTGGGTTGGTAAATTGCCAAAAGAAAATGTGTTTACCTACGTTTTTCCTGTTTGTTAATAATAATAATTTATTTTAAAAAATAGTTAAATTAAAGACAGAAGCGGCTACTTTCTTACTTAACCCACACATGTTCACACTGCAGGCAAAAGAATAACAGAGCGCTCACTTACCTTAGATTAGTCAAAGACAGCTGACTTCTGTTACTTGTTAATTAGCACTTGCAACCTCCCGTTAACTAGCCTGTTACTGTCCAATAAAACAAAACACGAGGTATATTGGTATAATTTACCAGCGGTAGCTATGTAATGCATTGATGTCTTATTAGGGACGTCAAAAAACTTTCTCTCAAACTTAACACTGGCCTGCCTGCCTCAGCTGCCTGCGAGCGTCTCTTTAGCTGTGCTGGACTACTGTTCACTGCAAAGTGAGCAAGGATGAGCTCTACTGACTTTGAAAATCAACTGCTCCTCAAAATTAACAGGAGGTTCAGAGAGTAACACTCTAGGATGGATACAAAGGAACTTTATTCTAGAGGTACAGTAGGGCAGGGCCAAGTTTAAAAAATTAAAAATCATTTTTAAAGCAGCTGCCGTTCAGTTCAGTACTTGTTCTCTTATTTGACAGTTTAGAACACATTCTCATGTGAAAGAATGATATGGTTTTGTATTGAAAACACTGTGATACCTGACAGTTTGGTTGATTGGTTTGGTGACCATTATCCATTTTCATGTATAGACTTGCAGTTTAACTGCCACTGCACTTTCATTTGTAAAGTTTTTCTTTTCACTAAAAAAGAACTACTTTGAGATTTATATCCACTGTCTTTTTTTGCACTACTCAGAAGCGGCTGTCCTCCTGCTGACAGAAAAGTAACTATGTAACTTTTACTCTGAGTACATTTTAAATGAGCTACTTTTTACTTTTACTTGAGTACATTTTTAGACAGGTAATTTTACTTGTACTTGAGTAAAATTTCAGCAAAGTAATAGTACTTTTACTTGAGTAAAATATTTTAGTACTCTTTCCACCTCTGTCTACCACACTAACTTTATTTGTCCCGTCACACTGAACTGTGGGACCGTTTGGCTTGGTCCGTGTGTTTCATTGAGCTTGAAGTAAACGTGTTGTCTTCACTTCACCTGGCTGTCCCCATTACTGTGTGTGTCAGACCATAAAGTATATCACAGCATCGTTTGACTGTCGTTATCAACCTTTGAAGAAAAAAAGCTGGGTTTCTGTGTAATCAGTTATATTCATATACGAACGCAGTTTGGAGACATCCAGTTTGCTGCAGCTGTGAGTGAAATCTTTGCACTGTTTGCACTGTTAAGGAATACTTAAAGAAGTGCTAACAATGTGTCCCAAGTTAGCAACAGACTTATTGTGATGAGGATTGGGCTGATAAGGCTGCACTGACGGCATCACTACAGCAGCTGCTTTACTAAAGGAGTCAAACACACTGAACAGCTCCAGATAGAAAGAATCCTGGATTTCCCTGGAGTGTTTTATAGCAACATTTACCTTTTTTTACATAGAATATATAAAAGAATGACCAACATTTACTGAAAATGCTACATTTGCTCTTTCATCTACACAGTTGATGACAGAATCTAAACACAACATAATATCAAATATGATTGTCATCATTGTTACATTAGAGGACAGCGATGTTAGAACTGATAGCAGCATATTTTTCCTGGGCGCTGTTCTGGCACTCGTACCAATTTAATGCAAGTCTCATTCGAGTGGGATGTTTTGGGGTATTTGTTGATGTTTTCTGACATGTTATATTGTAAACAATCAATGAATGATGTCTGAATGCTTCACTTTGAAGAACATGGATTGGCACGTGCTGCCTAACTGTCATCCACTGGCACAAATGACTGTTTTCTGTTCAAAGCACTCTGAAAAGTTGATTTGGTGCTTTTGTAAAGGGTTTCTGTGAAAATGATCAAAAAATGAAACAGCATTTATTCAAAGAGATGGAGGCAACCGGAGCAAAGGTCACGACTGAACTGTGCACACACACAGACTCACACAGGCACAAAAACAGATCTTAACAAATGTCAGCAGATCACACCCGTCTTCATCGATACTGCCTGGGGGAACAACATCATTAATTTGAGGAAACCGCTGGGCAGAGCCTTCAACTGTCTTTTTTTGTTGTTGTTGTTTCCCACTGGTGAAAGTCAGAAAAACATGCAACTCTGGATCTGTTGCCAAATGTCAAACCACATGAAAGATAATTAAGACAGATCATCTGAAAACTCCAACAAGACCAGATGGTCCTATGAGTCTCTAATATTTATATTACACACACCATAAGCCAGAGGAAATTGAATATACCCACAATTCAGCTACTTAAATTATTTATACCATGCAATAAAACACAGAGTACAAGAAAGACAAACGTCAAAATCAAATAAAAACTGAATATAAAATTATACCGAGCAAAGCACTGAACCTCAGACTAAGTGCCCATCATATCATAATGCTACAGACAGTGTGTACTGTCTGTGGTATTAACACAGCTGCCCTGTTTCATCTTGCAGACGTGCAGACACACACCTTGCGTCTGCTAAATGCAAGAGTTGTTTTTACTCTGGTAATTAACAGGAAGCGGTTTTGTGTGGTGCAAGTCCAGCCACGAATGGCTAAAAGTTTTTTCCTATAATCCTGAGTGCTAAATTTAAATATTGCTCTTTGTTTAAAGAGATGTCAGTGAGATATGTAAATATCCCGTCTTTTCACATTATGTCCTAATGACTCATTTGTTACATCAACCCTGTTCGATTTAAAGAAAATGAATATCCAAAGAACGCCCGACTCCTCCTCTCTTTCACACATGAGCATGAATTCAGTGCAACCTTTGCGAGACTGAGCTCAGGTTCATTAGATAAATACGACACCAAGCATCTGGCTGGCAGACTGTGTGTCACTGTATAAATCTGTGTGTATCACTTCAATAGAATCAAGTTGTACCTGCCACCCTTTTGGTGGGAAAAAGCAAATTCCCCACAATGTAATAATATAAGTCATTTAATTGAAAGGATAAAACTGTACTGTCCTCTGACGCAGTGAAAACAAGGGTGTGTGTGTGTGTGTGTGTGTGTGTGTGTGTGTGTGTGTGAAATATAAATGAAAAGGAAAAGCTTAGAAACATCTTCTTTGTTATTAGATGCTCACAATACAGAACATTTTGAATATATGTATTCTACATAAACCATAATATTGTGTAGCTATTAATTACCTCTCACATTTTAACGATGTTCTGTATATTCGCCTGTTTATCGCTTTTCTCTGGAAGAACGCAGTGTTTTCTAATCAAATGCTTCATCTTTTGACAATCGATACCGCCCAACCAAACTCATTAAGATGTCAGAGTGTGCAAAAAACGAATACATGGCAAACGCTGAAAGGTGACTTTCTGTTTGACCTCCTGGCATATTTTTCATAACACAGCCAAAAGGCATAGCTCTGCATTCTTAGATTCTTATTAGTGTCGGCTGACTATTGATGAGTATCAGTTAATTGGGAAATTTGCATGATCTGTAAATTATAATTAGCATAAAGTCCAAGAATAAAAATGGGTGAATCTTTTGTGCCACACTAATGCAGAGCCACAGCGGCTTATTGAGGAATGTGTCTCTTGCTTAAAGCATCACCGTGGATCCATCCTCACTGTTATTAACACCTGGCACAATTGTTTTTGGCTGGCAAGATTTTTTTCTTCTTCAAACACTTCTATGTTTTCTCACCTTTTATGGGGCATTTAAGTGTAACAGAGCCAGATGGAAGCTTAGGAGACCGGAGTGACACAGGTCACAGGTTCACCGCTGGAACAAAACCAAAGCACAGACACGTGTGTGCTGTAACCATGTAGCTAACAGGACGCTACCAAAAATGTATGTTGTTTACAAATGTTGTGATATTTTCACATGAGGGTGGCATTGGATCAAGATCACCCAATGCTTGGGGGAAGACGTGTGTATCAACTTAGTACAATGTGGTGCCTATATAGGGTGGTTTTACATTACAGTTGAGCCCTGAATCACAAATGCTAATGGTGGTACCCATTTGGCTTTAAAACGCAGCTGATCACTGACATTTGTATGTGTCCTCGTATATGTACGCTTTATATAAAATTTAATACAGTGATTTTTAGATGACCATAACGGCTGCACTGGTGTGAAACAGTAGACCGGCTGATTACCTGTAGAGCAATGCTTACCCTTGCCATACTTTCTAAGTCAAGAAAACCTAAGAACAGATAAGATGTTTATTTATGTGGCTTTGACTCGCCTCTCATTTCCACTGCATGAAATAAACACTCTCTGAACCAGGAGCAGAAGCCTATCGTATTTCTATTATTTATTTGTTATATTTCATGCAGTTCATTCTGTTCATGGTGCAACAGATCCATGTGCAGTACAGTCTGCTCCACATTAATGCTAGGTTATCTGGGTTTCAGTCTATTCTTTTAATTGAAGCTACGTAGTTTAACTTTTTCCCATTTCCAGTAATAAAATCAAATAAATATTATCATCACGGTACATTGTGCACCATAATTATAATGTGTATTTGTTGACCTTTATCGGCATTACCACTAGTGGTAATTTACTGTCCCAATCCTTGTTGTAGTGTTTAACACTCTACATTAGATACACTTTGAACAAGTGACAGGTGCTAAATGGCTACACATATATTACGTGTTGGCGCTACACTGGGTGCCGGGGCAGCCTTCGGTTTGAAACAAGCTGTTTTAGCTCACTCCTTCTAAGGCCAACCGCCCTTTTTTCTCCTGACCGGCTCCACCTTACAAACACACAGAATATGTGAACAGCGGATGGGTGGTGCCTTTAGTGGTCAACGCCAGAACTGTGAATGAATGAAAAAATACTTTGACATCATCCAAAGTTAAGAAGTGTTAAAGACTTTAAAGTTCAGTCATTAAAAACTTCAGCCATCTTTCATATGGGCGTCTAGCATTTTAACATAAAAGCATCAAAGACCACTTTTTAAACAATGTTTGTACGCTTGTTTGAATTCAGTGCTGCATAGTGTCAGACGAGGCAGCAGGCTCTTTCAGGCCCTAGCTTGAAACTACGACCGTTTGCCATTTTCAGAAATCATTTTTTAATCTTTTTGGCATGATAATTATTCGCCACGTCTTAACACATACCTCGGTTGAGGTAACGTGGCCTCCCATTTTTGTGCTTGTGTCTAATAAATGTGTTATCTGCACTGGAGAGCAGCACGGAGGAGTCACACGGAGGAGTCACACTATATTAAATAAACTGTTTGAGGATATTTAAGTACGTTTAGAAGGAATGTGGCTTATGCAAATGTTCATCTCAGTGGTGTGTGCACGTATCAATCTTTAAAAGTGTTTTTAAAACAGAATTTGCCAACACTTTAATGAAGTGGTGCTTCTATGGCAAAACCACTTGAGACATGACTAAAAACTATGGCCTTATGTAACGCAGTAACATGTATACTGTGAATTTATAGATCATATATAAATATTCTTGGAGTGTATAATTGTCAAAATATACTCCTATTTATCTAAACAGCTTTTTAATACTGTACGTTCTAAAAAAACAGATTTGACCAAATCTGATTCAAACTATGCTCTTTGTAATATCTTATTACATGTTACTGTGTAATCAGAATAATTACTTTTTAATGTAACTAATAGCAGCACTGCTCAGAATATGAAGCAGTTGAAATATTTAACGTTTTGCTTCAAATGCAATTTTTTACTTTTAAGCTTAAACAACTGATAAACTGGCATTCTTTATAATATCATTCAGATAAATGTGATTTCATGTGTCACAGTAAGTGACGACAGTTACCGACGGTGATGGTAAACATGCGTCTCAGTGTCACTGTGGATGTGGCAGACTAACGTTATATTGGGCCCCTGTGGTCTTCTTGCTAAAGGGAACACAGTGACTGGGTTTTCTGTACTGCATGACTTCTGAAATCGTGTTGAGCAGCACTTCTGTACATTTGCTCTCTGTATAGCAATATAAACATCTGTATATAATCTGCTCCTATTGCACTTCTGATTAGATGCAAACTGTATTTCGTTAGCCTGTATTTATACATGTGTAATGACAATAAAGATGTTTTATTTGAATGACCCCACTCACTTTAAGCTGAGAATAAAAAACGTTGCCTTGGGAATACATGTAGGTGTGTTAGGGACATGTGCAACTACTTGGTCGAAGAGCTATGTGTAGAAAGGTAACATTTCTTGTTATTGGGCCGTGTGCTATGAGCAGCTTGAAGTCAAGCCTCTGGGTTTTTGCTCTAAATGGGAAAATCAAAGTAACAGAAAGGCCTATAATACACACAGCGTGAGGCATTTTAGCTGTGTTCTTTGTGTCACTTTCAGAGCTACAGGCCGGCTTTGACTTGAGGCTTTTATGAAAGCTACTTCTGAATATGCTCACATGCTTAAAATACTGCTGTAAAATATCCCCTTTTTACATTGTAAAACCAGATGGCAATATATTTTTCATAATGCTCTGCTGGATCTTTTACTAACAAAAACTATAGGTCGCTAAAATGAATATCCAGTGCAAACTTCACAGAGATAATTGAAACCAATTTTTAAAACAATGCAAACATCTACTTAGTAATAACAAGCTGTTGATAATAGGCTGTGATGCTGTGTTTTGATAAAGTTGCTGCGCAGTGGTCAAAGAGCTTATTAACCTCTGTTTACTACCTCCAGTAATTTTCAATATAGATTATCACGTCTTCAAAAATGCACAAAAAATAAACATCTAATTGAAAATCAGCCCACTGAATCTGAGAGGACTCAGAGTCTACCAGCACCTTGTGTGAACGTCTTATTGATATTTGAGTTACAGATGTGAAACATTCAGAATTCATGATGTGGAATTTATTTCTTTTATTTGTTTTGAGTGCTGTGGCACATGCTGCAAATGCAACTCATTTTCACAAGTGGCAAAATATTTCATAGCTATACAGTAAGTGATTTTTATAAACACTGTAAATAAGCCCCCTATTAGCCGACATGGATGGCTGGAGCGATACGAGTTCCCTTTAGATGGGAGAATATGCCGCGTTTCATTTTCCATATGTATTTTTAATTTGGAGGCATAGAGCAAAGACACCCACATTACCTCTCTGAACCTCCCAGATAAACAGGCAGATCCGTGCACCGGAAAGGACTGATGAGATGGAACAAAATGTTTATCCTTTCCTACATGTATGCTGCATTTGCTAATCAATAGCGACTCGTGATATTTGGCTTTTTCCTGTCTCATTTGCTCGTTTTCTTCCCGTTTGGTCCATTATGTCTCCTTTTCTCTTTCATGCATTCCTGTCTCTCCTTTCCATTTCTATCATCCCCCATTTTCCTCTCCTTTGTCCTCTCACCCCTGTGCGCCCACCCCCTTCTTCTCCATCCCCTTGTCCCTCTTTTTTTTTAAATTTACTCTCAACTGCTCCTCTTTTCCTGCTGTCTTTCGTCTCCTGCATGCACCACAGTAGCTGCCTCTAAGGCAATCAAACAGTGGGAGTTTTCAACACAGCAGATGCGCTGGATGGATGGGAGGAGGATGAGTGGAAGAGGTTGAGGGTGAGCAGCACGCAGGCTGGATGCTTGGAGGAGAGAGGACAACCTACACTGGTCTATTTTATGTCAGAAAGCATGCCAGAACAAAGCTTCTTCGAATCATCCACAATCAGTTTTCAACAGTTATTGATTTTAAAATGTTTAAGACTTCAGAGGGCTTATATTGAACAGGACTTAGCCCAAAGTGCTTTTAAAACTCAAAGTTTTTACTTTTATATCTCGTAGCTATAAATGATAATGTGGCAGTACCGAGAGTCAAGCGTTTGCCATCCAGCATCTTCTGCATACAGGCACACACAAAATGACTGGGAGCATGTGGCAAGCCCGACGCAGCTTTCCCTCTCAAATATTGCCCGCTCTCCTCGCTGCTGTTATTGTTGTTTCTTCCACTGCCATGCTAATTAATGCAAGACTCCAATAATAATGTATAAGTAGCAAAACATAATGCCAAAGCCTCAGGGGAGCGAACAGCATAATTACACAACGGATTAAATTGCAAGACTTACATTGTAATTAACGCTGTGTGGCTTGCAAAGCATCATCACGCGCATGTTAAATGTTAGAAATGGGACCGCTTAAGAGCTTCCTATCACTTGACACATCAAAAGAAATGTGGAAATTACAGCTAAGCTATAAGAGGAGTTATTAGTGGGAAAAAAGAAGACTTGTGACGGACCACACTCCAGGCGGTGCATGCGAGTGAGGGTGTGACAAACAAATAAATAGTTGTAGTAATAAATGTTACTTCTACTTAAAACCTGTTTGTGTGTGACGTTGTGTGCTTGAGGGAGAAAATTAAAATGCCTGTCTGTGTTTGCTCTCTTCAAAATCTCTTCTAAATAATCAAAATCTTCCTGTTGTCTCATTTTGTCAGGGAAACGGACAGAGGGGGACGTTGCTGTCCGTGGTGCTGAAAGTAAAGACGCCGGAGCCACGCACCCCTCGCGCTCACCACAGCAGCCCCGTCCTCCTGCTGGTTACACGGGCTTCATTTGGCTCCATCCTCTGTGCATGTATTGATTAATTATGATTGGCCCAGCAGGTGGCGGAGGGCTAGCTTTCACACTATTAACGGCGGCCTCTGCTGTTGTTGTCTCTGGAGAAAGACGTCTCAAACATCTAATGACCGACGGTGCAGCTCATGTTCGACTTATATGGGCAAGAACATCCAGCTGTCACGCAGTGTGGTCGAAAAGCAGAAAAGCACAGGTACACACACACACACGACAAATACACAAACAGGCGTTACCTGTATAGTTTGGCGATTGTAGACTTTAACTACGTGGAAGTTAAAACTGTAAATTCCTTTCCGTGGTGCAATGAAGTTACTTCTCTCTTCGTCAAAATTCCTCCCAACATTTACAAGAACCTGAAAGACAGACAGACAGAAAGAAATTCACTGGTACAAGCGCTTTGTTATGCTGTGCGAAACACAACTGCAACCAACTCAAAGTATTTTTATTTCAAAACTGACTTGACAAGGAAACAAACTAATTTGTGCTGCCCTTTGTGAGAAAATGGATTCTTATACAGACAAATACTTCATCCAGAATGTCTTCTATTGTTTATTTGGTGTGGAATTGACTAATCCATTCAACCCACGTGTTTCTGGAGCAGACATCCTGTTAAGACTCTTGTGCCCCCCCACCAGACCACACACTCAGATTCACTCATGTAGATGGAAAACTCTCTGCTTTTTATCGGGGATTTTTCTCCTTGTCAGAACTTCTAAACTTTATGGGGACTGGAGGGGAACTTGATCGAGCTTTCAAATGAATTTTTCAATTATGCACTCCTGCAGCCAAATGTCTGATTTTATGGATGGAGGCGAATTATGACGTGAAATTGAAAGGCAGTTTGAGGGAGAATTAACCTTTAACGGCAGCCGGGTAGGATCTCACTCTCGTGACCTTCCCTTACTAAATTATTTGGAGAGATGTCAGTTCCCACATCCCACCCCGTCAGCTCAAAAAGTTGAGATATTGAAAAGCCTTGCACACCTGGCTACACAGCCGCTTTACCAATAAAATTTACTACCTAAAAAATGAATCCACAGTCTGTTTCTCCGGCAGCCAACACCACCGGAGACACGATGCATCTGCACACAGCTCCGCCGCTGTGGTATTATCTATCCCCCAAGTTAACCCGGATACTTGTTTTTCGTCTTTCTAATGGTCTTACGCAACATGTCTGTTGACTAAGTGGAGTATTTATTGCGCACAGTCTAAATTCGTAGTTTGCAGGAAGGCGAAGCGGAATATCTGTGGTGCTCTAACGTGCAGGGGGAAAATGCCAGTTTTATTCCTGACGCCTTTGTGACATCGACTAAATTATATTTTACCCCCACCCCCGCCATCAGTAGTAAAAACTGTCTTCCCAGCATATTAATACAGTTCACCTTCACCAGCACGCATTCTATAGTCTACACAATAAAACAGATCATCTGAAACTTTTATGTCTTACAACATTCCTTCTTCAGGTTGTAAGAAGATTAAAAACAGACAAACACTGAGCTGGAATCTTTTTTTCCTTCTCTCTGTCACATTGGACTGTATCTTTTGTCTCCTACCCGATCGAAGTAGATGACCATAGTCCGGTTGCTCATCTCGGAGGGCTCGTGGTTGGTGTTCCGGACTGCGGAGAACGCTACCTTTGCGCTTCCCGAGCGCACCGAGATCCCGAGCGCTGTGCCCGTGGGGTCCGAGGTCGGGTTGGAGTCGCACACCACGAGGCACTTTCCCTCCAGGACGATTGGTTCCGTCTCGTTCTGAGCGCGGACCGGACTCGCCGCAAGCCACACGGCACTTAAAAGGCAAAACGCCAGCATGCCGGAACCGAGCAGTGAACTTGTTCAGGTCGTCTTCACACCTCAAACCGGAGTGGGTCTATTCCCCTTTAAAAAAAAAAAAGTCAGGTAGGAAGAGTTTCCCACTGTTCCTCGATTAACCTTAAAATGTTCGTTTTACAACTAGGTGCAACTCCGCTTTCTTGGATTTAATTAGCCTAACGTGAACTCCCCGGCGGAGTGTCTCAAACCCAGACAGTTTAGTTTTAGGCGTCTCTGCTCCTTTTTTTCAACAATTGCTTTATTAACCCGTATCTCCAGGCGAGTCCCCAGTTTTCACCTGTTCCTTTCCTGTTTTCCCACCTCTCGGCAGCTTATCTGTCACTTGGAAACACAGTAAGGGAGAGTCGTGCGCGCAGCGGAAGGGCCCTGGACGAGTGACGAGACAGCAGAACTCATAGCGCAGAGGGGGGAGCTCCGTCTGCTCTGTCGCGCGCGCTTGAATTATTGATATGTGGGATATGAGAGTTTCAAACACAAAAGGCTCAGAAGGGACGCGGCGCGCGAGCGAAAGATGCTCCCGCCCAGGTCCCACTTTTTCTTTTTTTATCTTTTTTATTTCCACAGATTCCCCCCCCCCCCCCCCACACACACACACACACCCCTCCCTGCCTCTGTAACGGAGACTCATCATCGGATTAGCGCGTGCGCGTCTTCGATATTTTCCAATCACTGCGTGCCGACCGCCCCCTCCCCGCCCCACTACTTAAGAGAGCCTCTCTCTCTCCTTTTCTCTCTTTCTGTCCCTGCTCCATCCCAAACTACTGCTTCAATTTCTTTTTTACAGTCTATCTATCTATCTATCTATCTATCTATCTATCTATCTATCTATCTATCTATCTATCTAACTACAGACAGACAGACAGATAGATGTGTTGAAATAATGCAGAATGTGCCAAATGAGCACCGCTGGGAAATAAAGCCATAAACATCACAAGTCCATTTTTTAAAGATTATCTTAGTGATTTAGTGTCACTGAGTAAAACGTAGACTTTTACTGCCCTGCAGTGGGGCTAGGTGTATCGATCTCCAAAGCATCAATGCATCCAATACAGTGTTTAAAGTATCGATGTCGTGTCAATAGAAAAAACATAACTGGATCCTACACATATAAGATCACAGACTGGTTACATGAACCAGGGTTGCAGTATTTTCTGCGACTACTCTTCACATGAAGTATAATCAGAAGTATCTTATATTCCACTCAGTTCATAAGCCATCACGTCACTTACTTCCCTAAGTGAGAGTAGGCCTACATTAGTTCTTTATGGCAGTGTAAAATATTGATATGCATATGCCACTGTATATCGTGGCTGTGCTTTAAAAATCACACTGCTGTCAGTTTACAGAGGCTCTCACTTCTGCGCTCTTGGTATTTGTCATGGGCCTGAGCTTGTATTTGGTTGAAGTTCAGAACTGGTGCTCTGCTCGGCTGCTTTATGTCTTGTTTTTAGCTTGTTTATCATATCATTTTGCTCTTTAGTCATGACTGTATTTTAGTTCGAGTTACTCAGCGTTCCCTCCCTCCTGTTTCAGTGTTTCCTGGTTATCAGTGTTGTTTTACTTCCTCTTAAATGGTGGCACATTTTTAAGGAAAATGTCAGTAGAGCAGCAAAGTTGGGTATGTGGGTTGCACCCATGAAAAACTTCAAGATTTAAGATCTTTTATTTGTCACGTAGATAGTTATACAAGTATAACACGCAGTAAAATGTGACCTGATACGCTCCTCCACTGTGCATAAAAGAGAGAGAAAATATTACATACAGTAAGTAAGTAGATATATACAAAGAGGACATTATGTGCAATAAGTGAGTGAATTATATACATTAGGTTAAGTAGAATAAAACAATCTGGAAATTTACAGTTCCAAATTTGAAAATGTACATTATGTAAGTGCGGTGTTAAAGTGACTTGTGCCGCAGTGAAGTCAGAAGGATCTGACATGATATGAGAATATGTGAGTCCTGTTTCAGTCAGTGATGGTTGATGGGGGGGGGGCATGTCCTTGTCAAACTTTTCAAATCTTCTCTCCCAGTGCCAAAAGAATTTTCTGCATGATTGAAGTTTGAAGAAGCAAGACATATTGGATATTCAGTGTTGGGGAGTAACGGAATACATGTACATGAATACGCCGTTACGTATTTAAAATACAAAATATGAGTAACTGTATTCCGTTACAGTTACTGTTTTAAAAGGTGGTATTTAGAATACAGTTACTTTGTTGAAATAAATGGATTACACGGCGGTACTTTCCTGTTTCATATTGTGGCGGGTCAGGACTGTTTGGGTTTGTTTGATAGCTACGTTCTGTTGTTCCAGGCGGCAGCGTTACGGTTGCCATGGTTACAGGGTGACGCTCTCTCTCTCTCTCTGCGACTGTGTGTTTCCTGGTGAGAGAGCTCCTTTTTGTTGTTGTTGTGCTAAGCTAATAGGCAGAATGCTACAGGCATCGCCCTAAACAATGTAGCCTCCTGGGCAGTGTAGTCCGTGCTGCAGGGAGAATGGACCGCCATACCCGTTATGTGTCTGTGAGCGAGGAGGGAGAAAAAGGAAAAGTACGAGCTGTCACCGAGCAGAAACGGGAGCTGGAAGCATGTAAATATAATAATAACCACTGCAGCCAAGAAGAGAGCCTGACGAGCCCAGCTGTAAGTAAGCTATTAAGACTCCACTGTACACTGTGTTCCTGTTTTCCTCTGAAACAATAAGCTCCGTTGCAGCAGCCTTTCAACGCCTCTCTCTGTCTCTCACTAGCAAAGTCGACCCAGACAACAAAGTAAAGCTAGTTTTCAGCTACGAGCCCGACACGAACCCGACGTATTAGCCAGAGGTCCCTTTACTACGGTTCGGAGCCGCGGACCTTCAGTAATCGTAATAAATCACACAGCAATAGGACATTCACGTAGTTGTAAACAGCATGATAATATATTAAGTAATCCAAAGTATTCAGAATACGTTACTGTCATTGAGTAATGTAACGGAATACATTACAAAATACATTTTGGGGCATGTAATCTGTAATCTGTAGTGGAATACATTTTAAAAGTAACCTTCCCAACACTGTGGATATTTAGCAATTTATGAATGTAACAAACGGGGTCCTAGGTGGCATGTGGAAGAACCATACACCAGGTGTGTGGGAACTCCAGGCCTCGAGGGCCGGTGTCCTGCATGTTGTCTATGTGTCCTTAATCCAACGCAGCTGATTCAAATGGCTAAATGACCTCCTCAACATGCACTGAAGTTCTCCAGAGGCCTTGTAATGAACTAATCATTTGATTCAGGTGTGTTGGGGGGCAGGAATATCTCAGTAGGTAGAGTGGTGGCCCCATGATCGGAAAGTCGGGCGTTTGAATCCACTGAACGGCTACCCTGAGGTACCCCTGAGCAAGGTACCGTCCCTACACACTGCTCCCCGGTGCGCCTGCTTAGTGGCTGCCCACTGCTTCACTGGGTGAATGGGTCAAATGCAAAGAGGGTAATTTCCCCACGGGGATTGATAAAGTATGCATTATTATTATTACTGACCCAGGGTGAGATCTGAAACCTGCAGGTCCCGTTCCCCAACCCTGTACACACAGTCACAACAGCTTGGCACCACCTCCTCATGCTGGTCACCAGCTTGTGTAACCGGTTTCTGCTTCACCCCGCTGCAACAGTTCGGCCCAAACAGACTCCTCGACTCTGCGTTGTGTTTTTAAGAAGACAAGGAGTCTCTGATCGATCGTCGCCACTTTATTTCCTGAATGGAAACAACGGTGTTGTATCAGTGCACAGGCTCGCCACACACCACTCCGCACAGCACACTACGGCAGAACATCCCATCAGCATTCTGCTTTAGCACACAGTTTTACACAATAATAAACAAATGAAAAGTACATAAACTGGTGTTGGACATGTGTCCACTAAGCACTGATTACACTCGGTGCCCATCAGCTAATCAAACATGTTTTATGTGTCTGTACTACTTAGCTATATCGTGTGCGGAACAATATAACTCACCTCTCGTATGGCTACGGCAGACTGGCAGCGATTACTGCAGCCAGCCTCACCTAACCAGCCACACCGAGAGGGGGCGCTGTTTCCTCATTACACTGACATTTGTGGCAAGTGGAATAATACCACATAAACACTGTTACACTTGGTCACACACTTCAACCAGTTTTTGCCAGCCAGTGTGGTTTTGTTGGTCACTCTGGCATAAATATCACACCCAAGCTGATCGCACAAGTGATCAATGGGGTTGAGGTCAGGACTGCAGGCCGGCCATTCCCTCCACTCACAAATTCTGGAGGTCTCTGACAAACCCTACCCTGAGGGGTTGGGCGTTGCCATCTTTGACGATAGAGTTGGTTCCCAGACTGTGGATATATGGGGTGGGCACTGGTAGTAGACTCTCACCTCAATATCTCTCTGCACTGAGACTTATTCACCAGCCTAACGCAGCGCTTGAAAGGATATTTTGTACTCATAAAACAAACAAACAAAAAAACATGGAACGAGAATGTCGTTAGTTTTAGTTTGGGTGTGTATCGTCAAATTAGTGATCCCAAGCTGCCAGATGAAGCTTTGCATCACACTTATTGAGCACTGACATGTTTACATGACTGTAAGTTAAAGACCTTCAGAAAGTAAATGGTAAATATGTAGAAATAGAAAATAATCAGAAAAACAAAACTGTAATAATCCTGCTTCTTCATGTAGATAATAATTTAACTCTGACATATAAAATCTGTTAACCTTATAGCTACGTGTACATTGCTAAAAAAAACAAAAAAAACAACAACAACAAAACCTTTTTTATTTAGAGTATAACATGAAGTCAGTTAAACCTCTGGGGCCTTGGTCTGGTCAGGTAAGCAACAGAGGAGATTTCAGCATCACTGGTGTTAATGAAATAACACCAGGTGCATCAGAGGGGTAACAACGAGGCAGCTACTCTAGGAGAGCTGCACCGGACAGTAGAACATCCTCGAGCCATCAGCAGCCCTGCATCATTCCTACAAAATAACCTCCAGCAGGCCACTGGTGTGAATGTCTCTGACCAAACAATCAGAAAAACAGTGGCCTCGTGAAGTCGTTCAGCATGACCAGTTTGGTGATGGATCAGGGATGATCTGGGGATGCACAGACCTCTACAGGCCTGGCAACTGCAATCCTTGGACCCACTGTCAGACTCTACACTGGTGCAGTGGGTCCTGGGTTCCAGCCAGTACACAACAATGCCCGGCCTCATGTTTTGACAGTGTTGGGAAGGTTACTTTTAAAATGTATTCCACTACAGATTACAGAATACATGCCCCAAAATGTATTTTGTAATGTATTCACTTTGCTAGTGAGAGACAGAGAGAGGCGTTGAAAGGCTGCTGCAACGGAGCTTATTGTTTCAGAGGAAAACAGGAACACAGTGTACAGTGGAGTCTTAATAGCTTACTTACAGCTGGGCTCGTCAGGCTCTCTTCTTGGCTGCAGTGGTTATTATTATATTTACATGCTTCCAGCTCCCGTTTCTGCTCGGTGACAGCTCGTACTTTTCCTTTTTCTCCCTCCTCGCTCACAGACACATAACGGGTATGGCGGTCCATTCTCCCTGCAGCACGGACTACACTGCCCAGGAGGCTACATTGTTTAGGGCGATGCCTGTAACATTCTGCCTATTAGCTTAGCACAACAACAACAACAAAAGGCGCTCTCTCACCAGGAAACACACAGTCGCAGAGAGAGAGCGTCACCATGTCAACCGTAACGCTGCCGCCTGGAACAACAGAACGTAGCTATCAAACAAACCCAAACAGTCCTGACCTGCCACAATATGAAACAGGAAAGTACCGCCGTGTAATCCATTTATTTCAACAAAGTAACTGTATTCTAAATACCACCTTTTTAAATGGTAACTGTAACGGAATACAGTTACTCATATTTTGTATTTTAAATACGTAACGGTGGTACATGTACTCCGTTACTCCCCAACACTGTGTTTTGATCATGTGGTGCGGAGTATGCAGTTCTTGGAAGATGATGGAAACAAGGCCACCAAATGGCTCCCATGCAGACCTGATCTACATCCAATTAAAAAACCTCTGAGAGTTCAGTTTTGGTCCATCTGACATCACCAGGTTGAACCGCCCAGGAGCTCAGTGATGCCCTGCTCCAGATCTGGAAGTACAGACCCCTCAGGACGCTATCCATCGTCTAATTAGGGACATCCGCTGACATTGTCTGGCATGTGGGGGCCGTAGAAAATTAAAACTAAAATCCAAAAGTTTGTTGTGGTTTTACCGGAGAGTTGCTCCACATGGTTGACAAAATGTTTTATTTTCGTAGACTTTAAACAGGAAGCGTGTCCACATGTCTGCCCTTCTCTTCCTACCAAGCGTTGACATTTTGTTGCGTTTTCATGAGAAACAGGAAGCTAGGTGTGATCTAACCTCACTGCACAAAGAGATTACTTCTGATTGGATCATTTCCAAACTCATCACGCCTTTATACACAACTTGATTAGTTCTGATTGGATCTTGTCTATCCAGAACATTTTCATCTTATTTTCATCAATACATTTCATTATAGTTTTTGTCCTCTCGCATTAGCTTTTTTTAAATTTATTGGCTTTGTTTTTGTCCGTAAAAGCACTACGACGAAAATTAATAGTCCCCAAAATGAACACCTCATTTTTCACTTTGAGTTTTCGTGTTTTAGTTCAGCCCTCTGTAGGGTGATCATTTTCATTTCCATCTAACAATGTGGCATCCCGTTTTGTACCTAACACATTAACCAGTCCATATCACTACAGATATGCAGCATGACTGAGATATGAGGTATTTTCAAAGTCAGTGACCTACAAATCTTTTTTTAGAGTGTTTCCCATTTGTGGTAGATTTCATGTGTGATTGAGCAGCATTGTAATTGTTGCAGTTTGGCCTTTTGTAGCTGTTTTGTATCGACAAACTTGATGAAATGAAAAACAGAAGCTGTAATTCATGCTGAGTAAAACGCCGTGTAAATACAGTGTAACTTTGGCAACGTTTTGAAGCCTTTTTTCATGACCTGTTTTTAAAACTCTAATATTTCTCTTCTTTTTCTCTTCCATCTACTTTCTTCCTCGTTTTGTATCATCCTCCTTCCTCTCACTTTCCATTCCCCCACTTCAGCACCACTTTTGATTGTTTCCCGTCCTTTTCCTCTTTCTTCTAACCTCTCTCATCTCTTATCCTCTGCCTTTGTCTTTCTCTGTGTGTGTTTTTCTCCTCCCCTCTGTCATTCCTGCAGTTCTCATCCCCATCTCCCCGTTGTTGTTTCTCTCTCCCAGGGGTTTCCTTTAGCTTCTAATACAAGCTGACGGTGAATGACAGGCCAAAAGGACTTCTCTCTGATGCAGGGCGCCGGGGACAAGCCACATCTACTCTCTGTCACTCTCTCTCTCTGTCTTTCTGTCATACACTGAAATATAGATGCTGCCACACACTCAAACCCCCATTCTCCTTCTTCTTCTTACCCATGACCACATAGCTCTTTTGCCAAGACAGTCAGCGTGGAGTGTCTGGGCGTGTGTGTGTTAGTTGTCGGAGGTTGTCGCGCTCACCCTGGAGAAGCAGAGCTCATTGTTTGTCAGTGTGACACTGGCCTGACTGCAGTTTAACTGGACTGACAGACAGGAGCAAGCTGTCACCACACACCCGCTTTGTGTGCGCGTGTGTTTGTTTTTCCACAGCAGAGATTAAAGAGCGATCATGGGTGTCATATTCACTGCCTCCGGACACGAGGCCTGTCTCCTGTCCCGACTGTCTGTCCGTCCACCTACCAGCCTAATTACCTGTCTGTCTGTCATCGTCGCACGTCTGTCTGTCTGCCTGCTGGCCGATGATGCTGTGCAGCTACAGACTCTGAGGATGCGCAGTACTGCCGTGACATTTTGGAAGTGAGATCACCAAAGTTCATCTTTTGGGGGTAAAACAGAGAATAGAGACTATAATTAATCAAAGTTCATGTGTGGAAAAGACTTCTTCATGTAATCGTTAGTGTAAAGACAGCATTAGTGAACAAAGGCAGTGGCTAAAGCCAGCGTAAAGTGAGGAAAAATATGGCTTTAGTCAGTCAGCATATTGTCTGGAAAGAGTCCGATTGTCGTCACTGGACTAAAATGTGCTGTTTGGAAGTTAATTAGGTGTGAATGCCGAGAGGAACAAGTATCACATTTTCTATTTGCAGGCATATTTTAGTCTTAATACTTATTGCACATGGATACATGATATGAAATTAGATTTATTCTTCCTCTACTACAGTGCAGGCTACACTATTGTTTTCAGCTATATCCATATAGACAGAGGTGGAGGTGTGTTTACGTTAATTTCCTTAACGGAAAAATCAAATGCACACATCTATAGGAAACAAAATGTTCTAGATAATTGCTTTATTTGCTGTCCCTGAGTGTCACTACACAGGAGCACCATGGAGCTGGTTCAAGGGCACGAGGAGGCCTCTTAATGAAATCACAGACAGCTGTTTCAGTTTAAATGAACGTTGCTTCCAAAACTACAGATCAGGAGCTAACTACCACTACCAGCAAATACTAGTTTAGTCATAATTAAAAAATTATTATTATTAGATTGGACAGAAGAGGTAGGCTCAAGAAAAGGGTCTGAGTTTACACCAAGCACACATAAAGTGGCTCATCACAAGAACAAGATTATTTCTATCAAACAATAAGAATGTGTTGGCAGTTTATAAATAATTTGGAGCAAATCATTTTCAAGTTCCAAAATCTGTAATCATACAAACAAATAGAATTACAGCATTTCACACCTCCCACTGTGAGCTTCCACTTAAAGAGTACTAAAGAAGTCTGGCTCGTCACATTGTCCCCTCCTACTCATCTACAAGAAAAAGAGCACCATAAGTCTTTTGTACTCTGCACACATACAAATGTCCTCTAGTATTACCACGGCTCTTTTTTTCTCTTGCTTTTCTCTTGGATAGCCGGAATATTCCTGCGTCCTGTTTGAAGCCTGTTGTTTGCTTCCTTTCGGGTTTTGCTATGATCACTTCATGCTGCACAATCATGTTTAGGTGGGTGGCAGTGTTGGGTGTAACATGCAGTACTGTAGTGACAACTCCAGTACTGCATTACAGTTCATGTGCAAGAGGACAAAAATGGCAGAGTGGCCCACAGCACTTACTTCTTGTTATTACACAAAAGGACAAGAGTGTGATTGTAACGTGTACGTCCAGGACAGAAACAGCTGATGCTGCCAGCACAACATCAGCTCTTTGCAAGCTTCAGTACAGAGAGCGTGCTAATGCAAAGCTAGCCAAGAACCCAAAGTGATGTTACAGTTTTTTCTGAATGCTTAAACCCTAACTGTGATTCTTACAGCACAATTTCAAAAACTATTAATACTTATACCAAAACCACTCACCGAGTTTGCAAAACTAAAAGCACAAACACTGCTTTGCACTCAGTTTACCATTTTGTAACACACACTCTGCAAACCTGTAGCTACAATCCACTGCACAGCACTCTTTTTGCAGAACTGTAAACACAACTCACTGCTTTACACTCAATTTCCAAATGATCAACACAGTCCTAGAAAAACTATACACATTTATGGCTATTATTTACTCTATTTTGCCAACTGTCTGGCACACTGTCTCATGTGAAAACTGTTTCAGATAATTAGTTCACTTTGCAATCCGCCTAAGCACTATAAATAAGCTACAGGTAAGCTGTCCGTGTGGAGTACAATGGAGGGAGCAGGAAGAGTGAGAAGAGTGAGAATTAGAGGAGGCTGAGGAAGAGGACGTGGAGGTGAAGTTAGAGGAAGAGGACAAGGAGGAGCAAGAGGAGGACGAGGAGGGGGAAGAGGAAGGGTAAGAAGAGTAAGAAATAGAATTGCTGATGACATCAGAGCTACAATAGTGGACCATGTAATCAACCGTGGAATGACCCTGAGGGAAGCTGGCCAACGGGTTCAGCCTAACTCGAGCCGCTACACTGCAGCAAGCATCATAAGGACATTTCAAAATGAGAATCGTTAGTACAGTCACTTTGCACTAAGACTTGTAGCACTGCCGTATGCTGATGAGGAACACAACAATACCACAGATGTAACAATAGTGAAATTGTTACTTTACAGAATTGCTAGCTGACCAGATGCTGGGGCAGAGGAAGCATGTTCACTGCAGGCCAAGAAACCCATATAGTCAATACGGTGATTGCAAATAATTCCATTAGACTACGCGAAGTTCAGCAGCACATAATTGAGGATGACACCACCTTCCAAAACATACGAAATGTGAGCATTTCTGTATTAGGTCGTGTACTTGCCCGCAACAGAATCCGAATGAAACAAATCTACAGAGCACCTTTGGAAAGAAACAGTGAACGAGTAAAACAGCTGCGATATGACTATGTGCAGGTGAGCTATAGTATCATTGGTACTGAATCTGGAAGTGCACACTGTAGTGCTGTGCATGTGCCTGCTGTGCTGAATTTGTTTTGTCTTGTCTAGAGAGTGATGGAGCTAGAGGCAGATGGGTCCTGAGCAGTTTGTTGTGGATGAGGCTTGTTTCCACCTCACTAAGACAAGGAGACGTGGCAGGAACATCATTGGACACCGTGCCATTATCAATGTCCCAGGACAACATGGTGGTAACACAACTATGTGTGCAGCTATAAGTCAAAATGGAGTTGTTCACCATCATGCAACCCTGGGCCCATATACCACTGCACACATTATTACATTCCTGGACACCTTACATGACATGCTCACTAATATTCAGAGACCAGAGCAGACCAGATACGTCATCATATGGGACAATGTTAGTTTCCATAGGGCTGCTTTGGTCCGCAACTGGTTTACAGATCACCCACTCTTCACTGTACTCAGCCTCCCCCCATACTCTCCATTGTTGAACCCAATTGAAGAGTTCTTCTCTGCCTGGCGCTGGAAGGTCTATGACCGTCATCCCCATCAACGCATAGCCCTTTTACAGGCAATGGAGGAGGCATGTGGGGATATTGACCAGGCATCATGTCAGGCCTGGATACGCCATTCCAGGAGATATTTTCCCCGGTGCCTTGGACTCGAGGACATTGCATGTGATGTTGATGAAATTTTGTGGCCGGACCCAGAGAGACGACACGATGTAGACTGATTTCTTTTTTTTCCTCAGTGAAATTACTGTTTTGTTTGGACTTGGGAATAAACACTTATGTTTGTTTTGATGTGTGTAAATAAACACCAGTACATGAAGTTTGGATCCCTCCATGTTTACAGACCTATGACAAAAGTATGAGCTCAAACTGACATAGCCTACCTTGTGCACAGAGAAAGCAAAAGCCAGATGTGTTTTTTATTCATACCATCAGTGTTTAGTTGGTGCATTGTGTGCTTATTAACCTCCTAAGACCCGAACTCTTCCACAGCAGCATTTTTAATTTCTCTTTGATATTTGGGCTGATTGGGTCCTGATGAATGTAAAAACAAAGAATTACCAGATTTTTTTTTTTACCTTATTTTTGTTTTTAAGAAAAATAAGAGCCACATATGAGGATATTCATTTAAAATTTTGATAGAACAGAGGCAGTATAATGTTCTTGTAAGTGGATATCAGGCCCTTGTAGAGCAAAATTTAGTATTTTGGTCTAAATAACCCAAAATGTGATGTCCACATATGTGGACGCCAGGTCCTAGGAGGTTAATATGATGGCTTGTGTTAACTGTTGGATACGAAAATACCATTTTTACAAAGGTGTGGAGAGTTAAGCAGGGTTATTCGCTTTTACAAGAAAACTACAATGTTTTGCTGATTGGGTGAAGAGTTTTCTTATTTGTGTGTAGAGTTTTGCAAAAATAGCCAATAGTTACAAAAAATGTGCTTAAGCCATCAGAAAAAACTGTAAAGCTGAGTGCATGCTGACCAAAGCCCAGCAGCCAGACCCTGATCTTCAACGCGTAACAAAGGCAGTGATGAGCAACCAGGCTGCAGCGTTTAATGTTCCTAAAGTAGAATCACTGTGGTGATCGCTTTGAAGTCTCTTTAGGTTGTTTTTGATCTTTGCTTTGTGTTTTATGGAAAAACTAAAAGAAGGACTGTGAGTGTGTTCTCATTAGAACAGGGGTTTGTGCTGGTGTGCTGGACTGTTGTTACTTTGTAAATATGTGACAGTGTGTCTCAGAAAGTAACGTAAGTAGCAGTGTAACAAAATACTTTCTCCATACTGCATTACTTTTATGAAAAGTAATGTGTAACATATTACTTTTTTTGAGTTATGTCCCCACCACTGGAGGCTGGTACATACCCACATAACATCCACAAGCATGCAAGGAGCAAAGTAAAACAGAGGAGCAGTGTTACCCACTTCACCTCTCAGTGGCTCTCAGTGGTTTTCATTTTGCAGCTAATTTGTAAAAATACTGCGATGGTTGGTCCAAAAAGAATAACTGATGTTAGAAATATAAATCTGATGAATGAAATGATAAAAAAAGAAATATTTGCACCTTGTGCAGCATATTTGTACCAATCACAGAGGAGAGTTTTCTTTTCCTTCTGACAGAATCTAACAAAACATGTTGTGTGCTAAGTTTGGCTGGTGCCATTGTTGCATATGGTAAGGATGGTAAATCACAGTCCTGTCATTTTATACAAATATGCGTCTTTCCCAAGGAGTGTGAAAACCTTTACCATGGTTTTTCACTGTGTTAGGCTTTCATTTTATATGTTTACGTTTAAAACCAAACTACAGAGAAAATATAGTGTTCACTTAAAAAGAATCCATGCATACTACTTCACAGTTGTTGACATCTGCAAAGACATAAATGTGATTTTTCAGCAGCTAAAAAGAACATCGTGGAAGATAAAAGTCAGGTCCTGCAAATTCCTGCAAAACAGTACACACACACACACACACACAGACACACAAGCTTGCACGGAGATAGAGGCAGCCTTCTAGAATAAAATGTGCACACACACACACACACATACTCAGGCACACAGAGCCAGGTAAGCAGAGACGGATCAGGGTTAACCAGGCATCAGTGCAATGTACTGTTGGGTGATCGGGGGCTTCCCTCCTGAGACCCACGTTTGTATGAGCGATGAGCGTGTGTGTGTGTGTGTGTGTGTGTGTGTGTGTGAGACACCCGTCGAAGTGTTCATGTGAGCATGCCTTGTCACTGCGTCATACCTTTGCCTGAGATAAACGACATTATCCAAAAGAACCAGAAGCAGAGAAAGGGAGGAGAAAACGCTAATGCCCTCTGCTTTATTTCTGCCCTCTTTTTGTTTCATTGGGGAGCTCGAGCTTTGCTTTCCTCTTGCTTGTACATGTCATGCATCTCAGAGAAATGTGGGTGACAAAACTCAAAGAGAAAAGCAGATGCAGTTCACCACTGGGACAGTACACATGGAGCTTTTTAAGGAGCCACTGGTAGAGCAGACGTGGAGACAGTCGGCAAGATAGTGTGTCGTCCCAATTACTCGACAAACTCATGCCCACTATCCTGTTTCAAGCATCAAACTGACTCTCACTCTTGGCACGCAGTGTTTAATCACAGTAGAGGCTCATCTGTGAGGTCGTATCTTATGTTCTTAAATGTTTACATTTTCACTAGACTATGCAATAGTTCAGTCATTCATGCCGTAAACTTCAACAAACTTGTCCACTATCTGTAGCTAGAGTATATTTTGGGTAGGAGGTGTTGAGGCTTTCCAACAGCCTGATTAGATTTAGATCTAAAGAAGCCACAGAGGGCGTGGCTCACTATATATATATTTAGAATGTCAGTGTTGTTACAATCTTTGTTAGGCCGTTTGTGTAAGAATGCATTAGAACAGTTGTTTTTATTTCAGAGCGTGTGCAAAATGAATATTACAATTGAGTTATTAGACTCAACTGGCTTCTCTCAAACTGTAAAAGAACCCACCCACCACTTTAATCACACTCTAGATCTTGTTTTAACATATGGCATAGAAACTGAACATTTAGCAGTGTTTCCTGAAAACCCTCTCCTGTCTGATCATTTCCTGATAACATTTACATTTACAATAATTGATTACACAGCGGTGGAGAGTAGATTTTATCAAAGTAGATGTCTTTCTGAAAGCGCTGTAACTAAGTTTAAGAATATAATCCACCCACTGTTATCATCTTCAATGCCCTGTACCAACATAGAGCAGAGCAGCTGCCTGAACGCTACCCCAACAGAGGTCGATCATCTTGTTAATAATTTTACCTCCTCACTACGTACGACTCTGGATACTGTAGCTCCGGTGAAAACTAAAGTCTCTAATCAGAAGTACCTGACTCCGTGGTATAATTCTCAAACACGTAGCCTAAAGCAGACGACTCGTAAGCTGGAGAGGAAATGGCGTGTCACAAATTTAGAGGATCATCATTTAGCCTGGAGAAATAGTTTGCTGCTTTATAAGAAAGCCCTCCGCAAAGCCAGAACATCTTACTATTCATCACTGATTGAAGAAAATAAGAACAACCCCAGGTTTCTCTTCAGCTCTGTAGCCAGGCTGACAAAGAGTCAGAGCTCTGTTGAGCCAACCATCCCTTTAACGTTAACTAGTAATGACTTCATGAACTTCTTCACAAATAACATTTTTATCATTAGAGAAAAAATTACCAGTAATCATCCCACAGATGTAATATTATCTACAGCTACTCTTAGTACCATTGATGTTAAGTTAGACTCTTTTTCTCCAATTGATCTTTCTGAGTTACCTTCAATAATTACTTCCTCCAAACCATCAACGTGTCTTTTAGACCCCATTCCTACAAAACTGCTCAAAGAAGTCCTGCCATTGATTAATTCTTCGATCTTAAATATGATCAACCTATCTCTAATAATCAGCTATGTACCACAGGCCTTCAAGCTGGCTGTAGTTAAACCTTTACTCAAAAAGCATCTCTAGACCCAGCAGTCTTAGCTAATTATAGGCCAATCTCCAACCTTCCTTTCATATCAAAAATCCTTGAAAGAGTAGTTGTCAAACAGCTAACAGATCATCTGCAGAGGAATGGTTTATTTGAAGAGTTTCAGTCAGGTTTCAGAGCTCATCACAGCACAGAAACAGCTTTAGTGAAGGTTACAAATGATCTTCTTATGGCCTCTGACAGTGGACTCATCTCTGTGCTTGTCCTGCTAGACCTCAGTGCAGCGTTCGATACTGTCGACCATAATATCCTATTAGAGCGATTAGAACATGCTGTAGGTATTACAGGTACTGTGCTGCAGTGGTTTGTATCATATCTATCTAATAGACTCCAATTTGTGCATGTAAATGGAGAGTCCTCTTCACACACTGAGGTTAATTATGGAGTTCCACAGGGTTCAGTGCTAGGACCAATTCTGTTTACATTATACATGCTTCCCTTAGGCAGCATCATTAGAAGACATAGCATACATTTACACTGCTATGCAGATGACACCCAGCTCTATCTGTCCATGAAGCCAGATAACACACACCAATTAGTTAAACTGCAGGAATGTCTTAAAGACATAAAGACCTGGATGGCCGCTAACTTTCTGCTTCTTAATTCAGATAAAACTGAGGTTATTGTACTCGGCCCTGAAAATCTTAGAAATATGGTATCTAACCAGATTCTTACTCTGGATGGCATTACCTTGGCCTCCAGTAACGCTGTGAGGAACCTTGGAGTCATTTTTGACCAGGACATGTCCTTCAACGCACATATTAAACAAATATGTAAGACTGCTTTCTTCCATTTGTGCAACATCTCTAAAGTTAGAAATATCCTAACACATGAGCGGGAGGAGGGAGGTATGGGGTCTTCACACACCCCCGTTCTCTACTAGCCATCGGGGCGGGGGGTCTGGGAGGAGATGTTGGCTGTCCGATTGGCCTCCCTGCTGCTGCGGAGCCTGGGACGGTCTGCTTGCCTCCACCCCGGGGGGAAGGGTAACATCTCTTGGGTCTGGGTGCCGTTTCCCCCTCTGGGGACGAGGGTACCTGGACCTGGGGTATAGAGTATGTTTGGGGAGTGTGATTGTGTGTACATGTCCATTTATGTCAATCCTTACGTTGGGTGAGTGCTGAGTTTTTGTATATGTGTGCATGAGGGTGGGAATGCATGTTTGTGTCTGTGTGTGCCTGTTCGTCTGTGTCTATATGTCAGGTCGGGTCTTAGACTCCACCTCTCTGGGAACTCCCAGGCCCTCCAAAGTGTGGAGGCCTATCTCCCCTCACCACACTCCCTGCCGGTGACTGATGCCCTCAGGGGTCGGTGGGTTGGTGGTTCTTGGTGTCCGGGGCTGGGCGCTCAGGTATGTACCAGCTCACTCCCGGTGGCTACTTGGCGGGGCCTGGTGCCTGTTGCTCGGTCAGGCCTCCTCCGGGGCGCGGGGGGCCCTCCGGCCTCTGGCCTCTGGGCCTGCGGCTCGGTCCACTCTGGCACAGCTGGCGCGCCGGTGCAGGCCCCTCTAGCTTCTGCTCGGTGGCTACTGGGTGACCCCTCGTCTGGGGATCCTCAGCCCTTCCCATGAGGGTGGCACGGATGCCCCTCCGGTGGTCCTCCTTGGGCTCTCGCACTCTGGGGCCTCTGGATGTCTGGGGCCTGGATCTCCTCCATGCCTGCTTCATGCCCTGGGGGCGGGGCTATGGCTCTCTACATCCTCTAGCAGACCATTACATGTGGAAACCATTTGAATACAAGCGCGCTGATCCACACAGGTGTGCACACGGGTGTTCACTGTTCGTAGACTTAAATTACACCTTTCTTGGCTGCTACTTCAAAGCACATTGTGCGCTGTCTGTCCTGCGTGCTGCACAACAATATTCAATATTTAGTATTTACTGCTGTTTACACTTAGCTAGATTAATGCGATGGTGTTGTGTTTAGTATGTTGCTTTGGGGTTTTTTTTGCTTGTTTTCTCTTCTTTCTCTCTCAACAGGTGATCCAGGAGATTTTTTTTTTCCCTCTCTCACTGTCCCTCTTCCCTTCTGTTTTTCTTTTCCTTCCTCTTTCTTTCTCCCTTTCCCATCCCTCACTCATGTCTGTCCCGTCTGTAACAACTGAAAATAAAATAAAATAAATAATAAAAACAAAGGTCGATCAAATGGACCAATACGGCAATGCCATGATGATCCATTTGGCAAAACAAATCCATTGGGTATCCTTGTTGGTCTTCAGACAACAATTCTGACGGCTAAAGAACCAAATGGGACAGGCAAAAAAAAAAAAAAAAAAAATTAGAAATATCCTGTCTCAGAGTGACGCTGAAAAACTAGTTCATGCATTTATTACTTCCAGGCTGGACGACTGTAATTCATTATTATCAGGAAGTCCTAAAACCTCCCTGAAAAGCCTTCAGTTAATCCAAAATGCTGCAGCAAGAGTCCTGACAGGGACTAGAAAGAGAGAGCAGATTTCTCCTGTTTTGGCTTCCTGTTAAATCCAGAATTCAAAATCCTGCTCCTCACATACAAGGTCTTAAATAATCAGGCCCATCTTATCTTAATGACCTTGTAGTACCATATCACCCTATTAGAGCACTTCGCTCTCACACTGCAGGCCTACTTGTTGTTCCTAGAGTATTTAAAAGTAGAATGGGAGGCAGAGCCTTCAGTTTTCAGGCCCCTCTTCTGTGGAACCAGCTTCCAGTTTGGATTCAGGAGACAGACACTATCTCTACTTTCAAGATTAGGCTTCAAACTTTCCTTTTTGCTAAAGCATATAGTTAGGGCTGGACCAGGTGACCCTGAATCCTCCCTTAGTTATGCTGCAATAGACGTAGGCTGCTGGGGATTCCCATGATGCACTGAGTTTTTCCTTTCCAGTCACCTTTCTCACTCACTATGTGTTCACAGACCTCTCTGCATTGAATCATATCTGTTATTAACCTCTGTCTCTCTTCCACAGCATGTCCTTATCCTGTCTTCCTTCTCTTCCCCCAACCAATCACAGCAGATGGCCCCGCCCCTCCCTGAGCCTGGTTCTGCCAGAGGTTTCTTCCTGTTAAAAGGGAGTTTTTCCTTCCCACTGTCGCCAAAGTGCTTGCTCATAGGGGGTCATATGATTGTTGTGTTTTTCTCTGTGTCTATTATTGTACGATCTACTGTACAATATAAAGATATTGAGGTGACTGTTGTTGTGATTTGCTGCTGTATAAGTAAAACTGAATTGAATTGAATATGTGTAGCAGTTGTCTCTGGCTCACACCTGATCCTGACCTCTTTGTACGACGTCCCTGTATCAGCGGCGTGTCCTGATGCAGCGGGCTGCCACAAATCGAATAAGTCCTTTAATATACAGTCGAACTGGCATGAGATTAATTAGCATATGCTCTTGCTATTTATAGTCATATTTTTGAAGCGGAGCTGCCATTAAGTGAATTATGATGTGTCACCAGATATAGCACTTCTGATAAAATAATCAAATCCGATATGTAAAGCACAGACTATAATCTCATTTTCTAGACCTTATTACATTTTGTTGACAAGATATTGGCATATCTGATGGTTGCTGGCCCCTGACAGCCGAGTGCACAGCAAGGATGTCGTGTCCTATTTAAAATGCCCCATTATGCTCTGTGTAAAGATCGAATTTACAAAAGAATAAATGCTTACCTGTGCAATCGGCTTATGTACAGTTACAACAAAAGCTATAACTGAAATATTTTTAGAGTTTGTTGTGTTACACAAAGTGACAGTTTTGGATTTTGGAACTTGGTGTTGTGTTTCTTCAGACTAGTTTCAACCAAAGTAATCGATAATACATTAAAGGTCAGTTTACATCAGGGGGATTTACAGGTTTTTCAAGATACAGTGCTCAAAGGTTCAAAACTAAGAGTTTGGGCACATCCATGTGTATTTTATACAGACACTCTTTATTGTTATTTTAGGTAAATATAATAGTTTGGTTGATTCCCAGAAGAGCTCACAGATATCTTAGAGTTGACTGAAGTTGGAGACTTTCCATTTGTAAAGTTGTCTGATAGTACGAGGAGTGAAAAGGTGAGGAAGCCAAGTAGGAGACGAGATATCAAAGGTAAACAAGTGCAAATAAGCAAATAACCCCTTTATGACTGCACAGCAACTAAAGGGCGCTCGCCAGCACGTAGGTGTGTATGTTTCATCGTCAGCGATTAAGAGAAGAGTTCATGACCAGAACCTCAGAGGATTCATCAACTGTACCGTGACGAGCATGAGGATAATGACTGCATGGTTAAAGGGTAACGCTGGTGTTGCTGGTAGAAACAAATGGGCGTAATAATCCTTTATCCACACGAAACAGCGGGTCAGGTTTATTGTTGGCATTCTGAGTTTAGTCATACTGGGTGTATTTATATCCGACCTCTTTAACTGATGCATCTAAATGGCTGCTGTCTATCTATAATGTGCTATTTTTTTTTTTTTTTTTTTTTTTTTTTTTTGTGTCCCGTTTGGATCTTTAGCCATCAGAATTGTTGTCTTAAGGCCAAGAAAGATGCCAAGCGGATTTATTTTACCAAGTGGATCATCATGGCCTTGCCATATTGGTCCATTTGATTGACCTTTATTATAATTATGTATTTATTTTATTTTCGGTTGCTACAAACGGGACAGACGTGACTGGGGGATAGGACAGGGAGAAAGAATGAAAGAAAGAGAGGGAGAGAAAGAAAACCAAAGGGGAGAAGAGACGGTGAGAAGGGGGGGAAGAAAGGAAAAAACAAACAAAAACAAACAAAACACCTGGATCACCTGTATGGAGAAAAAAAACAGAAGAGAAAGCAAACAACAAAGAGCAACATAATATAAACAGCACCATCACAATAAACTAGCTAGCAGTAGATAACAGTAGATACTAAATAATAAACGATATTGTGCAGCACGCAAGATAGACAGCGCACAATGTGCTTTGAGGCAGCAGCCAAGAAAGGTGTAGTCCGCGTCTGTGAACACCCGTGTGTACACCTGTGTGCATACCTGTGTGGATCAGCATGCTTGTATTCCAAAGGTTTCTCCATGTAACGATCTGCTAGGGAGTGTGGGGAGCCATAGCCCCGTCCACCAGGGTATGAAGCAGGTATGGAGGAGATCCAGGCCCCAGATATCCAGAGGCCCCAGAGTACAAGGACCCGAGGAGGACCACCAAAGGGGGGGGGAACCGTGCCACCCTCCTGGGAAGAGCTGAGTAGAGCCCCAAACGAGAGGTCCCCCCGCAGCTACGGAGCAGAGGCCAGAGGGGGTTGCAGTGGCGTGCCCGCGGGCTCCGCCGGCAGCCAGCTGTGCCAGAGAGGACCGAGCTTCAGGCCCAGAGGCTAGAGGCCTGAGGGCATCCCACCCCCCGGAAGGAGCCCAGCCGGGCCACAGGCGCCCGGCCCCGCCAATCGGCCACCAGGAGTGAGCCGGTACATGCATGAGCGCCCAGCCCCAGATGACAAGGACCACCAACACACCAAAGTCTAAGGGCATCAGCCACCGGCAGGGAGTGTGGTGAGGGGAGATAGGCCTCCGTACTTTAGAGGGCCTGAGATGTACCCAGAGAGGTTGAGTCTAAGACCCAACCTGACATATAGACACAGACAAACAGGCACACGTGGACACAGACGTGCATTCCCACCCCCATATGCACAACCAAATACTCGGCACTCACCCAACGTGTAGACAGACACAAATAGACACTGCACAGACAGTCGCACTCCCCAAACATACTCTATATCCCAGGTCCAGGTACCCCCGCCCCCAGAGGGGCAAGCCGCACCTAGACCCAGGAGATGTAACCCTTCTCTCTGGGGTGGAGGCAAGCGGACCACCTCCTTATCTGCAGTAGCAGGGAGGCCCCGCATCCCAGACCCCAGTCTGACGGCCAGCACCTCCTCCCAGCCCCCCAGCCCTGACAGCTAACAGAACCGGGGTGAGTGAAGACCTCAAACCTCCCTACGCCCGCTCATATGTAATGTTGTTGTGTGCTATTTAACCTGTTTTAGTGCATCTACATTTGCTGTGCATGAAAGCTACTTTGCAACCCACAGACATCTGGGTGACTTCTCTCAGACTTAAGACTTAACGATGCTGAAGCTCATTTTATTCTGGTGTGTGTCGCTGCTGCTCTCCGTAGTGCTGGGAGGTCTGCTTTCCCCACATTATCCTCATGGAAGGACGATGAGTCCCAGAACAGAGCCATAATGCCACAACATTAATTACATCAGATGGAAATAACCATCTCCTTTTGACTATAATGGTCTTGACTGACATGCTTTTATTTGGCATCCCGTCGCTGGGGTCTTTTCATTTTTTTAAACTGTGGAGAGAGCACTCAGCAGAAACAGGCAGCAAACTCTCTGCCATCAATATTGCATGATATCCATCTCCTATCGAAAACAAAATACACCCTCTCAGGAACAGGCATAGTTATCTACAACTGTGTGTTGAGTGAATATGTTTTATGCACAGATAGCAAATAAAAAAATGTTTTTAGATGTAATAGGGGTTAAATGATCAGAGTCACTGGTAATTATAACCCTTACTCCCTCAGTGTATCTACTCTACTGGCATATCAGATATCTTGGGATACAAACTTGACACTCTGTCTGGCCTAGAAATAATTGTTTGACAGTTGCACCATTTCTGTTTTATTCCATCTTCCGTGAAAGCTGCACAATCTCCGTGAGTCTAACCTTCACCCTCAGACTAGTCTGTCAGTCCCTGTTCCTATAGGAACAGATTTACCATCATGGAGCTGTTATTAGTTGAGAGGATTTGGGAAAATGTTTCATTTTGTGCCTGGGACATGACTCACGTTGACATGCTCCTGTGTGCACAAGTAAAACGTGGCTCAACATCGCACTGTGTATTACATCAGTGCAGACAGAGGAAAAATAAGCAATGTCTAGAGGGGATGAATCAGTCTCTCACGGTCTCACGGTTATAATGGGTGATTTTAACAGCCATTCAAAATGGGCTCTCCATTGTTATATTCAAAAACAAAGATTTAGCTTTTTTTAGCTTTTTTTTTATTTCCAGACTGACAGTACAAAGAAAATGTCAGCAGTTTTCTGTCATTTTCAGTAAACATAAACAGTATTTTTTTAAATCACATATTTCTGTTAAAACCTTCACCAGCCTGAGTCATGATTCACGAATTATTCAGGTCTCCCAGAACATGTTTGTTCCATGAAAAATAAATACATGTACATATATCAGTAGAAAGAGAAGAAAGACAGGCCACATGATATAGTAAAACTAATGCTGGAATATTTCATCTTTAATGTTAATATAACTGAAATTGGCCTTAAAGCTGGTAGAAAGCTTGTCTGGCTATCAGACCTTATCAGCGTCGTCCTTTAGATGAGCCTGTGTTGGACTCCAAAAGTAAGAACTGATCGTATTTGAGTGGTTGGAGTGCAAAGTTATAAACTAACAGCAAGCTCGGTTATCGTGGTGTATCCGATTCAGGCTGACCACGATGCACAGAAATACAAATCAAATGCAACAATTTCACTCACTGAAACACAAACCTGTACCTCAGAGCAGGCCACGGTTTGTCAGATAAATGCATTAAAATGCAAACAACAACACAACAAACACACTTTCCAGTACAGTGGCTTGAATTGGCAGGGTAAGGCCTTTCAGAGAGCTATCTATGACATACGCCGAGAGTCGAGCCTTCTCAGTAATCACATGAATGAGTTATGAAAATTAAAACATCGCCGATCATAAAGACATTAGAAAAACATCCGGAGAGACTAAAGCCATTTTTAAAGCTCTAACATGAGATTTTAGACTTTTGCGATTTGAAAAATACTTTGTAAAACTAAGCGTGTTATGGAGAGGTGTTTGCCAGGATCACACTCCTGAAGTAAATGTGTGGATTGGTTTTTCACTAAACACTCTGTTGGTTCATATTGCATTTCAAGTTGTTGCAGCTTGTTTGCGTCTGCTCTGACTACGCAGGTGGTACTTTGCCCACATCGCTGCTCTAAAGCTGATGGCAGTGTGCTGAACCGTCACTTAGCCGTTTAACACAGTTATTATATTATACGATAAAGTACGTAGGACATGACCAGATATTTTTGTAGGGGTTGTGTAATATTCACTTGAGCAGTTATCTGGATTCATGTCTTGTTTTCTGACAGAGCCCACTGTAGTATTTGTTTATACAGTGTTGTAATGATTCAGTGGTTTCAACCTTTATTACCTTTGTTAAAAAGAACCAGTTTCAAATGTTGATAATGTGCTTGAATATTTTCAAAACCACTGATTTGCAGAAGTGAAAAATAAAGCAGATGGGAAACGATGGCAGTATTAGAGAAAGATGTCTGATTCTGACCTTTTCTCTCATTCACACCAACACCCCCCTGTGCATAAAAACTCAATTTCCCACAGTTCCAAGGGTACGACCCCTCTTTTTGTTACATTAATAGACTGAAATAACGTGATAGCAGTTCTGGTGTCCTAAAAGGGGTGTTGGCCTTGACTCTTCACTCTCACACCAATCTGATTAGCTGTCAACACCCCAACCCCACTCAGCCCATCCCCACCCGTTGGCTCTGTATGCCCCACAGTCTCTGAAAAGAACCATTTTCTAAGTCTGCTTCACCTTGTCTTTGCACATTTTAGTTACCACAGTGCAGAGATACATACATCTTATTTGTTAGAGGATAAAGACAAAGGAGAGAAAAAAACAAGAAGAGGTAGAATAATAATTTAGAGTACTCACAGTAGAGATCTTCTGTGGGGCTTTTATGTTTATGGTTTGGCACACGCGTCTTTGTTCTTGCATGTATGTGTGTGTGGGTTTGTGCACACATACTGTATCTGTCTCCAGTGTATACTCTCCACTCAGTGAACAATAATAATCCTCTGTAAAGTAACAGCCAAAGAATTAAACCTTCACCTGATGGTGTCCCTCATGGGTTTTAACAATTAACACACACACACACAATACATAAATGCCCATCCATATGGCTTGAAGAAAACGCCTCCCACATATGACTTCAATTGAAAATTCAGAACATGCATGCATTTGCACATACAAACTGTGAGATTTATGCATCCCCGATGTTTATACTGCGCATACAAGTGTGTGTGAAGTGTGTTGTAGCTTAGTAGTTAGTCTGTGTGCATGCAGTAGTGGGACTGATTCTTCTACTTTCATTTTGACTGTAGGTATATAGGCTTCGATGTTCTGCATGCGTGTGTGCGTGGTGTGCGTATGTGTGTGTACAGTCTGTGTAAGGTGTATGTAATAAAGGTTTTCATTTGGTTACGAGGCTTCAGAAGGGCCGTCCAGAGAAGCCTTAGATTGGATCTGCTGTGTGTCCGAGGAGAATGGGAAATAACATCAGCCGTCAGGAGAGGAAAGGTGAAAAATAACCTGTCATCACTTCTCTCTCTCACACACACACATGCACTCTCTGTTTCAGTCTCTCTCTGGCACTTCTTCCTGGATGTCCTCCCTCTCACCTTTGTAGCTCTCTCTCTCTCATACATTTCAAACTCAGCTGTTCTTGTCTCCCTGTGTCTCTTGGATAACGTTTTTAAATTACAAACCTAATAACAAAAGTTTTGTCAAAATTTGTAAGAAATTTAAATGCAAGATACTCAGTTGGCTGTGAAGGTTCTCAGTCATCCAGGTCATCGTAGTCAAAGGAGCTTGCAAGGAAAAGCGTCTGGACTTCTTTAAGTTACTTGAAGACGTTTCACCTCTCATCCGAGAAGCTTCTTCAGTTCTAAGGTCAAATGGTGGAGAGTCCCAGATTTAAACCTAGTGGGAGTTTCCCCCACAGAGGGACAAAAGGACCCCCTGATGATGATGATGCACTGGGATGTCGTGCTTGGAGAAAACTCTCCTGAGTTTTTCTGATACACCGGCTACATAGGGGATGACAATGTTGTTGCGTCTGTCCTTCTTATCCTCCCTCGCTGGTGTCTGATCTTCTTTTCTGTGCCTCTTTGCTGACTTTAAGAACGCCCATTTAGGATAGCCGCATGTTTTGAGTGCTTCCTTTACATGTGTGTGTTCCTTCTTTTTCCCTTCAGGCTTAGAGGGAACATGTTCTGCCCGGTGGTGTAGGGTCCTAATTACTCCAAGTTTGTGTTCCAGAGGGTGATGGGAGTCAAAGAGGAGGTACTGGTCCGTGTGTGTGGGCTTCCGGTAAACTTCGATGTTGAGTTTGCCGTTCTCTTCAATGTGCACAGCGCAGTCCAGGAAAGGCAAACAGTCGTCCTTTGTGTCTTCCCTGGTGAACTTGATGTTTTTATCCACAGCGTTAATGTGCGCAGTGAAGGATTCCACTTCTTGTGTCTTGATGTTGACCCAGGTGTCGTCCACATATCTGTACCAGTGGCTGGGTACTCTTCCTTTGAAAGAGCCAAGAGCCTTCCTTTCCACTTCCTCCATGTAAAGGTTGCTACAATAGGTGACACGGGGGAGCCCATGGCACAGACATGTTTTTGTCTGTAGAAGCCTTCGTCGTATTTGAAGTATGTAGTGGTGAGGCAGAGGTCTAACAGTGTGCAGATCTGATCGGGTGTGAAGTTGGTCCTGTCTTCCAAGGAGCTGTCTTCTTGTAGTCGTTTTCTGACAGTCTCCACGGCCTCCGTGGTGGGTATGCAAGTGAAGAGAGAGACTACATCAAAGGACACCTGGATAAGGCCTGTATCCAGGGCAGGGTACAGTGATCCCTTGTTTTTTTCTCTCTCGTAGAGGTCCACTGTCTTTGTCTGGTCCCTCATCCAGGACCAATTTGCCTTGGGGGTCCTTACCTACGACACATAGCCCCTGCGATCACTGTGGCACACGGCACACAAGTGTGGTGGGAACGTCTGGTACCAGTTGGTGGTTTGATTAGCCTGTGGGACTTTGGAAGCGCCTGACGGGCAGGCCAAGTGGAACACAGTTCGGGTGGTAGCTATGAAATCGTGTGGTAGTTATGGCCATGAAACAAGACTTTTGGTCTGCCTCAAAGCAATTCTGACAGGTGATCAGGTGACTCAGGAGAGGAAAGCGGTGCTCTACTCACATGGTGTATAGTGGGGTTGCTGACTTCAACTGAGCACGTAGTTGAGAGGTGGAAGGAATACTTTGTGGACCTCCTTAATCCCACTGACATGTCTTCTAAATAGTGCTGTCAGCATTAATCTCGTTAAAATAACGCTAATGATTTCCCGCGTTAATGCGGTTATGGCATTAACGTAATTTTAACGAGATTAACGCTGACAGGGTTACTTCTAAATAGAAAGCAGAGCCCAGGGACAAGAGGGACGATTCGCCCATCTCTAGTGGTGAAGTCCCTGAGGTAGTTAAACAGCCTTGAGTTCCTAAAGTGTGTTGTCAAACCACTACAACATCATGTAGAGATTTGGGGCCTCTAAACTGGCAGACTGGGGTGGTGGTCCCCATCTTTAAGAAGGGGGACCAGAGGTTATGCTCCAACTACAGGGGGATCACAGTTTAAGTAACTCAGGGCGTTGGGAGAAGGGAGCGGGAGATTAACAAATGGATTGGGGGCATGGCTGCATCGATCTGTTGTGGTAAAGAGAGAGCTAGAGAGAACTAGAGTATTGAGGCTCTCAATTTGTGGTCAAATGGTAAATGGTAAATGATCTCTATATAGTGCTTTACTTGGTCCTAAGGACCCCAAAGCGCTTTACACTATACACAATCATCCACCCATTCACACACACATTCACACACTGGTGATGGCAGCTACAGTGTAGCCACAGCCGCCCTGGGGCGCACTGACAGAGGCCCGTGACCACAGGTGAGGGTAGGTCAATCTACGACCCTACCCTCACCTGTGGTCACGGGCTCTGGATAGGGACCGAATCTATGCGGGAAATTGGCACTGATTTAAATGTCTAGATAAGTAAGATGAAATTGTTTACGTTCAGACACAAGAAAATGTTTTAGGTTTTAAAAATACTGCTGCCATAAGATGTTGTTGTCACTGTGAAAAGAGCTCCTTGGTAAAGGTTAAGGAAGTACTGGTTCTGTCTACAACAATGTTGACTACAGCAGACAACATGACAACAGTCAAGTCCCATGTCCAGCCGTTCTTATGAGAATAGTCGGAACACCAGGCTGAAAAAATGTTGTGTTTACCTGATTTGAAGATTCTACTCCAAAACAGTCCAACCTTGACCCTGAAGGATCAATCGGATCATTTTCCAGATGGTCATGTTGTAGTTAATTGACTTCTATAGTTTTGCTGGGAACCAAAATCCTTTTAAAGAATATAGGAATTCATTGTCCTGTATCTCATGAGAACAGTATACATAAAAAAACACTGTCATGAGAAACAGGAGATAATGATTAAAGGTGAGAGGGTTATAGCATAGACGACTGTGTTAGCATGACAGTTGGAGGTGGAGAAAAATGGGACTTGCGAGACAAGAGTGAAATCAGGAGTGAGGGTGGTAAATTGAAGGAAAAAATGTGGGAGAGGTGAGAAACACTGAGATATATATAGCTGCAAGGCAGGTGCAGCGATCACGGTGGAAGAATTGTTTCCTGATTTCAAATGTGAGAAGAAAGCTAACTGTGTCTGTGAAGAATCTGCAGGTCTATATGAAATCTGAGACCTTTGACTCATTGACTGATGAACCGCTTTGCACAATGATTGCCCAGCGAGTGGGAGTTTATTCACTGGAGTAACAAAACTTCACGTTAGCACCTTTTTTCCAGCAAAAGGTCCCCTTCATTTTGATCAACCTTTCTGACTAGTTTTGTTCATTATTTTCTACTAGTTCTAGAAGATGTGTGAAGTGGGCACGCACTGTGAAAACAGCTACAACAAAAATAGATCAACTCCTTTGCCATAAGCTTTATGAAAAGAGTGATTTAAATAGATTTGAATGGGAGGTGTAAAGTGGGCAGTGAGTGAAAACACTGCTGTGTCACCATAGGAAGCCAGACATGTTGGAGAGCATTTGGTATGCAGCACACGCTGAAGAAAAAACATGTGACCGCGGCCAACAGTGAGCAGTGGATGCTCTTTTTGTGAAACTGCCCCAACGGCAGCAGGTGACGTCTTCATTTCTAACAAGGTGAGGAGGACAAGAGACTGTTTTGCATCTCTGTTTATCTAAATGAGAATCTTACCAGGTCAAGGCGTCGCTTCACAGTCTGTGTGTGTCTGCGTGTGTCTGTGTGAATGGTGAAGGGTTTCCTTACGTTCACTTTTTGATCGTATGTGTGTCCCTGTTTTAATGTTTGTCTGCATCTGTGTGCAAATATCAGAGAAGCGCGAGGTGTGGTGTTGACTCTGGAGATCGATGGTCGGTCCCATAGGAAGAGGAAAAGGCCAATCTTCTACTGTAATAACACCGGCGTACTACACATGCGTGTGTGTGTGTGTGTGTGTGTGTGTGTGTGTGTGTGTGTGTGTGTGTACACACAATATCTGTGCTTAAGAGAGAAAATGTAACAGAAAGCATGGTCTACAACATAGGTGTCAAACTCTGGCCCGCGGGCCAAATTTGGCCCGCAACCTAATTACATTTGGCCCGCGAAGCCATACCAAATTACTGTTAGAGCTGGCCTACTGGTATTATACAGCTAATATATATATTGTTTAGTATTAAGCTTTGCTTGTTCCATATTCAGTTTTCCAGCAAAATTTGTTTGAGTCCATAAGAAAAGATTCATTCTTAAATCTGGAGGAAGATTTTTTTTTCAATAAATATTAACGTTAGCCCGCGACCTTGTTCCAGTTTTGAATTTTGGCCCACTGTGTATTTGAGTTTGACACCCCTGCTCTACAAGATCTTATTAAGGCTTTATTAAGCACACAGCTTAAATCACATCATCATCTGATTTATTTACGTTTCGTGTTGGTTACCTGTTTGATTTTCTCCTTCACTCCTACATTATGCCAACATCAAGGACAAAAACATATTCCAAAAACGAAATTAAGGCAACATCTAAACGCTCCTCTCTCACTTACCTTGTGGGACATTTGTTCGTAAATTATTCAGTGCTCTTAAACAGATTTTGTGAAACCAAAGGTTAAAATATTTCCTCAGACACCGCGCACAGATGCAGCTGAGATACTATAACTGTGTTTATCATTTTATTTATGAGACTTTAAATACACTCTTATTTCTTTCATATGTATTAAGAGGTTAAAGTAGCAGCCCTATGCAGCTAATCAAATGCATTTAATTAGTTAATCATCAGCAAGCATGAATACCTCTGCAAAAGCAGAGGTTTTGGCAGTTTCCAGGTCTAAACCATTCACAGGTGTGTTAACACAATGACACCATCTTCCCAGGAGTGAACGTCCCAGAAATTCATCCCAAGGTCAGACCCTGCACAGAGCATTCCCAACACCTAACATACCAACGATTTGTCCCGGCCCTAGGCATCACATAGCAACGCGAAAAGTACCCTTCCACGTCCTTATGAAACGCTATGGGTTGTCAACTGAATCCAACAGAAAGCCGCTCGAGGGCGGTAAGATGCGCTGAGGGCAGAGGATCCAGCCGTCCATCCGGCCCCAAACCTAACCCTATCACATCGTGTTTTCCAAAGTGATTCAGGATCTGAAAGTGAACAGATTTACATAATGATTTGTTAGGTTGATTTTCACACATAAAACACATGTATAGATTCATTCCAACCAGTCTCATGCCCCGGAACATGTAACATATATAAGAGTTACATCTCAGGCTGTACACGCCTGAGATGTAACTCATAAAGTTACATCTTAAAGTTCATGACAATTACAAAAGGAATGAAAAGGTATTCCTGTTTGGAAAACCTCCTGAGAGCAACGTTCTGCTCTCTGAGCTTCGACCAGGCTCCGTCAAGGGCCGTGAAGGGCAACACCAAGGTTTGGACTCAAATCTAGCTGTTTCTTTTGAACAATGATTTTATTAAATTCAGGAATCTTAATTAGCAGGATTCTGCAGAGAGTGAATATCACTGGAGACAGATACACTTGAAAGTCTCCAGGTGAACAGAAATAGAGACCTTAAAGTGTGTATTCTGATGTTGAACGAGTGGAGAGAGTCTTACCTGGAGCGGAGTCATCCATGTGAGCATTTGAGGGAGTAGAGATGAGTATCGCCAAGAAGTCCACACCTTTTCCTGTTTCCAGAGTTCTGAGACTTTGTAGGCAAGGAAGGCAGTCAGGTGAGTGTGCAGCAAGATCCTTAGAAGCAGAATTGACAGGCAAATCAGGCAAAGAAATCAGGTGAGTGAGTTTGACCCCCGGCGGGTGTGTCGCCGAGTGGGGAAAAACGGTTAGACACATGAACGGGTTGGTGGTGTACCCGGGGCTTCTGTTTAGGACTATGCTTCCTCCTCACCGTCACCCAGCCGCCCTCTTTCCCCAGCTGCTTGGGGTCTGCCGGGGAACAGCTAGCGGGGCCTACGCTATCTTCGGCTGCACCAGCTACAGGGGCCTGGCTAGCTACGGGTGAATGAAGGGTGCGAAGCCGAGTCTCCAATTCAGTAATCCTGGCCTCCAGAGCTGTAGATATACTACATTTGTTGCAAGTATCACTACTGCTAAAGGAGGCCGAGGAGTAACTAAACATCTGACACAATGAGCAAGAAAGTGCAGGAGGGACAGGTGAAGTAGCCATGGTGCTAACGAGTCGGCTACGAGCTAAGCTAAGCTAGCGAAACAGTACAGAGACAGTGAGTGAATACTTTGGCTATAAGTTAGGTAGTGAGTACAGAGAGAGTGAGCTTCGGATGAAGCACGTGAAGATTATACTATGAAAACAGAAGTTATCTAAAAGCTTTTAATTAAATTGCTATGCAGATAAGCTACTCAGAAACACCACTGTGTGTTGGAACAGGAACAGGAAGCGATACTCTACCGCAAAGAGAGCGAACACCAACTGACAGCGCCACCCGAAGGACTGAGTGTTGCAAGATCCAGTCAGCAACCCGACTGAAATGGTGTCGTAAGATCTCAGGAGAGCATGAACAAAATGGCCACAAACCTCAATGAACCAAAGCAGGCCTGTAAAGAAGAGTGGGCCAAAGTTGCTCCACAACAACATAAGAGGCTGGAAAAGTCTTAAAGAAAAGGACTGACTCAAGTTATCACTGCTAAAGGTGCATATACAAACTTCCTTTTTCACAGGACTACACAGGAAAACGTTCTCTTTCATGACAGTATTCTGTCAGTAGGAAAAACAATAAACAAATGTAAATGTTTTAGAGCATGGCAGCACGGTGGTTAGCACTGTTGCCTCCACCATCAGTGTGGAGTTTGTGTGGGTTCTTTCCAGGTACTCTGGCTTCCTCCCACAGTCCTAACCCCACAGTTACTGTGGTTAGGTTAATTGGTAACTCTAAATTACCCATAGGTGCGAATGGCTGCCTGTCTCTATGTGTTAGCCCTGCGACAGGCTGGCGTACCTGTCCAGGGTGTAACCTGCCACCCACCCTAAGACAGCTGGGATTGGCTCCAGCGACCCTGACAAGGATAAGTGGAAGGGAACGGATGGATGGACTCAGAACAAAGGTACATAGTGAATAGACTCTTTTCTTACAATCATAAAGGAAAGGTCACCTGTAGTGATCAGACCACTATCATGTGACTCTGTTGTCTGTGGAATATTGATTTGTGCTCTTGGACAGGACAATAAGCTTGGACAGGCTCGGTAAGTAAATCTACTCATTTAAGATTCAAAAGTGATTATAGTTCGTTTATGTCCATTTTCCTTGTTGCCAGGGTGACACATACTACCTGAGGACTCTGGAGAATATATGTGATGCAGACACAAAACCTCCTTCCTCTTGAAATAAATTAGTTTAGAAGCTGTTGTGTCTGTAACAAACATATAAAGGACAAAGAGAGATTGCATTTTTGTGACTGTTTCAGCTCTTCAGACTCTGAATCAGTGGCAAATGTAACTTTAAAGTTGTGGCTCCTTGTATCATGGCACTGTAACATTACCGCACTTTCACCAAGTGAAAACAGCTGAACTAGAGCAAAAGATCAAAGAAAACAGCAGGTGAAGGTTGTTGAGCACCAACCAGTTAAAGAACCACTCGTTTTAGTTTTGTTCATGAGTCAAACTTCAGCAGTTAATACGTGAATAAGAAACTGCATGTTTGGGTGACTCTCAGTGTGTCGGAGGCTTTGAGAGGCCGAACCAAAACACCGACGGACACTCTTAAAATCTTTCTTTTGCATTAAAACAATTCTGCCCACCCAGTGACAACATTAGTGAAAATACTTTCAAATGGTATATACAGTATGCATACATTACATCAGATAGTATTAAACTATTCCACTACCTGCAGGCAAAGCAGAGCAGCTCAGCACACTAATTAACACTCCCAGCAGTGTGTGTGTGTGTGTGTGTGTGTGTGTGTTTTATTTCAGTCTGTTAGTGTGATAAATGCACCTGATTGGATTTTGAAGATGAAAACTTGAGTTTGCTTCTCACGCCCCCAATTATTTTAAATGTATGCAGAGAGGAGAGCCCGACTGGCCCGTTCACTTCATCCGGACGTTAACGAAGAGACAGAAGCTGAGGGAGAGCGGGAGCTGCGTGGGTCTCGGTCTGTGTTTGCCCTCCAGCTGAGATTACACATCAGGTGTTGGGTAGAATTTAATAAATGTGAGGTATACGCCCACGCTGCTCCCACAATCACGTTTTGTTTTTATGGGGACACTTGAACAAACATAATGTTATTGATGACACCTGTGCGGCGACTGCTGATAAGTCAAAATGTCTCAATGAGTTTTCTGGTCAGGTCTCTTAAACAAGTTAAACGTAAGACTCAGCTGTTTGTGAGCTTAAACTGCAGTCGAACACCTACGGGCCTCTGACGATGGCAAAAGGATTTTATTGTTACTAAAATTCTCCAACTTTAGTCATAATAAAACCCGTATGGCATCTTTACATAGCTCAGCTCTGATTTCACCTGAAACAGTTATAAATGAGACACAGAAAAAAGCTGTTTTATGCGTTTTATCTGGCTCAGCTACAAGGTGAACACACCGGTCTAACACAAACTTCTCTGCTTGTTTAAAATGATTATTTTCTCTGATAAGACGGGGAAAGAAGTAACTCATTAAATTCTGCTGTCTGTGCCCGATGGGTCGAACGCTGCTTTCAGATATTTGGAGCCTCTGCTGGAAACTTGGGTTTGTATTATTATGTATCATTATATTGGAGCACTGAAGTAAAATCCCTTTATAGTTGAAGAAATAGATGTTTTACTTGTTTGTTTTTAGCAAAGTACAACATTAAACCTGCGTTATCACACTGTTGCATCAATGTGAGCTGATCAAAGCTAGTGTTTGTTAGTATATTTACCTAATGCTCCTCTTTATTGTGTCCTTTACATGTTGTTGAGCTTTCTGTATAAAAACATCACTGCTTTCTTTTGCTTGTTATTTGAATGATTCAGAACACTGAATGTTTCACATGTTGGTTTAGGCTCGTCCTGCCAGGACAGCACAAACTGAAAGCACTGACAGGAAAATGTCTGATACAGGATCTGTTTCACCTGTGTTACACCGACATGTTCTCAAAGATCAAAGAGTATTTTTGAATCACAGCCTGCTGAAAACACTGCATACAAATCTCCATCCTATAGACGGGTGTTTGTCTTCCCATTAACTCTGGTTATAAAACAGCACAAGACACCACTTATTAGAAAATATAGCAGTTCAGGCTATGTTTACTCTCTATCACATGAAAGACGGGAGAAATGCAGAAAATTTAAAGGCACTTTGTCCTGTTGTTATTTTTGCTTGCTGGTAATTTAAAGATTCCCCCTCCTCCACTGGAAAGTAGGAATCTGAGAAAGCATCTAAAAATGGAACTCAGAGAGTTTTAAGGTTAGAGGGAGGCTGGAACGTCCCAGTATGAGCTGGGTGGAAGGCAGAGAAACCAGACAGGTCATCACAGGAACCTCACAGACAAGCACACTGACAAGCAAATGTCTTAATATGACATCCAAACATAAATAAATACATAAAATAAATGATAAAGAAAGCCTGGGGATAGAATGGCGACAGGCAGATGCGAGCACTAAACGAGAGAGAATGTGGGTAATGGGCGGGGAGGACAGCTAAGAGCACAGAAGACAGAGGCCAGTGAAAAGCAGAGCTATTTAAAACACACTGAAGAGAGAAGAGGACCAATTCAACTAGCACTTACCTACAGGTCACATCCTGTTAATGGAAAAGATGGAGCGATGGGTAGAGAGAAGGAAAGATGGGGTGTGGAGGAGGAAATGGGTCAGGGGTCCAGCGAATGTAACGCTAGCTCCCAAAGAAATCAGAGCGAGAAGGTAATACCTAATGGGCCGGCCGATGAAAGATGCAGACACACTGGAGCAATCAATTACACCACGCAGACGCCGTGTCGACTCTGCAACCAGGTTATCCTGCCTGCGTCATTTTAATAGCACCAAATATTAATATAGAAATCTTTTTTCAGGAAAAGAATCGTAACAGCTTTTTTGTCCCCTGGTTTTTCCTCTTAGGCTGTAAAAATAATAATAATTACAGTTTACACAAAATAGCAGTTGAAAAATATGAAACGAGGATGATCTGTAACCAGTCTGTTTGTCAGCGCTTAAAATAAAAATGCTTTTCTGACTACAAATACTTAGAAACTTAATTAATTGCAAAAATGATGAATATTTATCACCGTTTGCAAACAAAATAATAAACACCAGACAATATGCTTGAGTAATTCTTTCTTCTGTTTGTAGTGATGTAAACGCACTCGTGTACTGAGCGCTACATAGGAGCAGCAAAAGCAGCACGTCAGCAAAAAACGAAATGGTGTGCGCACACATTGGTGAAATGGCATGGGATATTTATTGTTTCAGCAAAGTTAAAAGGCCCTAATTTAAGACATGGCAGTGGTTCGGTGTAAGCTCCGTTTGATTAGAAGAGGTCAGCAGTTTTATAAAGTATAATACTGTCATCATTACTGTGACTGGAACACGTCGGAGAAGTTTTGGTGAGCACAACTCTTCACTTTGTCTCCACAGGAATACCTTTCACACTGCTGTCACAATCAGCAGTGGGCTCTCTCCGCCTACATGCAACACATGGGTGAGTGCTGCAAGTTCACAGCCATTCTGTGCTGTTGCTTTAAGCTCATCCTGGGAAAGTTCGATAATGAATGATGACGTTATATTAGGGCCAAAAGTGAAACAGTCCTTACAGCAAAATGCCTCCAGAAGTTTACAGACCTAAGCATGGCGTGATGCTGAAACTGTTCCTGATGCATACATCTGCCTGATTTCAGAGGAGGCTTAATTGTTCCACTTCCTTTAAATCTTCTTTCATCTGTGCACGGCCGCCACACCAACGAGGCTCACGAGGGAAAGCGAGTGAGCTACACGTGAGATGTCAAAACATCTATCTTCTAAAATTACTGTGAGAAAAATAACATGTGTGCTTTCGTATTTTCCACCACAGTGTTAACAGGCGTGCTGGGTTTTTGTTAGAGTGAATAATTTGGTCTTCTGGTTTAATCTGCACTGGTCACTCCACTTATTAAAAAAAAGTGCAATACTGTGTCACAAAAAACAAAAACTTTTGTACTGCTGCTCATCATGATTATAACCCAAACTTTCCCGGGATGTCCGTTTTTAAGAATTATATTCATTATATTATTAAACCAGTTATTGATTTGTTAATGTATAAGTCAATGAAATGTTGCACCTGCAGAATATTTGATTGACTCGTATACTGCTGGGTATCTTTATCTGTATAAAGAAATAAAAAATAACCTGCAAAAAAAAGTAAAGCATCCTTTGAAGGCTGCATTTACGTCACAGCGAAGCGGCAAAGGCTGTCCAGATTCAAAGATTCCCGTTCTCAGGATTTAAAGGACAGATCATCCTTTGTGGCCCACCCCAACATTTAGGAGAAACCCTCGGACAGATGAAGCAAAGCTGTGCAGAAATAAACTTTTAAAAGTAGAGTGCTGTCCAGCAGAACAAATGCTGGCATAACGACGAATCTTAAAATGCTAAATGAAGTTAACGCAGTGAGTTTTCTAGCACAGCTAGGTCAACGCCAAACATGCTCGAACGTTTTAGGACGGTTTGCACTTTTTGCTGAAAGAGTGTTCAACAAACACGGTCGTGGTCATGGTCCCGAATTTCATCCCATTTCCTGTTTTATTTTGGTAACGTCTTTCTTTGTTCTTTGTTTTTTCCTCCTTTGTTGTCTGAAGTGCCCTCATTCTGTTTTAAGTGGCTCACTAGACTTTCTCTTTTGTTATCATCAGCTGTTAAAGGTGATGCTTTCTACCTGTAACGTGGTCCTCTCTCTAACAGTAACGACTGCTTTTGCCTGATGCCTGTAGCCTTTGCCCCAAGCAAGTCTTGGACTGTGTGTTTGAACTCAAACTTTTGCTGGATTATGGACTCATGTGTAATAGTGCTGTCTGATCAGTGATCAGTGTCCCGCTGTTGGTCTTCCTTGGTCTCTTGTGCTCTGAGGGCCTCTGGATGTCTGGAGTCTTGATCTCCTCCATACCTGCTTCATGCCCTGGAGGACGGGGCTGTGGCCCCCCCACACCCTCTAGCAGATCATTACATGAAGGAACCTTTTAAAAACAAGCGCGTCCATGCTCACAGGTGTACCCACAGGTGCTCACACACACAAACTACACCCTTTTTGGCTCCTACCTCAAAGCACACTGTGTGCTGTCGATCTTACGTGCTGCACAATAATGTTTAATATTTAGTGTTTACTGTTATATTCCCATAGATCATCGTGATGTTGTTTATTATATTGCTCTTTTTTTTCTGCTTGTTTTCTTTTTTCTTTCTCAACAGGTGATCCAGGTGATTGATGGATGTATTTTTTGTCTGCTTATTTTGTTGGTTTTTGTTTTCTGCCCTTTATCCCCGTCCCTCTTCCCCGCTGTTTTTCTTTCCCTCTTTCTTTCTCTCCTTTCTTTCCTGTCCCGTATCTAGCAAGTGAAAATAAAATAAAATAAACAATAAAAGGTGAATCAAATAGACCAATAGGCTGGGATGGTCCATTTGGTAAAGTAAATCTGCATCGTTCTTCGCCTTTAGACAATAATTCTGATGGCAAAAGAGCCAAACGGGACAGGCAAAAAAAAAAAAGCTATGCTGATGAATCCCACCAAGTTTTCTTTTCTGTAAATTGGTTTGAAATACATAAAAAAGATGTTGATAAATGTGAAGCATGAAATGAGCTCGCTCTTACAGACTAATGACATCCAATTAGGAAAAACAGAGATGTCGCACATGGATGTCAAGATCTAATCAAAATGTTGCAGCTGTAGTGCCATTAGGGTTGTTTCTACCTAACAGGCTGAGAAGCAGTCCATTAGCAGGTGAATCACTGCAGTGTCCCGGTCACACTCTCTCTTTCCTCTGAAAAATGACCGACGTGATACGGCAGGAAGGCTGACAGCTGTGTAAAGCGGCACACGCTTACACCTGTCCAGTCGCATCACCAGTCTGATTATTCTCCTAAAATAAACAGCAGCGCTCGCTGTAAAAGCACTCTGCATCCACCTTGCATTTGTAACAGAGCCACAGTCCTTACAGATGTTTCCTACCTTGCATTTCTAACTTTCACTCTCTTGTCGCCCTTGTCTATTTTTAACAAAGTGCCACACCTGGAGCCGCAGATGTGCCACGACACAATAGAAACATCTGATTATTATTATTATTTAATATACCGTGAAGTCTGTTTCAGCATCTTTGCAGCTGTATGCCGAATCTCACAAAATCAGAAAAGGTCATTTATTGGAGTTTTGCTATTACAGACAAAAATCAATCGCTGCTGTCTGTCTAGTGCAGCCGTGCAGGTTTGCTTACTAGTTTTTCTTTTGGTATTTTTTGTGCTGTTTTCCTTTTCTGTTGCCTTTTCTTCAGAAATCTTAGTTTCTCCTCATGTGCTCTTTTGCTGCTTTGTTCTTTAGTTCTTGACTTTACAGTGGCAAGGTGAGCGAATCTCCTCTACCTCCTGACTGTGTGTGTGTGTGTGTGTGTGTGTGTGTGTGTGTGTGTGTGTGTGTGTGTGTGTGTGTGTGTGTGTGTGGTGGTTTTGAGGGAGTGGTGGGTTGCAGGTAAAGGTCAAAGCTGACAGCCTTTTAGCAACGCTGCCAACAGCTTACAGAGGAAAACACACAGACAGACGGGTGGATGGAGGAAGAAATGTGTGCAGAAACAGACACAGAGAATGAGCTGGATGGATGGGCGGAGGGAGGGAGAGACGGGATAAAGGTGTAGCTAAGTAGCTGGCCAGATGGATGATGAATGGAGAGGTGGAAGATGAGAATAAAAAGCAGACAGACAAAGGGATGGAGAGGGAACAACAGCTAATCTAAACAATTCAGTTGTAGGATGAACATTCAAAACTCATAAAGGTGTTAGAACGATGCAGACATGCCCTTGTTGAAACAATCTCCAGCTGCTTTTGGCCTTGGACACTTACATCGCTGTTTGGTGTCTGGGTCATAGCTGGAGACCCCGCTCTCCTCAGCACTGATGATTTTTGACATGAAGGTCAGTTTGACACTGTCTGAGTGTGAAAGTGATCAAAACTGGACTTCCAGCTCCCAGTGCTCGATGTATAAAGCACTGGCCTTTATTATTTTGAAATTCATGTAAGGTAATAAATAGAATAATTAGTGAAATGAATACAACCCCTCTGCTTCTAGAGCTGAACATGCGTTTTAAAGCAGCACATTCGCAGGCTTCTACGTTCAAACCCACTCCCTCCTCTTCACTGCCTCCATTTAAGTTCATTTGTTTTGCTATCAAGGATTTTGTAGCAGGGACACAAGTGAGCTACATCCCAGAAATGGCTCCCCAGAGTATTACAAAAGCAGGAGAACAGAGAACAAGATAACACCTCTAAAACCAGGAAAGATGATCAGGGTGTATGAATGGAAAGGCGAGCAACAAGGAAATATGAAGAGAGGAGTGATGCAGAAAGAAGGAAAAGGTTGCACACGAAGAACAAGAGGAAGGAGAAATATCAAAGGCCAATGAGCTTGAGAGGAGAGGGAAGGGAAAAAAGATCACGCTTTAAAAATGACATATATCAGAGGTCTTGCTTGCCCAGGTTTGCTTCTGTCTACACGTGTGTGTTCAGGATGAATGCACCTGCAGGACGGAGGAGACAGATGAGAGACCCTGAGCAAAGTGACATTGCATCCCTCCTCTGATCATCCGCTAGACTCAGAAGGCTCTTGGCGTGCACGCATACATGCACATACATTAACTACAACAGCATGGAGGGTGTTGGGGAAGAATCAGATGCCAGTCTGCAGGGAATAATAAAGACAGGAACAAGTGGAACGAACATCAGCTGCCTGAAACTTTCAGTTCTATGGCGTCAAACAGCAAAGTTACCTTCTGAGTCATGCAACATACAGAACAGGCTTTCACATATAGTACAAGTCAGTATTTCAGTCAGCGGACACAGGCAGCACCGGTGCTGCTGGAATCCATCAAAAAATGATTTCAGCATCTCCTCTCAGAACCTGAAAATTGCATATCCCAAAACAGCAGTGCAGCAGGGAACGAGCACCATCACAACACCTTAAAGGCTTGCTTTATCTTTAGTGCAGGTCCCTCTGCAGCCGCTTCTGGAATAGATACCCAGAAAAGTAATTGTGAGTAACGTAGAATTGATAACTCGGCACGATTCTGGAGTCCGCAGATAAGATTGCAAAGACCACTTGTGAACACATATTTTCATATGTTTCTTGAGATATAATCGCGTTAGGGTGTTAACATTAAAAGCGACTTCTTCCCAAGTTTGTTCTTTTATCCCCTCACCTGGAGCTTAACTCCCACTGGCCTCCCAGATTAGATCAGAGCCCGTATTCTTCAGTAATCTGTGAGTCGTGCTCAGGAGGGCTTCCAAAATGTTTGAGTGCAGCCAAAAATCTTTGTTCACCAGAGTGAAAGGAATTAGTGAATCTTCCAAATCACCTTAAGGAAGAGAGGAACTTTTCTCATCACTTGCTTGAAAGTGAGATGTCAGTATTATATCAGTTATCATATCTGTCACACACATATTAGAGAGATACAATCTGATAAAAGCAAGATGGTTCAGTGATTAAATCAATAATTAGCAGTTGCAAATAAGTTTATATGCTGTACAGTACAAAGGGTGGAATAATGCTGAGTGTACTAAAGCTGGACTTTGGTATTTCCACGTCTTACAGACGCTAACTGTGATTTTTATGGTTTGTTTTTGGAGCACACAGAAAAATCCTGATGTCACATCAGAAAACACAGGAAATGAATAAAGTGCATGTTTTGTCTTTTAAACTGTATTTGTTGCATATGTTAAACAAATTGAAGCTTATCTGTAGACGATCTGTTTCTGTTCCCCCTGATATTATGGGCTGCTGCTGCTCAGTTTGATGTTCTCCTTAAACACTGAACGATTCTCTCTCCTCCCTGCCTTCTCTAAGCCAATCATTTGTCCTTTAACTTACAATTGTGATGTCACTCTGTCTCCCTAAAATTATGAACCCTATTCCAAAAGACAACTTTACTAAAACGCGTCATTACTTGTGAACATTTATTCCTTTATTGGTGTTGTAAGACATGTGTTGTTCCAGTCAATTAAATTCAACTTTATTTATACAGCGCCAAATCACAACAACAGTCGCCTCAAGGCGCTTTATATTGTAAGGTATAGACCCGGCAATAATACATACAGAGAAAACCCAACAATCATATGACCCCTTATGAGCAAGCACTATGGCGACAGTGGGAAGGAAAAACTCCCTTTTAACAGGAAGAAACCTCTGGCAGAACCAGGCTCAGGGAGGGGCGGGGCCATCTGCTGTGATTGGTTGGGGTGAGAGAAGGAAGACAGGATAAAGACATGCTGTTGTCTGTCAAACTTTAGGAATCAAAATCAGCCTCATACTGAGTGACTGGCTTACCTGAAACACCACGCATTAATTAACGTTAGCTACTTCAGCTGTACTGTAAAGTATAAGACATACACTCAGTGAAACCTTGTGTAACAGCCTCCCATCAGTGTCTTTGAATAGAAACTTCAAAAGTCCAAGACGGACCCAGTTCATGAGCCGGAGCTGGAGAGCAGCAGGATGCTCGGCAGACAGCAGAGCCTTCTTTAAGCCCCAGCTCTTATTATCAGAACAATCATTTCCAACATGATTAGGTTAACATTTCAGGTCACAATGATGTTTTTCATGCCAGGCTCAGTTGGAGCCAGGAACATTTTTAGAGGTAGCATTCACAGCCATCAGTGGCACTTTAAGGTGGACTTTAGCATCATAGTGCAGGTTTGGCTGCTTCTTGTATCGCCCCGGTGTTAATAGCAGTTCTGCACTGACTAATTTGAGACAAATGTCACGACACACCTGAAACCTTTCAATACAGTCAGGTCAGTGGTTTGAGACTGTGACACCACATGGACCATTTAAACTGTTTCAGTCAAACAATGACGTTGTTCCTTTACCACAGAGGGTTAAGGCCCTCCAGAATATGACTGGAACCCACAGACAGAGTGTTTCACATAAGATGGAAAAATATTGTTCTTCCACTAGAATACCCACTAATTCAGATTCTGTTGTACCTGCATTGCAAATATTTGTAAGTACATAAAAGTACACCCTGTTTTCAGGACACATACACAGTGAAACTCTACGTTACATCTGGGGGGATTACAAGTGAAATCTGCATTATGAAGTGCTACCAAATGTTCTATATGGTCTAGATCAGTTATCACCTCCTGAAATGTGACACATTAGTCCTGTCGCTCACCGGCTGGTGTGAATAAAGCTCCCATATGTCTTTGAAGAGAATGGAGAAATATCCTAGGCTGATGAGAATCCCTTTAGCTCGGTGCCTGTAACACTTACACTGAGAATATGAGATGCTGACGGGTAATACTGTATGGCTTCAGATCATGGAGTAAAACCAGACAAGCTTTCACAGAGAGGAGAAACAGCAAAGACACGATACAGTCAGAGTTTAGTTCAAATGTTCCAAATTTCACCGTTTTTTTAATCATTCTGTCACAACCCACAGCAAATAACCATCATTAATTCAGTTTCTAATCCAAAACTCTAAAAGGATGTTTGCTGCAGAAGTGTGCACCATCACATCTGTAATAAGAAGAACTGCAATTCATAAATAATGTGTGAGTCATCTTCCATTCAACATCAAGGCTGAATAGATGAATTATGTGGTTTTTTCATAGCCAGACTCTTTGAAAATAAATGACCATTAGTTCTGATATTTCACTGGCTAAATTCTAAGAAATAGATGGGTGAGTTATGAAAGATATGTTTAATTAAAAGTTTCAAGTTTGGATAATTCTGCCAATAGTTCTAACCTTTACACCACCAGTAACATTTTGTCATTTTATATTTGGTTATTCCTCTTGTTAATTCACTCTGTGCTCCGGGAGCCATTCCATTATGTATGGAACAATGAATTAGAAGGCAGAAAAGCCAGGCCACTAGACCACTTCCCTCAGAGATAGCAGAGTCTGCACTAAGCATGTCGTAGTACACGTCTTAGTACACACTCATACTACCTACGAATATAAACTTCAGGAAAAACACAGAACATTCATTCCTGCTTGGAGAGAAAATTAATAGAAGTTTCCAGTGCACTGACTGACGGCATCATCCACTGACAACATACCTGCTGAGAAGCATGCTCACGCTGCTGGGATAGTTTACAGGACGTCTGTGCCACTGTGGGTTAGAAGTCCGCATTGGAAGAACGTGAAGGGGGACGAGAACAGCAGGATGGTGTGTGCTTTGTGGTCGACACAGCCGCTGAAGGAACAACTGGATGGTAAAGTCCAAGTGGTCATAACATTAGGGACAGTAGCCCTCAAAGAAACTGTACAGGAACGGCTGAGATAAGCTCCCCTAACCCGAGGAAGCTTGAGGAAGACACACGCGACACCCACAGGCAGGTGACAGAGAGGGTTTTTTGGGGGGGGGGTTTGCCTGTCCCGTTTGGCTCTTTTGCCATCAGAATTATTGTCTAAAGGCGAAGAAAGATGCCCAACGGATTTACTTTACCAAATGGACCATCCCAGCCTTGCCGTAATGGTCTATTTGATTCACCTTTCATTGTTTATTTTATTTTATTTTCACTTGCTAAACACGGGACAGACTTGACTGGGGAAAAGAAAGAGGGAAAGAAAAACAGCGGGGATGAGGGACGGGGATAAAGGGCAAAAAACAAAAACCAACAGAATAAGCAGACAAAAAATACATCCATCAATCACCTGGATCACCTGTTGAGAAAGAAAAAAGAAAACAAGCAAAGAAAAAGAGCAATATAATAAACAACATCACGATAATCTATGTGAATATAACTGTAAATACTAAATATTAAACATTATTGTGCAGCACGTAAGATCGACAGCGCACAGTGTGCTTTGAGGTAGGAGCCAAAAAGGGTGTAGTTTGTGTGTGTGAGCACCCGTGTGTACACCTGTGAGCATGGACGCGCTTGTTTTTAAAAGGTTCCTTCATGTAATGATCTGCTAGAGGGTGTGGGGGTGCCCGTGAGCTCCGCCGGCAGCCAGCTGTGCCAGAGTGACCGAGCCCCAGGCCGAGAGGCCGAGGGCACCCCACCCCCGAAGTGGCCCGAGCGAGCCCCAGGCTCCAGGCCCCGACAAGCAGCCACCAAGGAGTGAGCTGGTGTGTACCTGGACGCCCATCCCCGGACACAAAGAACCACCAACGCACCGATGTCTGAGGGCGTCTGCCACTGGCAGGGGAAGTGGTGGGGGGAGATAGGCCTCCATACCTTGGAGGGCCTGAGATGTCCCCAGAGAGGTGGCGTCTGATACCCGACCTGACACATAGACACAGACATACAGGCACACACAGATACAGACATCCATTCCCATCCTCATGCTCTCATATGCACTTACTCAACACTCACCCAACGTGGAGACAGACATAGAGAGACACTGTACACACGATCACACTCCCCAAGCGTACTCTAAGCCCTGGGTCTAGGTACCCTTGCCCCTGGAGGGGGGAACTGCACCCAGACCCAGGTAGTGTTACCCTTTTCCCTGGGGTGAGGAGGAGCAGACCGCCCCGACTCCGCAGCAGCAGGGAGGCCCCACACTCCAGACCCCAGTCGGACGGCCAACTCCTCCTCCTGGCCCCCCGCTCCAACAGGCCGCAGAGAACGGGGGTGAGAGACTCCAAACCTCCCTCCGCCCGCTCATATGTAGTGTTGATGCATGTGTGTTCTAAGGTGTACAGAGAGGTTATTAATATCCACAACTTTCTCCAAGGGTGTCCTTCATGTTCAAGTCATAAGATTATTTTTGTTGAATTCTTATAATTTTGTAGTAATTCATCTGCACAATAAGAAGTAGTTATAACAACACTGTGTTTTTTCTGCTTACCAGGATAGTTTGTTCAACAAAACCACGAAATGAACACGAGTCCTTAGATTTGGAGTTTTATGGAGTCCAAACTGAATTATAGGAATAGTTGGCCATTACACTGAATAATTTTGTGTTTCCAGTCACTGGCTGCTGCTCCTTTTAAGTGGAAACCAGAGGGCATAAACTATTTAGGGATTATCTCCAAAGGTTGATTCTGTTCATCTGGACGTAGCGTTTTGTGGGAGAAACGTTTCGTCACTCATCCAAGTGACTTCTTCAGTCTCAAATTCATCTGCGTTTCTCCCACAAAACGCTACGTCCAGATGAACAGAATCACCTTTTGGAGAGTTACTTTCCTGGATGATTGAGAATGCATCAAGATATTTAGGGATTATGTTGTAAAGACCCACCTTTTAGCACATCCCAGCACACCCACTCACTTCACCAGATGCACCTTGTTTAGTTCTCTCACCTTTGATTGGGTGTGGTGATTGTCCTTAATTGCACTCGCCTGTCACACGTTATATAAGGACTGCATTTACTTTTGGCTCACTCTTTCTTTACTCCCACACGGGGCGGCAGCAGAGGTGAGGTTCTGTTTGGGGTTTTTATTTTATGTATTGTTTAAGGTAATGAGTAACTTAAATCTCTGTTTTCTTTCAGCATTGGCAGTCCATGTGTGTCTTTCCTTCCTTCCTTCTTTGCTTTATTGATTTGAGAATAAAAGGAGAACCCTGTGAATGATTAGATGACTGCTTATTCTTATTCTAATCGGATGAGCCCATGATGCTAATTACTTAAACCCTGAGCCTTCCTTCCTTCCTTCATAACAAATTACATTTAGCCACCCAGTGGAAAAATGTTGGAGTTAAATGCACCAGATTTTCCTACGACAAATACAGAAGACAGCAAAAAGTGGACAGGTTTGTCTGCTTGTGATCTGAAGTTATCAAATTGAACATGACACCAAGGCTGGAGTTTCCTGTGTCAGCTGTACATCGCACAGGCCAGACCACTCTCTGATTTAACATACTGAAAATACTCCAAATGACTTTTGGTGGAGCAGCTTTATAACTCTGCCTGTTCTGAAACTTTTCTTTGTTTCCTCAAAAAGAAACTATGACAGCGTAACGTAAAGCATGAAAATATATTCCTTCTAATAAGCTGAAAACACAGTTTGACTGAACGATTCAGATTTTTTTCTCATCTGTAAATAAACTCGGTGACATTTTCTCAGGATAAGGACCAGAAATAGGAAAAAACATATTGGTATTGGTTCTGATCTCTGTCAGTAATTCAAATGGAAAATGCAGAATATTAAATTCTGTTACAACACAAGATTCAAAAGTGTGTTATACAGTCAGAACAGTTTCTCTCTCTGTCATTGTTATTCAAGTATTTTTACCTTACAGCAAAAAGCACATTTCTAATTATCACAGGTCTTTGCACGCGTAAGCCCACAGATGTGTTCATGGGTTACAGGAAAAGTCACCTCTGAAATCTTTGTGCACAATATATGTTTTTAACTTCACAGGACATTATTACACACATCTGTCTGGGATCTGCAACTGTGTTTAAGATTCTTCCAGCAATATTTAAACAGACATTATGGAATCACCACACGCTGATGAGATTATGTTTCACATGAGATTTTGCTTTTGGTTGATTTAGTTTTGAATAACAGAGCTGCAAGGAAGAGTAAGGTAAAATGAGATGCTAGGTGACATGGTCAACCCCGTTTACCTGAGTCATTGTAGACGATCTTCTACACAGAAGACTGTTCAGTGCACGGTGGAAGTGAGCACTCGGAGATCTTTTATGCTGTAAAATAATTGGTAACACCTTTTTAGGTGAATTCTGATGAAGTCCGGCCTCATGATGTCAAAAAAGAAAAAAACGAACAGAATTAGCCAAGTGTGAAAATTAATTTTTTACTATTTCTAATACACGCTTGTTCAGGCATGCGGTATTACCATGGCAATGGCCAAATCAATTATGGTGGTCTTTGCTATTCCCTGCAAGATGGTAACATTCCTCTTGTATTTAGCAAAAATGAAAGTAGACATACATCCATAAAAAAAACATGAAAATAGCTTATAGAGACTTTTAAACTATATTTTTATACTGTTGCAACATTCTTTTTAAATATAGAAATATAGAAAGTTACAAAAGTTCTGTTCTGTGAGAAAAAAGACACATCTGTATAATCTTTAAGAGTCTTATTTAAATCATTAGACAACTCAACCCCTGCCTGCTCATCACTGCCTGCTGAAGGCTCCGGCTGCTGGACTGGGGTTGGCAAATGCTCAGCTTTAACTCCACTCTGGGTTCTTTGGTAACTTTGTAAGCAGATTTTTACTTTTCTTAATACCTGCTCAACAACTGTCCAGTGTGACAGGCGGCCGCCCCTCCCTGAGCCTGGTTCTGCTGCAGGTTTCTTCCTGTTAAAAGGGAGTTTTTCCTTCCCACTGTCGCCAAAGTGCTTGCTCATAGGGGTCATACAATTGTTGGATTTTTCTCTGTATGTATTATTTTAGGGTCTACCTTACAATATAAAGCGCCTTCAATTCAGTTCAATATAAAGAATTGAACGTCTTGATGCATTCTCAATCATCCAGGTAAGTAAATCTCAAAAAGATTGCAGATGCTGTGATTGCAGCCATTCCCCAACTCTCTTTGATTGGTACTCATGGTTAATATTATCTACAGCTACTCTTAGTACCATTGATGTTAAGTTAGACTCTTTTTCTCCAATTGATCTTTCTGAGTTAACTTCAATAATTACTTCCTCCAAACCATCAACGTGTCTTTTAGACCCCATTCCTACAAAACTGCTCAAAGAAGTCCTGCCATTAATTAATTCTTCGATCTTAAATATGATCAACCTATCTCTAATGGTCGGCTATGTACCACAGGCCTTCAAGCTGGCTGTAGTTAAACCTTTACTCAAAAAGCATCTCTAGACCCAGCAGTCTTAGCTAATTATAGGCCAATCTCCAACCTTCCTTTCATATCAAACATCCTTGAAAGAGTAGTTGTCAAACAGCTAACAGATCATCAGCAGAGGAATGGTTTATTTGAAGAGTTTCAGTCAGGTTTCAGAGCTCATCACAGCACAGAAACAGCTTTAGTGAAGGTTACAAATGATCTTCTTATGGCCTCTGACAGTGGACTCATCTCTGTGCTTGTCCTGCTAGACCTCAGTGCAGCGTTCGATACTGTCGACCATAATATCCTATTAGAGCGATTAGAACATGCTGTAGGTATTACAGGTACTGTGCTGCAGTGGTTTGTATCATATCTATCTAATAGACTCCAATTTGTGCATGTAAATGGAGAGTCCTCTTCACACACTGAGGTTAATTATGGAGTTCCACAGGGTTCAGTGCTAGGACCAATTCTGTTTACATTATACATGCTTCCCTTAGGCAGCATCATTAGAAGACATAGCATACATTTTCACTGCTATGCAGATGACACCCAGCTCTATCTGTCCATGAAGCCAGATAACACACACCAATGAGTTAAACTGCAGGAATGTCTTAAAGACATAAAGACCTGGATGGCCGCTAACTTTCTGCTTCTTAATTCAGATAAAACTGAGGTTATTGTACTCGGCCCTGAAAATCTTAGAAATATGGTATCTAACCAGATTCATACTCTGGATGGCATTACCTTGGCCTCCAGTAACGCTGTGAGGAACCTTGGAGTCATTTTTGACCAGGACATGTCCTTCAACGCACATATTAAACAAATATGTAAGACTGCTTTCTTCCATTTGTGCAACATCTCTAAAATTAGAAATATCCTGTCTCAGAGTGACGCTGAAAAACTAGTTCATGCATTTATTACTTCCAGGCTGGACGACTGTAATTCATTATTATCAGGATGTCCAAAAAACTCCCTGAAAAGCCTTCAGCTAATCCAAAATGCTGCAGCAAGAGTCCTGACAGGGACTAGAAGGAGAGAGCATATTTCTCCTGTTTTGGCTTCCCTTCATTGGCTTCCTGTTAAATCCAGAATTGAATTCAAAATCCTGCTCCTCACATACAAGGTCTTAAATAATCAGGCCCCATCTTATCTTAATGACCTTGTAGTACCATATCACCCTATTAGAGCACTTCGCTCTCGCTCTGCAGGCCTACTTGTTGTTCCTAGAGTATTTAAAAGTAGAATGGGAGGCAGAGCCTTCAGTTATCAGGCCCCTCTTCTGTGGAACCAGCTTCCAGTTTGGATTCAGGAGACAGACACTATCTCTACTTTTAAGATTAGGCTTCAAACTTTCCTTTTTGCTAAAGCATATAGTTAGGGCTGGACCAGGTGACCCTGAATCCTCCCTTAGTTATGCTGCAATAGACGTAGGCTGCCGGGGGATTCCCAAGATGCATTGAGTTTTTCTTTTCCAGTCACCTTTCTCACTCACTATGTGTTAACAGACCTCTCTGCATTGAATCATATCTGTTATTAACCTCTGTCTCTCTTCCACAGCATGTCTTTTATCCTGTCTTCCTTCTCTCACCCCAACCAATCACAGCAGATGGCCCCGCCCCTCCCTGAGCCTGGTTCTGCCGGAGGTTTCTTCCTGTTAAAAGGGAGTTTTTCCTTCCCACTGTCGCCAAAGTGCTTGCTCATAGGGGGTCATATGATTGTTGGGTTTTTCTCTGTATCTATGAAGCGCCTTGAGGCGACTTTTGTTGTGATTTGGCGCTATATAAATAAAATTGAATTGAATTGAATTGAATTGAATTGAATTGATCAGTGGTTGTTGATCAATGGTCATGAGAATTTGCATAATTATGATGAAGGAACTGACCTCCCAGCCCTTTGTTCCTTCAGTGGGCTGGTTTCTGTCATTATGCAAAGGTACTGTTTATAAGGTTGGGTAAACCTGCAGTCAGCTGAGACTGAAGACGTCACTTGAACGATGACGAAACGTTTCTCCCAATGAAAACGCTACGTCCAGATGAACAGAATCAACTTTTTGAAATAAAGAATTGAACTGAATTGAATCACCAAAGTGGCTGCCGGAGCGGCAATGTCAGATATTTCAGTTCTTGAGAGCACCAATTTTCTTCTAGAGGGAAGTCTTTGGACTCTGGAGCCATCCTAGAGCCCTATTTGTAACATCTCAGGGACGTATATTCATCTTAATGAATATACATTGCTGCTGCTCTTGGCCAGGTTTTTAATCTCAATGGGATCTTCCTGGTTAAATAAAGGTTAGAGAAATACACTGTTACAGCACTGAGCAAATGTGGTGCTAATTTACATTAAAACAAAATCCTAAAAAAACAGTAATATTCCGGCAGCTGGGGCGCCAAAATAATACCATAAAATCACAGAAAATAACTTTCCCATGAAAATACAGTTATTTTCAGTAATGACAATACAGGTTGTTGCCCTAATTTTACATGGGATTTTGCCTTTTTCAAGTGCTTTTAAACATTAAATTAGGAACAATTTTATGTGATTAAACAATGAAATTACCTATAAAAAAGGTCAATGAATGCAGCAATATGAATAATAATACTTAAATGTACAGAAATATACAGTTAACAGTAGGTTAAATAATAATTACTATGGATTGCATTCATATCGCGCTTTATGAGACCCTCAAAGCGCTTTACAATTCCCCTCTGCCCATCACCAGTAGGTGAAGCGTCTTGCCCAAGGATACAACGACCGAGAGTGTCCGAGCCGGGGCTCGAACCGGCAACCTTCTGATTACAAGGCGAATTGCCAACTCTTGAGCCACGATCGCCCTAAATAGCAATCCACCAGTGTGTGAATGCGAGAGTGAATGAATAGTGGCATTGTAAAGCGCTTTGGGTGCCTTGAAAAGCGCTATATAAATCCAATCCATTATTATTAATAATAATTATAATAATTATTTGATGTAAAAAAAGTTTATACGAATCATTTGATATATTTTTCCATAGCATTACATTTGAATTCAACAGTTCAATCTTTCAAATAATGGACAGATATTTGTGAAATTATGATACATTTGTGAATGTATTTTAACAATCTAAATATGCATATGTACAAAAAAATACATTTAACAAACAAGAAAATTAAGTTTTGTTACATTTACAGTGATTTTACTTTAATTTACATTTGAAATGTAAAATCACAGCCTATTTATGTAAATTTAATGATATTCTAGAAAAACAGTACAAAACTGTAAAATACTTTTATATTACAATTTTTTTTACTGTGTAGGAATACAGTAAGTCAAAAACACCCACTAGCCATATATGGGTACATTTTACTATGGTGACACCATTAACACTGCTGAACTGGGTGATGTGTTTCCTGGTTCAGCTGTTCACAAAAAGCAAATGTTACCATTATAAAAATCTCTTGTAGCTTTTTTAAGGATACACATACTTTGTGCCACACCTGTCTGTTAATGCCTCTGACACCACCTACTGAGCTCATTAGGCTGAATTATTTTTTTCATTGAGGAAAACATTGATGAGTGGCCACAACAAGAGATCTAATTATTGAACATATCAGAGAAGGTCTGGAACAAGGTTAGGCCTCACTGGAGCCAAAATATCAAAATTATAGGAAATGAGCTTGGCTTACTGTGACATGCAGTTCATAAGAATACAAAAGCCACAGAATAAAATCAGCTAATCAGCGTAAACTGCTGCAATTGAAATTAGTTTGATCACACGTCTGCACATCAGCCAGTAGAGACTTTGTATCTGTGGAGTATGAATAGGTAATAAAACTGAATTGTTTGATACTGTCCGTGTGTGTGTGTGTGTGTGTGTGTGTGTGTGTGTGTGTGTGTGTGTGTGTGTGTGTGTGAGAGAGAGAAAATGAAGATTTGTTCTGCCTCCTCCTGTCACGCAGGTCTTTGATCAATCATTGTGCTTGGTGACAGTTGCCATGACAGTTAGTCACATGATCAGAGAGCGTTACAGGTGTGTGCGTGTGTCAGCATTGAAACCCTGAAGCATGACCTTGTACAGTACACATACACACACATAAATCATTATCACTCTCCTTCTAGACTGAACACACACACACTTACTGTACAGATGCAAATACAGCGGTGGAGTAAATCGGCATGGCCCAAACACACATGTGCGCTCACACAAAGATCTATAGAGAACTTATTAGTAATGAGCATCAGTCAAGTAAAACCTGCTGGGTGGATGTGCAGAGGACAGAGCAGAAAGGAAACTGTGAACCCTTGACCCCACAGTAAAGACATCAGGTGACATTATAGTGGCCTGGTTTGGATCCACTCGTCTCCTGATTTGAAACAGTCACTGCCAATCTGTTTCTGATTGACCACTTTGATCCTGTGATAAAACATTTCTACCACAACAGGAGTTAACATGTCCAGCATAATAAAGCCCCATCTAAAGGGCACGAGGCATCACCTAACAGTCTGATAAATGTGAAAGCTTTGACAGTCATCACACTTCAATCCAGTTGACGGCTTATGGACCAATGTGCTAAACTTTACATCACCATCATCAAAACGAGGAAGAAATGTCTTGTTGATTATATCTGTGAAGGTTCTCAGTCATCCAGATCATAGTAAATGGCCTTTATTTGTATAGCGCTTTACGAGTCCCTAAGGACCCCAAAGCGCTTTACACAACCAGTCATCCACACATCCACACACACATTCACACACTGGTGATGGCAGCTACATTGTAGCCACAGCCACCCTGGGGCGCACTGACAGAGGCGAGGCTGCCGGACACTGGCGCCACCGGGCCCTCTGACCACCACCAGTAGGCAACAGGTGAAGTGTCTTTCCCAAGAACACAACGAACGAGACTGTCGAACCGGCAACCTTCTGATTACAAGGCGAACTCCCAACTCTTGAGCCACGATCGCCCCTTGGAAGTAAAAGCGTCTGGACTTCTTTAATTAAGTTGCTTGAAGACATTTAATCCAAGAAGCTTCTTCAGTTCTAAGAGCGACTGGTGGAGAGTCCTAGATTTAAGCCCTCTGGGAGTGTTCCCCCAGGGTCATGGACCCCCTATTTATCCTCTACCTAATCACACAAGCCGACGTGTGGTCACAATCAGCCAAGGTTTTGGGTGGACCTGTTGTGAGACTTAGCCCCACCCTATCATGTGATTTCCTGAGGTCAAACGGCCCAGGATGTGAGTGGGCTTTAAGGTGTCTGGGAAGGATCTCAAAACTGGATTACAGATGGCAGACAGTTGTGTCGTAAGCCCCGCCCTCTGGCTGTTACACTGACACCTCTCAACAAGAAGGTTCTACCTCCAGCTAGGGCTCCTCCTCCTTGGGTTTTACGTGTGCTCACCTGTCTTGCCTGGGTTTGTTAGGTCACTTGGTATATATATGGTAGGGTTAACAACGTTATACCTCAGTGTGTCAGCAGATGGCGCTCTTGTACTGCTGTGGAACTACTAGAGAGCCTATAGCTACAGGCACATGTGCAGCTCAGTTTACATGAGCTCCGCACGAGCGAGAAGCTAATTTCGGTGTCCTCTTTATTAACCCACCAGTACTGAAAAACCTTTTGTGTTATTAAAGTGATTCAAAACGCAATGTAAGATGAGTAACGACTGTTCGATCATGCTCTGAGATGATTTCGAGTTGTTGTGTGGAAATTTGAAATTAATGAGTGAGTGTCGTATATCGTCTACTAACGTCAGTATGTTAAGTACTTTTACACGTGCGTTATCATAGAAGTGCAACTTTAGAAAATGTGTTCCAGTGTTAGCGAGCATCAAGTCCATGGGTTCAGAGAAAAGGCTTTTATTTGATGAGCATGGTGTTTCTGGTGGTTTGCCATGTTGTATTTACATTTTGGTAACGCTGTGTCCAAGAGTGATGTCGTGAGTTGTAGAAAGGTTGTGTGAGCGTTGAATGAGTTATTCATAAACCATGTGCATGCATTCATTTATTTTAATTTGTACTGTGTTTGTGTTAAAAAATGAGTGAATGATGGTTTTTATAGAATTGGCTACGCAGTAAGATCCAAATTTTCCTATATGTGTGTTTTTACACAGATGCGTATGTGACAGACAGACACAGGGTGTTGCTGGAGATAATAATGATGGATTGCATTTATATAGCGCTTTTCAAGGCCCTCAAAGTGCTTTACAATGCCACTATTCATTCACTCTCACATTCACACACTGGTGGAGGCAGCTACGGTTGTAGCCACAGCTGCCCTGGGGCAGACTGACAGAAGCGAGGCTGCCATATCGCGCCATCGGCCCCTCTGGCCATCACCAGTAGGGTAAAGTGTCTTGCCCAAGGACACAGCGACCAGGACAGAGAGCCCGGGGATTGAAACGGCGACCTTCCGGTTACAGATGCGCTTCCCATGGATCGCTAACCTTACTAACCTTACTTTTGTTTCCGCTGGAAACTTTTTGTTTAGTTGGGCTGCATGCAGCTGAGCCTCAGCTGTGGTTATTAGTTTGTGATCAATCAAACTTTACTCTTTACTGATTTTCTCCACATGCACAAATATATATATCTCTATATATAGAGATATATATATATATATCTATATATATCTCTATATAGATATATAGATATCTATATAGAGATATATATATATAAATATATATATATATATATATATAGATAGATATATATATATATAGATATATATAGATATATATAGATATATCTATATCTATATATATATAGATATATATAGATATATATATAGATATATAGATATATATATAGATATATATAGATATATAGATATATAGATATATATATATAGATATATATATAGATAGAAATATATAAATATATATATATATATATATATATATATATATATATATTTATATATATATATATATATATTTATATATATAGATATAAATATATAGAGAGAGAGAGATATCTCTCTCTATATATAGATATATATATAGATATAAATATATAGATATATATATAGATATAAATATATAGATATATATATAGATATAAATATATAGATATATAGATATATATATATAGAGAGAGAGAGAGAGATATCTCTCTCTATATATAGATATATATATAGATATAAATATATAGATATATAGATATATATATATATAAAGAGGAAAGGATCGGAGAGGCTGAGGTAAAAGGACAGAGAGAGATGAGCTAAAGTGAGGAGGAGCAGTGAAAGGCAGAGGATGGCGAGTTTTGTCTCAACCTTTCTGTTTGCCTCAGCATTGATCTCTGCCTCACCTCAACACAAAGGCCAACCCACCCCTCAGACACACACACACACAAACACACACGCACATATATTTGCTGAAGCCCTGGCTTCGACCGTCTGACTGGTCAAATTAAACCCAGATCACTGCAAGACTCCAGGGACACACACACACACGTACACTAACACACACACACGTACACACACACACACACACGTACACACACACGTACACAAACACACGTACACACACACACACACACGTACACATCAGTCAATGTCAGTGGAAGATTTTCAGCACTTTTTTACATGTTTGTAAGGTTTTAACACAACCCAGCAGTGCTGAAGACTTTTTAAAGGACAGATGGTGACACACAAACACACATTTACAATCGCACAATGGCTGTTCACACAATCACACTGTTTTCTATTTTTCGAAGACAAAGATGTGTACAGTCGAGTCCATTTGTTTGAGCTACATGTGAATGACATTGAACAGCACACATGTGTATGTGAATGCATGTGTGGGTGCGCGCATGTGTGCATTTGGGAGTGTGTGAGTGTAAAATGTCTCTTCCTAGTTCTGCTGTGTCAGCAGCTCAGACAGACAGCGCTGTTGTTGTGTACCCACAGAGGAAATAAAATAACAGCCCACGTCTTTTCAGCCCACAGACAGCTCCCCCTTCTCTCTCTCGCTCTCTGCCTTCCTCCTTTTGTTCTCTCCTTGTTTATTTTTCCTCATTTCACCCCTTTGTGCTCCTCTTCCTCTCCTGTCTCTGCTCCTTTTTCCAGTCTTTAACGGGTCCCTACTTAAATAATACATAAAAGTCATTATTTACATTAAAGATATAATAACTTTACACAGAAAGGAAATGTTATCAAAGCAGGTTCCCACGTTGATCAAAACATAATGTCTTATTGGAGGTGAAGGATAACACTCACTGAGGAAGCTAATGGCACACACACACGACCCACATCAAACACACTTCCCTTTACAAAAGTATGAAATAAGGCTGTTTTTTTGCTATATTTCATGCAACTTCTCAACACCTCCCTTGTTTGTTTTGCTTGGTTATATTACAGTTACAGGAAGTTATTACCACCCAGAGGCATGTAGACACAAATCGTCATTATCATATCCTCATTTTTTATTCTATGCATTTTTTGAACAATTTCCCATGAAAAGTCATTTATTTTGGCGACTGAAAAAAAATGTGTGGAAGGAAGAAAAAACAAAGGATGAAATATGAACAGGTGAAAAAAGGAAAGAGCAGATGGATGAAGGAAGGGATACGTGGATGATGCACCGCAGACTGGAGCAGCAGCTATGATTAGTTCAAACGAGTGAAAGTGGGATCAGACTGAGTCTCAGACTGTGTTTTCTTAATGGGGGGGCCGACAAATCAGTTGTTTTGTTTTTCAGTGACATTCTGGCCGTTTGAAGTGTGGATTCTGTGATTCGAGGTGCAATGCTGCCATCTGCTGGTAAAAGGCTGTAAATTATATCTTACTGGAGAACGTCACAGTTTAACTTTCACAGCTGAACAGAAACGTGAAAAACTGTCACAGTTGAAATATTGGTTGTTCAAACTATTCGGTTTAATGTTTGTTCCTTTTCTTTCCTGAAAAAATTAGTTGTATTTATTTTTTTTGTTTATTTAATGTAATTATAAGTATACAAGTTTGCACAACGTAGTAATTATAACATCGTGCGCACTTTTTACACGCTTAAACTGAACCAGGTGTCATTTTATTGTCATATTAACTAACATATTAATAATTTTCAGTAATTTAAGATATAATTATTGTTGTCGTTATCCATGCATTTTGAATGTAATTAAGGCAATAATTAGTTACTTGAATGAAATAAAGCTTTAATAATAGAAGATTACACGATGCTTAGCTCAGCTTTATTGATTCAGGAAGGCTCCTTCATGAACAATGGGAATAATGAAGATCCAAACAGTAAAAATCCTTTACTCCAGTCAACCAGCCAAGACACAAGGCTACAATTATTCCAAAGTACTGTTATGTTCCCAGGCTAGTCTAGAGGTTAGGAGGGACTAACATAAAGGTAAAATAGTGAAGGAGGAGTCACGATGGTGTTAAAAGGTTTATTTCCTGCTAGCATTAAAGTTCTAGTTCAGACTGAGGGTTAACTTCAGCGAGAACCAAGGCCAACATAACAAACAAAACATCTCTGATATGAAAATAAAAGGAACTTACCTAAGTCCAAAGAAAACAAAATATACAACCTATAACCATAACCTAGCTAACATGCATAAACAGGAGAAAACAGCGAATCAAAACAAAAGGCAGCTCTCCCCTACAGGCAGTCTGAACATGGAAACAGAAAATGCACATACAAGTCAAAAAGGCATGCAAGCCTGCACAGGTATGGCCCAGAAACACAGCTCCACAGGCATTAGTGCTCTGCTGGTTGGTAATTAGTGCATTCTCTGAGCAGCATCCAATCAGGACAGAGGAGGTGAGCCTACACAGAACGCATTAGTTCACAGAAGAAAACCAACATCCTCCTGGGCGATGTAACAGTACTAATACTGCAAATATAGTTAGTAAAACTTTAAAGTGTCTCAGGCCTGAAGCTGTGTTGGGTCTCATTTCAGGCAAGGCTGTTGTTTCAAGTAGAAGCTCTGCTAATGTTTCAGCAAAGGATGTCAACTATTAGCAGTTTAGGGCTTTACAAATGAAGACATGCATATACTAATGATTTCTAGACGCCAGTGATGACCATAAATTTGTTTTATGCATTTTGCAGTAGACAGTGCAATCTCTGTCTTCTTTAACCTCCGAGGACCTGCGTCCACATATGTGGACATCACAATTTGGGTTATTTAGACCAAAATACTCAATTTTGCTCTACAAGGGCCTGATATCCACTTACGAGGACATTATGCTGCTACTGTTCTATCGAAATGTTAAACGAATAGCCTCATATGTGGATCTCATTTTTCTTAGAAACAAAAATTAGGTAAAAAAAATCTGGTAATTCTTTGTTTTTACATTCATTAGGACCCAATCAGCCCAAATATCAAAGAGAAATTAAAAATGCTGCTGTGGAAGAGTTCGGATCTTAGGAGGTTAATGAATCAAGCAAAACTGTGGTACGTCCACTAGTGTAATGGCAGCAGCAGCGTGAGAAACCACAGTATCATCATAATCTGCCATAAAGCTCGTTTTGGCTGCTCCTTTAACGGAGGGGGGGGGGTCACCACATTGGGAAGCTCCACGTTTGATTTGGGAGTGTTTTTAACGTCAGATGCTCCTCAGAACAGGACTATCGAGTGTTAGAGGCCGTCGAGACATTAAACACTCTGGTTTTTATGGACCATAAAACTCATGACTCACCGAATGCTGAATTTTTCTGTGTTTGAAAAGGTGAAAGCAGCACTGACATATATGGTTCACTGCAAAACCTTTAACAGCATTTACTTTGTGATGATTCCTTTAAACAACAGTCTTACACATTCACGTGTGAACACAGCGCTCTCATCTAATTGGCATTCCCACTGTGTGTGAGTGGGAGTGGTGTGACAGTTTGACAGTGTTTGGGTCCCTGCAGTCCTATGTCAGCTATTCATCACCAGGTCCCATGACATCAACGCCCCCTTTCCCACCCTGATCCTCACACTAACTCCCCCCAACCACACCAGCCTCACCCATTACCCCCACCCGATTACACTCACCTACTGCACAGCTGAGTACAATATGAGACTACATTAACTGTTTACACGCTGATGATGAGCTATGACTGCGCTGCTGTTTGAACCCTGTCATTTTGTTGATTTACACATACGTACATGTGTGGCTGCTTCAAACGTGAGTAAAATAAACAGCAGTGAAAAATGGATCAAAGATACGGACGAGGTCATCTCTCTAAGACACATAGAGAGCAATTCCTGCTTATTTTCAATTTAGAAATGAGCCACACATGCGTGTCGTTGGATTAGACGGCCCAGTCAGCTCATGGAACTGAACCCAGGAACCTTCTTGCTGTGAAGCAACCACGGCTGCACCACCCAAAGGTAGGTGGTGTCACTGATCGTCTCAAAGAAAACAAAATGCATTCATAAAAAGTCTGCATGTGTCTCCGTTACAAAGCCTGCATTAAAAAACAAGTTATGAGTGAAGGAGGAAGCTGTACAACATTTAGATCATCATATTCATCAGAACTTCATTACACAGAATCATACACGTGCCTCTGAATCAGCCCCTCTTTACTCAACTGTCCAATTAAATGTCAAAGTCAGAGGGCAGTACTGGAAATATAGATTTCAGGAGAATAATGAAATCTGAATAATAATATCTTATTTAGTAAATTATAAATATTTAAAAGGGCTCGGCTGTACATCAGTGTCAAGGTCAAGTTTATTTCTATAGCACATTTACAAACAGTCCATGCTGCACATGTAAAATGTAAAACAATGATGCAGTAAAATATAGAAGAAACAAATAAGTCAACTAAGACTGTTAAAACCGAAACGTGGTACAAAAGGTGTGTACATACGTGTTCTCGGCTCCTTTGTGCTGGTCATACTTTTGTCCCTCGTTCATGAGTCACCAAACTTTAAAAATGGACTCGACACTATTTTGTGATGTGAACAAATCGTCTTTTTCAGAAGCGTTCAGCTCTGCAGCTGCTGCTGACAGGGGGAGTCATTCTGCACTGGGACATCCACAGTACTACTTTATCATCATCATCATTATTATTAAGTTATGTTAAGTAGCAGTTTTACATATTATGGTGTATTCAGTACCAAAAAGAAGCTCTTTCTGATATGACAGTACAAACAATGTCTTCTATGACTGCTGAAACATAAATGTTTCAATGACACGTATAGAACAGAATCTCAGGCTTAAATAGTCACAGTCACACTTTGGTTCCCAAAATTCAAATTACATCAGTTGTTTTTGTGCTGAATATAAATTATTGTTGTTTTAAATAACTTCAAATGTTAAACTATTTAAATTTTTTAATGTATTTGTAAAACACGACATGATAAATGACGATCCTTTATGATCAGCTGTTCCCAGATGTAAAATGCATTAAAATCTCTTAGCTTCAGTTTGACTTAATGATTGTGTGATTGTGAATTAAGGTGCACAGTGAACATGACCAGGTCTGTCATGGCTCACTGCTCATCCATCAACTCTCATAATTGGCTTTCTCACCTGTACAAGCGCCTGCAGGTGAGGCACACACGCAGAAGCTTATGCATCCACACCACAGAAAGTTGCAAAAGGAAAACAGAGTCTCATATGCATGCAGGTGTGCGTACACACGGCGAGCTAGTACCAGGGCGTGTGAAAACACCTTTCTAAAAAGGGAGATTCTCACACCTTGCTTGACATAAGTCACCTGCTGCCAAACTTACACTGTGACAGAGGAGTCGAGGTTCTCTGTTACTCCTGCTCATTAACTTCAGGTTTTTGTTGAACCCTGATGGACCCAGTTAGACTGGGTCTGTCCCCAAAATCTCGGCAAACAATCAAGTAAACTCACGAATGTGGAGAAAATGATCTAAAATATGTGAGAGTGCAGGCACGTGCACATTTAGTTCTGGAACGCCTTCATGTCTCACAAAGTTGTATACTTTTCCACACATGGACCAACACTTGAGACCAGAACGTTTTTGTTTTTTTTTTATTATTATCTGTTTTATTGGGACAGCTGTTGAACATAACAGTAGTTTACCTTTTTACACTTTCTTTGCTGTCACATTTTAACTTATAATTGAAAAATAAAGAAAACAAAAAAAAAGAAGAGAAAAAAACAAAACAAAACAAAAAAAACCAGAACGGTTTTTAACTGACTGTTTTGGGTTCCCAGCAAACGACTGTAGCTCAGTAGTTTAGTGTCATTAACTCTGCTTCCAGCAGCTAGGGGGAGCTGGCTTTAGTTGCAACAGCAACACTAGAAGAAACATCCCCTCCAGAGCAACATCAAAGTTATCACAGCTGAGAAACAAAGCAAATAACTACTAAAGAGCAATGAAATGCCCTCGGGACTTAGTGAAGCAAGACCAGAACAGAGCTAAGCACTTGCAAAAAGCACAAAGTACAACTTGGCTGGTCAGTCCTCTATCGAACTATTGCATGGGGAAAACAAACTTTTCCTTTATTGTGTCACTTTAGTGTGAGTCTTAAGTATCAGCGTAAAAGCTGCATATTCATGTCCCTAAATCTAACTGCTGCAAGTGTTGCCATCAAGTCCTGGATCTCAGTGTGTCTGATAGAAACTTTAATAGCTCCCAGCGTGAGACACTGATCAGCCAAGCGCATCAGCATAGTGCGATCCAATATGTCACCGCCACGCAGAGAGACGGAGAGAGAGTGAGCAAGGCGGGCTGTGTGTGCCTTGTTAGCAAAGGGCGTAACAGTGGAAGTGATGGTAGTAATGTGGGAATGTCAAAAGAGCTCTTACTGTGAGCTATATGCAGACGCGTGATGAGGGTGTGTTCTTACACAGCCACAGACGTGCACATGTGTGTGTGCGTGTGCGTGTCTGTGTGCGTGTGTGTGTGTGTCTGTGTGTGTGTCTGTGTGTGTGTCTGTGTGTGTGTGTGTGTGTGTCTGTGTGTGCGTGTGTGTGCGTGTCTGTGTGTGTGTGTGTGTGTGTGTCTGTGTGTGCGTGTGTGTGCGTGTGTCTGTGTGTGCGCGTGTGTCTCTGTGTGCGTGTGTGTGTGTGTGTGTGTGTGTGTGTGTGTCTGTGTGTCTGTGTGTGCGTGCGTGTGTGTGTGAGCGTGCCTGTGTGTGTGTGTGTGTCTGTGTGTGCGTGTGTGTGCGTGTGTGTCTGTGTGTGTGTGTGTGTGTCTGTGTGTGTGTGTGTGTGTGTCTGTGTGTGCGTGTGTGTCTGTGCGTGTGTGCGTGTGTCTGTGTGCGCGTGTGTGTGTGTGTGTGCGTGTGTCTGTGTGCGTGTGTGTGTGTGTGTCTGTGTGTGTCTGTGTGTGTGTGTGTCTGTGTGCGTGTGTGTGTGAGCGTGTCTGTGTGTGTGTGTGTGTCTGTGTGTGCGTGTGTGTCTGTGTGTGCGCGTGTGTGTGTGTGTCTGTGTGTGCGTGTGTCTGTGTGCGTGTGTGTGCGTGTGTGTCTGTGTGTGTCTGTGTCTGTGTGTGTGTGTGAGCGCAAGATCAAAAATCACACAAAACTGCTTTTATGTGTATCTAAATAGAGAAAGAACTGTCAACTTTCCTCTTCTTTAACTCACTTTTAACCATTTTTTAAAATAATTCTAAATAGTTGAAATTCTCAAAATATCATAAAGGATGTATATAAACGCATGTCCGTCCATCCGTGAGTTTTCTTAAGTGTTTATCCAGACATATCACATAAAAGTCAAATTCACCTTTCTGAAGACATGCAGTCGCAGTGAAGTGTTTTCATTTTGTTTGCCTTAAATATTATGTTCTGTGAATGGAAGTCATACATATGAAAATGATAAATAAGAGACAAATGTGTATTCAAATATGTGGATCCTCACTAATGAGTGAACAGACTGTGCTGAGAAGGAGTACTGTGGAGAATTTGTGATGAAGGAAAACGAGGGTGGACGTACGGAGAAAAGGACTTTTGGCTGGACGCAAAGACTGAAAGGATGTGCAGCAGGTCAGAGGGACTAAGAATCGAGATGGAAATGTACTAACCAGTGAACAGAAGATTGGAAGGAGTGCCGTCAGGAGTCGATGAATGATGAAGATGAGAGATTAGTGAGGACGGCTGTAAAAATGCCTGCGGAGGAAATGTCAGCAGCAGTGGACTTTTTGCCGAGCTGTAGGTTGCAGAGTTGAGATTTTGACTGGTCTCGTCCAGGATTAGAAATGATGCATCAGAGGGACAGATCAGGTTGGAGAGACAAGACTGAGAAGTTTGAACGTGTACAGAGAAGGGACGGTGGATAAACTGGTGAAAAGATGTTGAATAAAGAGTTTCCAGGCAGGAGTAAAAGAGGAAGACTGAGGAGGAAGATGATCCCACTGTAGTGAGCAGCCGGAAGTGGAGGACAAAGGAATTTTTGGAATAAGGGGAATGAAACTGTATTTTAAAAACATGTTTAATGGCTGGTTTAATCGCTGCTTTCAGCCAATCACAGGCAGGTTAGGCTCCACCTCCCTGCGATTTAACCTGATAAGCAGTTGCTCTAATGAATGGACTTATTTTTGTTACATTAAGTGAGCACATTTTCCCTGAATTATTATGTAAACACTGCGACAGCAGCAAAGACTGAATCAGTCCACCTTCGGTCCACGTTCAGCGGTGTTGGCTTGGAAGTAGACGTGGGTTGTTGGATCTTTACTGATCCCCTGACTCAGTGACATTTTGATTTGTGTTAATATTTCTAGTGTGTACCGTCCTCAGGAAGAACGATATCGATATCAACATGTCAACATTTTTATCCGATAAATGAAACGATTCGTTTGTTCTCAGCTGCACCGACGCAGTAAACATGCTGATATTTACAGATAATCTCCAACACTCGGCTTATGATGTTTAAATATTCTGCACATTGTTCTCAGTCATCGTAAAGAGCTTAGAGAGAAAAGCATCTGGACTTCTGCAACTTTCTTGTTTTCACACCTCAGCTTGTGTGATTAGGTAGAGGATCATTAAGCGCCTTGAAGCGACTGTTTTGTGATTTGGCGCTATATATATAAAAAAATTTGAATTGAATCATTAGTGTTGTGCTCTGAGGGCCTCTGGATGTCTGGAGTCTTGATCTCCTCCATACCTGCTTCATGCCCTGGAGGACGGGGCTGTGGCCCCCCCACACCCTCTAGCAGATCATTACATGAAGTAACCTTTTAAAAACAAGTGCGTCCATGCTCACAGGTGTACACACGGGTGCTCACACACACAAACTACACCCTTTTTGGCTCCTACCTCAAAGCACACTGTGCGCTGTCGATCTTACGTGCTGCACAATAATGTTTAATATTTAGTATTTACTGTTATATTCACATAGATCATCGTGATGTTGTTTATTATGTTGCTCTTTTTTGCCTGCTTGTTTTCTTTTTTCTTTCTCAACAGGTGATCCAGGTGATTGATGGATGTATTTTTTGTCTGCTTATTTTGTTGGTTTTTGTTTTTTGCCCTTTATCCCCGTCCCTCTTCCCCGCTGTTTTTCTTTCCCTCTTTCTTTTCCCCAGTCAAGTCTGTCCCGTGTTTAGCAAGTGAAAATAAAATAAAATAAACAATAAAAGGTGAATCAAACAGACCATTACGGCAAGGCTGGGATGGTCCATTTGGTAAAGTAAATCCGTCTTCCTTCACCTTTAGACAATAATTCTGATGGCAAAGGAGCCAAACGGGACAGGCAAAAAAATAAATAAAAATAAAAAATGAATTGAATCATTAGGGGGTCCATGTCCCCCTGAGGACACTCCCACAGGGCTCTTTACTGTTCTGCACATTGTCGTTCTTTCTCTCAGGACTCGATGCAAATATTACCATCAGGTGAACATGCGTACTTATGCCACCAGCACGAAGCACAAACGTCTCATTCTTGTTTAATGACAGTTTCGTAGCCTTGAAAGTAAATCACATGCATCTGATCATCCTCCCCTGTTTCCTCTTTCCTTCTTCTCCAGCAGTGGGCCTGCCTCTGGCTCTCAGCAGGCTCAGCTGCTGCAGAGGCTCTGCTGTTTGCTGTGGATGGTGAGGTCACGGCAAAACACCAGAGTTTTTAATCTGTGCTCCCGGCTCCACGAGGCATCCGTTTATCCATCCATTTCTGGAAGTGAGCAGGACACCAGGGGGACGAGCAGAGAGGTAAACCTGACACTAGAGGGCGCTGGTGATTCAGCAGTGGTGTGCGTACCGCAACAGAAATAAATTTGTGACTGGGCAGCAAAGAAAAAATGTTTAAGGCAAATTAAAATTCCTTTATCCACCTTTTAAATCTAAAGATGCAAAAAAGGTTCTTTTCTAAAACTGCATTACAGTCAAGCGACTTTGAAAAATACGATGACATTTTAAGGTTAAAAGACGTCTTTCTCATTTAGCTCAGCGTTTTGTTTTTTGGGGTTTTTCCTTCCCTTTGACGAAATTCCCATCACTCGTTCAATAAAGTGTAAGAAAGGATGTGAGACACTTTGATTTACTTCAACAACCACTCAGTGAAATGAAACGTTTACTTTTGCAACCAGGCGACATTTTTATGAACTCATTATTTGCCATTTTGGGTGTCAATGTTGCCGCCATATTGTTACGGAGCAGTTTTTGGAAGTGCTTCTGTTTGCTTTTTATTTCTGATGAATTGTCTGTTTTTCCACGAGCCCCCCATTTAAAAAAAACAAAAACAAAAACAGGAAACATGCCCTCGTGAAGCTAAAATCTTTCTTTTTGACCAATAATATTGCAGGTTTCATGACCTGCTCTCCACATGTCATCAAACATATTATTCAGATGAAAACGACTGACCGGTGGAGTTAATAAATCTTTATTTAAATCAGAGCAGATAAAAACATTAAGGCAGATGAGCAGCGAGCGCTGAGCTGCGAAATGGAACCGCAGGATTTAACTATACAAGCGTCGCTGCGTTAATAAAAAAAATAGAAAATTATAAAGCCAGAGAAAACAACGACACACAATGTGACAAAGAACCTGTGTGTGTGTGTGTGCATTTAGGAGTTGTACGGTGTGTGTGTGTGCGACATGATTCCATGTGTGTGGGACGATGAAAGAACGGGTACTTGCACGTTTTTACACATTTACTTGGTAAAACAATAAAGTGCTGTTACTGTCGGCCTTCTGGGACTGGCGGGAGTTGCAGACGACTACAGCCGTTGTTTTCATTTCCCATCAGCTGCCTCGTGCGTTAACTTTGATATTTGCAGTCCAACATGCACCACCGCGCACAACATTTCTGTTTTTCAACGCGAGGATTTGAGACGTGAACACAGCAATAAATTAAAAGTCTGAATGCTCCCAGCTGCTCATCAGTGACTGCAACAGTTTACTGTTAACCAGATGGTTAACTAGCACTGAAACAGATAGCACTGCCCGGTGAGCGACATCATTAGGATGGGCGCTCTGTGACCTCGCTGTTCTGAACAAAACATGAAAGTGTACGTGTTCAAATACTGGACGCGCGGGCAGCTCGTCCGTCCAGCCCTGAGAACACGTGGTGGACTTATTGTTGTTCAGCGCTGCCCCCAAGCTTCCTCACAGAAACCGAAAGAGTTCAGCCTGGAGGCAAATCTAGGCCACAAAGGGTTAGCTTTGGTGTAGGCCACTTCAAATGGACCAAAGAGATTATTTCACACGACTCTGGGTGAGACCAAAGCACTGCTTTATATTCTTCTGATACTTTATATGATATTGACAATAAAACTGGAAGTCGGTGCAGCAGTTTACTGAAACATGCAAACATCATTAGAA
>NC_140467.1:530000-639902 GCF_051167445.1 Perissodus microlepis
CAAATAATCACCGATTACAACCAAAATATGCAGAAGAGCATCGCTGAATGCACAACATGTTGAACCCTGAGGGAGATACGACCACGGCAGCATCTCTGAGGAATGTTTCCTGCTCCTTGTTGAATCCACCACACGAAGTATCAGGGCAGTTTAGAGGGCAAAAGAGGACTGATGTATAAAGCACTTTGTGGAGTCAAGCAGCACATTTACCTAATCACGTGTCCGGTGAGTGGATGTCAAGTCTGAAGATCTACTGAATTAGTGGCAGTAGCCAAATGACGAAAATCGTCTTTTCAGGTTCTTTGTTTCCTTCTTTTTTCCTCCACGTGTAATTTCCTGTCCCCTCTGACCTGATTATGCACTGACAACATTTACAGGGGTGAAGGTTTGAACATGTTTAGTCCTATTAACACGTGGGAACACGTGGAAACACATGCTCGCTCACAGTGTCGTCGCGTCGCTCACAGTGTCGTCGCTCTCAGTGTCGTCGCTCTGTGTCGTCGCTCACGGTGTCGTCGCTCTCAGTGTCGTCGCTCTCAGTGTCGTCGCTCTGTGTCGTCGCTCTCAGTGTCGTCGCTCTGTGTCGTCGCTCTCAGTGTCGTCGCTCTGTGTCGTCGCTCTCAGTGTCGTCGCTCACAGTGTCGTCGCTCTCAGTGTCGTCGCTCTCAGTGTCGTCGCTCTGTGTCGTCGCTCTCAGTGTCGTCGCTCACAGTGTCGTCGCTCACAGTGTCGTCGCTCTCAGTGTCGTCGCTCTGTGTCGTCGCTCTCAGTGTCGTCGCTCTCAGTGTCGTCGCTCTCAGTGTCGTCGCTCTGTGTCGTCGCTCTCAGTGTCGTCGCTCTCAGTGTCGTCGCTCTCAGTGTCGTCGCTCTGTGTCGTCGCTCTCAGTGTCGTCGCTCTCAGTGTCGTCGCTCACAGTGTCGTCGCTCTCAGTGTCGTCGCTCTGTGTCGTCGCTCACAGTGTCGTCGCTCTCAGTGTCGTCGCTCTCAGTGTCGTCGCTCTGTGTCGTCGCTCTCAGTGTCGTCGCTCTGTGTCGTCGCTCTCAGTGTCGTCGCTCTGTGTCGTCGCTCTCAGTGTCGTCGCTCTCAGTGTCGTCGCTCACAGTGTCGACACAACAGCTGTGAATGTTTCTTAGACTATCACGCTACAGATGGATGCAGGCCAAAGTACACGGAGTATGAATGCATGCATGACTGTACAGTAGTCTGTGAGTACACGTGACTGCTGTGAAACAATGTACATGCCTATGCAGAGGGCACGCAGTCCCGTCACATCTGAGATGAAATCCATTTCATCATTTCAGCCAAAGACAAACTCGTATCTAAACTCTAAAAGTCGATCGAGACACGAAGACAGCACAAAGACCCACACGGACGTTGTGTACTTATGCTGCACTTGTGTGATGTGTTTGCATAGGGTTCTTGCAATAGCTGCAGGGATGCGTGCACGCGCGTCCCTGCGGTGACCTTCTCTCGGCTGGAAGACGTTGAAGCAGCCAGAGGTTGTGTTTGATTTCACTCTCCGCTGTCTCTCGCTCGATGTCTTCCTTCACCACACACTCCTCCTTTTTTATTCCTCCAAATCCCTGCCTCCTACCCCCCTCTCCCCCGTTCCTCCCCTGTCCTCAGCCCCCCCCCACCTGTGAAGTCCTATTTGTTAGAACAGACAGCAGGTTAGCATTAAATATACATGGGGATTGTCAGCCGGTGGCGAGCACAAAGGCAACTAGGCGAGCCCCAGCGGAATCCAAGCCAGGCCCAGGCAGCCGGGCTCGGGGAGCGGGGGGCCGTCGCCGTCCCCCGTGGGCCCCTCTACCCCACCACACACACACACACACACACACACACACACACACACACACACACACACACACACACACAGGTTAGAAACCAAAGAGAAGGTCAAAGAGACTAGCACACAGATGCTGGAGTATGCAGATGTACGCAGTGTGTGTGTACAGACACACAAGTCTGCCACCCCCCTCAGCTCACCCACACTCACACACTCACATCTGTCGTCCACTGGGGCGCAGGGTGATGTACAAGCTGAATCCCCCCTCGAGTATCCTCCCCTCTCTCCCCCTCTCACCCAGATGCAGGCAGAATACTGAATCTGTGAGCGAGGCCTCGTCTCTGCAGAGCCACGCGCACGCAAACGCTTTCTTTTAGTTATTTATAAGAATCACACAGACACATCCGCCATCTCATCCGAATCTGCAGAGAGCTGCACGGGAAATTATTCTGCAGCTTCAACGATGGCGATCTAAAATGGCCGCCCACGACGATCGCACTGACAAACGGTCGAGGGTGACGAGGACGGTTTGGGTTTGCTGATAGATGTAAAAATAAAGGGAGGACATTACTCAGGGGTTTGGTCGTCTGGCGTCACATGATCTGTTCTTCGGTGCACGAGGAGGCCGAGCTCGCTCACGCACGGACGATGTCACATGCATGCAAACATATGCCGACTGTACAGTCCAGCTGTGTTCCTGTCCCGGCATCATTCAGCATGTATCCCACGCTGCCGGGAGGACGGCAGGTTTGTGAATAACAGGCAATCTGGGGCCGGACGTCCCAACGTTTTTACACTGATCCTTGCTCCATAATCTCTCATTCATAAGACTCAGCCTCACATCGTATATCTGACAGCCTGACAGAGACACGGGCTGATTCCCCTGCACGACACTACGAGAACGTCAAGGGTCTGGGATCTGAGCGGACACACGAGTGACCGTCCTGTCACGAGACAGTTGCAGTCACGTCTGCCCCTCTGATACGGAGCTCAGCATCATACCGGTGGTAATGCAGTAATACGTCTCGTGCGGCGACACGTGGTGGATGCGGTGGTGTTTCCGTGGCAACACCAGATGCCAGTCCTGGAGCAGCGTGACCCATCGCGGGAGGCCAAAGTAGGAGTGGCTCCACTTGTGAATCTGATTGGTTAGCGTGACGAAAACCGCCAGGGCGAAGACGTAGCAATCCCAGGGGTAGGATTCCAGCAAGGCCTCTGAAAGGTGACACAGCAGACACAAAGAAAGAAGACGAGGGAAAGTTAATGGAATAATTGATCAAAGTGTTCAGTGTAATGAAGGAGCAGGACTCCCACAGAGATGCTGAAAGGAGAGGATGAAGCATACTTTATCTAAAGAAGATGTTAGCAATGGTTAGCATGATGTTTCCAATCAGACGACGAACAGATGACTGCATTCTGCCACACTGCAGGCACTAGGTCAGGGGTGAGGAAGTCAACAGTCTCAAAGAAGGAAACGAGGCCATGTTTCCTGTTCTTTACTGAGCACCTAACTTCCTGCTGGTGTTTAACCGTAACTATGAATCATTAAACGGGCTCAGGATACACGTCACACCTGCACAGGTATGGAGGGAGCGACCCGAGCGCTGCTGGCTTTGCATGCGAAGGCTGGGGAACGACGGTAACACAAAGTCACAGTGAAACACAATAAAAGGTCACTGAAAGCTGCCAACCAATGGGATGAGAGAGCACTTCAAAAAATATGGAGTACTTTTGTTGATAAATATCTGGTGTGATGTTAATTTGCACCAAGTAAGAGGTAACCTGCTGCTTTACAGGGAATGAGAGTCCCATTTATTCATTCTCAGCCTGAACTCTAACAGGACCGGAGTCACCATCAAACAGTCGACATTAGCTGAGATGTTAAATGACAAGTGACCATCTTTATTCTGAATATCACGCTCGACAGTGTCAAACTCCACGTGCAGCCCAGTCCGATGTCAGGAGCAGACCAGTAAAACTCCTGGAAACCTCCGAATCTCTCCTCTCAGTGAGAACTGTAAAAATGTGCATTTTGATTTCACATTTGAACGTTTAATGAGCCGTGCATTTACAAAATGATGTTGAAGAGTTTCAGTTATTCTTTGTGGTGCTACAAAGGAAAAAACAGCTTTCAGTGCAGCTTTTGGAAGTAAAGGGTGAAATTAAAAGTATCTGATGCTGACTCAGTGACAACACTACATAAATCACAGGAACGGGTTAGCGATGTCTTTTTTTCCTTTCTCGGCCCTCTGTGATGTCAGCAGGATTGGATACACTTAATCTGGTCAGGCGCACAGCACTGCGAGCACAGACGCTCAATCGTTGTTTTACAACGAGCAGCCAATCAAAAGAAAGTTGGATTAACTGGAGGGGGGCTCAGAGGAAGATGTTTATCTCAGCCTCGCCGAGCCTCGCTCGATCGTGGAAAGCTATCCCGGTGTCCCGCACTAACTGCAGCTGGACATGCGTCCCCTTTGATGAAAACGCCGACCCAAAGACAACGACAGACACCGGTGGACTGATAACACTACAGCTGATTAATCAGACGTCCTGACCGCAGCCACGCACTCGCCTATAACAAGCACTTTGTCATCGGTAGCTGAAAACTGTTTACGGAATCAGCGCTGATTTGAGCTGACAGCTGACAAACATGTCAGGACTCACACAGAAGCAGCTGCGCACAACATTCCTGACAACAATGAGTGCATGAACAGTATGAGGATGCGCACAGCCTCCATGAACGTGTGAGTCCGGTTTGTCAGCTGATAGCTCTCGGTCTTTCTGTGACTTACAGCTGTCCTCTCTCTGTCCGTCTCCTTGTCCCTTGTCTTTGGTGAAAACTACAATCTCTTGACCCCAGTTCAAGTGCAGACATGACAGCTGGAGATGTCACCTCGCGCTTTTCAGATTTCCCCGTCTACCTCTGTCTCCGTCTTTGTCTGGTGACCGCTTGACGCTGCGAGGAGCTCGACATGACAGGTTTAGATGTCATCTCACCGCTACGCGACCCTCCGCTGCCCCCACGCGCTCTCTCGCTTCCTCTGTTCTCCGTGCGCTCTCGCCCTCGAACGCTTAGCTGCGACCTCTTAAGGCGCGGACATGACAGGTGTGGATGTCACTGCATCCGTTTGGTGACCTCTTGACTCCCTGTGGTGTGTGACATGACAGGTGTGGATGTCACCTACAAGTGGACCTCACTGTTGCTGCCTCTAATCTCTCCTCCCTCTCGCCTCATTCACGGATCCCTCCTGTGGACAAGCAGCTGAACTTTTAACATTTTCATTCTTTTGGTTTCAGACGATTTGTTAAAGTCTGACTCCCCTTAAACGTACCGATGATCTTTTACAGATACTTACACCTGTCAAACACAATAACACTTTAACCTTTACTTTCTTTTGACATTTCTGGTTAGTTTTACATCTAATCTCTAATATCATGTCAGCAACTCAAATGTATTTCACTCATGCACAGTAGAGCTAAGTTAGGAAAGCTAAACTGCTCCATATTCCACAACCTCTCAGACTCGTACGATGATGCTATTGTGTTCGTTGAAGAAGTGAAGCATTTATTTCTTCTGAATAGAGACTTTTTAAAAAGGGATGTTTTGCACATCAACACTTACCAGACCCTCACAAACACCTGCTGAAATAATAATGACACAGGACTGTTTAAGAAAGGCCATCAAATCAAAGTTTTATGTTTATGCTCCGAGAAACCACAGTATCAAGGTACCCAAAAGAACTGGAAAACTACTGAACACGTGTGCGCAGGAGGGATATGGCCTATACTGGATAAATGATGTTAAATATGGAGCTGCCAGGCAGGAGCAGACGTGCACAGAGTCATGGATGTAGTGAAGGAGACTATACAGAGGGTTGGTGTGACAGGAAGGAGGTAGGTAGATGGTAGATGATGTGCTGTGGCGATCCCTAAAAGTAACAGCCAGAAGCAGGAGTAGTAGTACTAGCAGCAGTACTATCAGCAGTACTAGAAGTAGTAGTAGTAGTAGTAGTAGTAGTAGTATTTAGGGTTTTATGCGAATGTAACAACTCGATCGTTGTCTTTTATGTTCTGAAGCATATAGTTAGGGCTGGACCAGGTGAGCCTGAATCCTCCCTTAGTTATGCTGCGATAGGTGTGGGCTGCTGGGGGACTCCCATGATGCACTGGGTGTTTCTTCTTCACTCACTCTGTGTTCACAGACCTCTCTGCATTGAATCATACCTGTTATTAACCTCTGTCTCTCTTCCACAGCATGTCTTTATCCTGTCTTCCTTCTCTCACCCCAACCAATCACAGCAGATGGCCCCGCCCCTCCCTGAGCCTGGTTCTGCTGGAGGTTTCTTCCTGTTAAAAGGGAGTTTTTCCTTCCCACTGTCGCCAAAGTGCTGCTCATAGGGGGTCATGTGATTGTTGGGTTTTTCTCTGTATCTGTTATTGTAGGGTCGACCTTACAATAACAGGCGACTGTTGTTATATAAATAAATAAATTAGTATAAATAGAATTGAACAAATAGAAACAGACTTGTTTCGTGCATGCATTTCTTTTCCTCTGAATGTATGAATGAAGTACAGTGCAGACTTTACACTGGTACTTTGTTATTTCTCTATCCAGCTACCTCGGTTTATCACTTTATCAGACATGCACAGTGCTAGATGCTTGGGAGCAGCTTAACCTCACAGCACGGTAGCTAACCTAGCCTTTAACCCAACTAACGGATGTCAACTCCCCTCCGCTCCTCCCATCAGTGACCTTTCAGCTCAACTTGTAGTGTAGACATGACAGGTGGAGATGTCACCTCCTCAATAACAGCTTGCTCAGTTTCTCCTGCTGATCTTCCTCCTCCAGTCCCTCCCACCTCTTGCCCTGCAGCTGTAAGGTCAGTGCACATGATCACCTGCCCTATGCTTTTCCTTAACTTCCATTAGTCTGGCACCTTGCAGTACTAAGGCACAGCTACAAACTGTTTGACACTGTAGCTGACCTTCTGAAGTTTGAGGTTTAATTGTAGGAAGTTAGCTCAAACCTCTACAATGTTACACCCTCGAGCTTCTCAGGATAATAAGAATGGCAATGATGATTTTTTTTTCTACACAGGAAGCAAAAGAAAAATATTTAAGGCTATGACACACTGAGGTTTCCAAACAGCAGCTGTCTGTGTCCATCCTGGGCTTCCTTCACCTGATCAGATCAACAAATCCCAGCCAGTTGGTTGGTTGGTGAATGTTTGGTTCATCCAATCTGAAAGAAGGGCTAAAATGACTTTCCACTCGTCGTTTTACCGTTCTTCTTTCACTGAAGAAATACTCCTCTTTTTTCTTGGTTGTTTTCAGACATTACTACTACAGAGATAGTGGGCACAAAGATATGATGGAGCAAAGAAGGAGCTCCTAGCTCTTTCTAGTCTAGTGTTGACACTAAAACTACGTGTGCCAAGATTCTGCCTATCCGTCACATTCATGCTGATTTAAACACCAGTTAGATTAGGGGATGGCGTGCTCCATCATGTCCTCCATCAGCAGCAGCGCCCATGTTCTAAGGACCCTACTGACCATCAGGTCACCAGTTCTGATAGATGGTGGCATTCGTGCAGACTGGTTACAGAACTGCTGTTCTCGTTATTGACCAACCTTTATCACATCTAAGATATGCCCACAGCTGCTAGCAGATATTTACAGGAAACTGACTCGCCCAGCCACAAGAGCACAGCTCAAACAGTGACTGCAATAGTGCAGAAATCTGTGTGCCTCTGCAGTCGGTTATGTATAAGCACATGTGTGATTTACCTGGTGTGTAAGTGAGGAACCTGTAGGCCATGTGAGCCAGCGGTAGGATGGGGATCATGCAGTTATCGCCATTGGTTTCGATGAAGTCGTGGCGAGTGATGGCAGTCGGATCGATGTGGTGCTCCCTGAATGGTCGAAGAAATGCCTGCAAAGAAAAGAAGAATAAAACTATTCTCAGTCTAAGCTCTGACGAGTTTCTGCTCGTACAACAACTGGCTTTAGAGGGAGGACTTTATTTAAACCATCATTATCTTATTTTTATATGAAATGAAAAATACTGAAGTGGTGGCCTTTCCAAATCAAAGTAATCCACACAGATCCCAAACTAGACTCTGCTCGCTGCTCCTGCCTCAGCAGCTGCACATCCGCCCGATCCTGACTGAGAAGTGCGGATATCAGTGAATCTACAGGCCAATCCATCCACTTCAGTTATATGTTGTTCTGTATGCACTTTGTAACTAGCAACAGCTAGCAGGAGAACTAGCGTAGCATGGAGGAAGATGAAGGTGAGAAAAAGCAGCTGTCATTTTTATATGTTTGCAAAGCTGTGCAGACGGCGGGGAGTGAGTCAGCGTCACCTAAACGCTTTGGCTTCTTTTGTTTGCTCGTTTTCATGTCAGAGAGACAATTAGTCCATTTGTTTATGGCCGATGACATTTTTATGCAGTTTTGTTTCTGCAGCGGAGGTTAAATCAAGATTTGGTTCGACTGCACACTTTTAATCCAAAGGTTTAATTTTATTCATGAACCATTTTGAGAGGCTCAGACGTTGAGATAACAGCGTATTAATAACACAATCATGACATCAGGACACAAATGAATGGAACAGGGTAAACAGCCAATCTAGTCTGTGCTAAATAAAGGTGCTACAGTTACATGCACATACAGGCTGAAAGTCATTGTTGGGTTCCTCTAATGAATTTAAATTCACTTTAAACCACAACACAAAACAATGTTTATCCTCTTTACGCCAATGCAGATCAAATACACACACACACACACACACTTAGTGGTGCCGAGCACCCTGTGCAACCCCAAAGCTCATATCCAGCATCCTAATAAACCACAGAACAGCAGTCAACTTGTGCAAACACACTCATACACATAAATGACCCATGGACACCCCACCAATTCAAAAATGTGTGCTTTAGAACACACACAGACACACACACAGACACACACACCCAGCAAACCCCAGCAGCACTGTGCAGAGGCAGACACCTGTCTGTGAGAGCATGGGGGTCTCAAATGAAAGACTGAATCTGAATCTCAGAAGCACAAAAGAGGACAGAAAGAAACACACCCACATGCACACAGAGGATAAAGGTAATTTATTTCTCTGTGTGGAAAAAGCAAAAAGAGGAAGGTTTGCATGTGTTTGTGCACAGTGCGCATTTATCCGAGTGCGTGTTTGTGTGCAGCCGTGGAAACATCAGCGTGAAAACTCATTATTGTCGGGTTAGCCGCTCGAAACAATCGCACACGCCTATCAGCAGACATCGTCGGTAGGTGCCACTGCAAACGCTGAAACTATCTGTTGATATCCTCACAATTACGTGCCCAGCTCCCTTCTCTACCGCTGCTTCCCCCTCCTCCCCTCTTCCATCGTCCCCCTCCTCTCACCGCAGCCCTCAGCTAGATGAAAGGCCGGCTAAGCCGCAGAGGTCGTGCCGAGAGGGGCGGCACGGGCGCTCCCAGTTAACGGTGGGCCACCGGTCGCTGCGTGTCCTCTAATCCCACACCGTTTAACGGCCTGCCTTGCACGACATCCGTTAATCACCAGCTCACATCGCCCATCGCCCCAGCAACCGCCGCTGTCCCACTGCTTGGACGGACACGCCCTTCCACCCCCTTCTTTTTTTGTCCTTCCAACCTCGTCTGCTGTATTTTTTATTAGTTTCTCTCTTTTTTGGGCCCAACCTTACCATCCTTTAATATCGCACTCTTTTTTCCTCCTTCTGTCCTTTAAATAAGAACCGACTTACATCATTCAATTAACTCTCTTTCAATGCTCCAATCAGCCTCACTGGAGAGTTGCCTTGAAAGAGATTTGTTCGTTAACGACACAAGGACAGAAGTAGCGATGCTTTTAAAATATGACTGCACAAGTGAACTAGACGGGAGAAAGGATCTTAAAACATATATCCCAAAACTGTAAGCACATCTGGCAAATTTCCGTGTGAATCGAGCATCATTGGGAACTAATGAGCGTGACTTTGTCCTCAAAGTGGTGTCATTAGAGGACTGCTAAATCCTTGTTGAGTCAATTAAAGCTCAACGACACGATGACGACAGAAAGCCTCCTAAAGGAAATGTGGAAACGCTACAGGGAAATTGTCGAGCACTTCTTAAACTAGTGTTGCAATTTTAGCACTGCTGAGTAGAGAAAAGGCTTTCTCACAGAAAGAACAAATTGGTGTTACACAATTTCTCCTGGAGAGCTACAACCTCGCAGTGTACTTTGTGCAATAATTCTCGCCCTATTTTGTCTGAACAACAACATATTCCAACTGTGATGTGGACAGAAGCATGCATCATAATGCGCTCTCTGAATGTGTTCATACACAAGTTTGTACTCCAGTTTTTCTTTTTCTTTTAAGCCAAATGCTGATATGATGCATGTACTCCAGAGTACAGTGGGTACTGGCGGGTTACGTTTCCATGAGGACAGCGACTGACTGACTGACTCCACTAGCTTCCTTACTTTGACGCATTCCTTAACTGACGACTGTTGTTACTTTGTAGCTAAACACACGAAGCCCCATGTTTCACTAATGACACACAGACTAATTCTAGCATCCAACAGCAGTGCTTGTTACTGTAACTGCCATAAAAACCTTGATTTGAATAAAGTCTTTAATCAAACCACCTGTTTTAAAGAAAAACGTCTTCTTCAGCTGCTCCCACCCACAGACGTTTACTGGGTCTAAAATTCTAAAGCTACACAAGTCCAAATAAAAGCGTGTGTGTGCAGATGAATGATAACTCAGTCGGTTTAAATCAGGCAGCTACCACACTTTCAACATCAGCAGGAGCGCAGCAGTGACACAAAAACACGACCCACAGTCTGAAATATAAGGCGTGCCATGAGATGTGTAGGATGAATTCGATGACCTTCAGTGAGAGCAGGTCTGAGACGAGACACGTTGAACAGTTTGGAGATCAGCGGTACATAAAGTACAGACAACACATGTTTACACAGGTCATCACAGGTAGAGGCGACAGGAAACTGGACATACATCAGCCAAAACAGAATAAAATAACAGAAGGCATAAATAAAGGACAGCGCCAACTTCTAACGCTCTAATACGGCCGCCATTAGCCTCAGGTGTTCTGAATCACGCTCGTGTTTGATATTCAAACTAACGCTAACCGGGAGCACGGGCCGGCTTTATTCTCAGCCTCACAAATACAGCAGAGGTGGACGCTTTATTTCCAGCAGACTATTGTCAGCCCTCTGTTCTCCGTAAAGGTCCATTCTTCTCTGCCAGTTAAAGTCTTTATTAGAGGTCTCCTACAGTGTCCAACACACCATGCAAATCTGTGACTGCTGCTGTGCCTTTGGTCCCAGTAACTACCCCAAACCTCAATAAATGCCACATTAGAAATAAACATCACACCAAATAATACCTTCTGCAAACACAACAAGTAACACAGGGATCCTAAAATTACTGTTCAGCATCATCTGATAGTACAGTGCACATATCAAATAAATATTATTAAGGTAGCATCTAAACATAGAGACATACATTAGGTACAGCCCAAATTACACGAACCATTAGAAATCCTCACATCACACAGTCTTGACTTTGATAAGATAAGATAAGATAAGATAACTAATAAAGGTTATCTTATCTTATCTTATCTTATCAAAGTCAAGACTGTCGGTGCTGCAGCTAATCAGATTACACTGAAGTACTGGCAGTAATCTCACGCCTGAAATCCAGCAGGCTGCTGAGCAGAGACATATTTGATTTACACACAACAACAATGCTAATTAATCAATTCATGTTTTTTTCCTGGTGTGTTTGTGCAATAACTACAGTCATTTATACATCGTTTCATTTTACACGTTACATTTGAACGAGTACTGCATGTACTGCATGTACTGCATGTAACTACATAACAACATCTGTACCTGTTCGTGGTTTTAAGGTTGGAGCCAAACATCTGTATTTATGTTTAAATACATAATCACCTTGTATGTATAAACAATATGAGCAGACACGGGATTATTTTAAATTAATTTAAAACAAACATCATTCGTTCCTTCGCTTCACTGATAGACGACAGCGCTCTACACGTCCAGCCTCTAAGCTGTTACACTCACGAGCTGGTAGCTAACCATGCAAAAATAAGGAGCTGCAACACAACAGTCTACAAATGCAGCACTGTAGTGATGAGGTGTGACAGCCTGCACGTGTCATCATGTTTAACACAAAGCTCAGAAAGACAACGAGGAAACAATGAATGACATGCATGCATCACGCTGTAGACATGTTTATATAATGTTGTTTAAATCACATTAGAATCTCTAAGTCGTTCTAATATCAGTGAAGTACAGCAAATACTGTCTTGTACTACAAAAATACTACAAATTGCATTACAGGTGTTAAGGTGATTCTGGTGTTTGTGGTCATATTTAACTATGATAATAAGTATTTGTAAATAAAACACGTTTCCATGTGTTTGCAGTTTTGCAGTCAAAGTAACAAATGGTGTGAACTGCAATCAAATTGTGAACAATATCAAATTATTATTAATGATGTAGTGATAACATGTGGGACAGTGTGATTAATACCTACGGTTCTTACAGGGATGCTTCACACATCAGCTTCCATTTTTCACACATTATTTATATATGAATAATTCATAAATACAAGGAACAGTAGATGAAACGCTCCCACACTTCCACTCACTAAATTCACACGCCATTAATCAAAGTTCACATGAACCAATCTGCATGCTGCACCGGATCATACTGATTTTAATTGGATGAAATGAGGATAACCTTTACTCTAATTGGCTGAGAGGAGTGTGTGGATTACTGTAACACAGCCACATAAATATGTGCATACTGTATGTGCACTATGCGCTGAAAGGTCGTCAATATACTGCTCACATGTGACCCCGTGTGTGCACGTGTGTGAGTGCAGTGGACATTACTGCCTACAGGGAAATCCCTTTGTGTTACACTGACATTTAGCTTCAGGTCACTATGGAAGTGCAAAGCTGTGGGGACGAGGGGCGACTGCTACCACGGCGATGCAGTCCCAGGAAAGCGAAGACACCAACTTTTAACAAAACCTCCAACTGTAAAAACCAAACACCAAAGAAACCCGTCCCGTCTGTCTCGCTGGGATTATTCAGGAAAACTGTACCAAAGCAAGAACGATGCAAAAATAATGGATCTGAGGTTGGACGTGTTTTTAAAAAAGGCTTTTTTAAAATACTATCATTTATAAAGGTGCTCTTCTGCACTCATTTCAAATACCAGGCGCTTTCTGACAAACAGATAAAATAAATGAAAATGACATCAGCTGCCTCGTCAGTGCCGCTCTCATCCCACAGACGCTCCAGTTCAGTCAGCAGGACATGAACCCATTCTCCACCTGCTGCAGGTGTCAGCGGCAGTGGCCTTCCAGCTCAGAGTGCATTTAAAGTGCAGGAAAAGCACTGCAGTCACCCGCTGCAGTTACCCCGCTGCAGTCACCCCGCTGCAGTCACCCGCCTGCAGTCACCCCGCTGCAGTCACCCCGCTGCAGTTACCCACTGCAGTCACCCCGCTGCAGTCACCCCGCTGCAGTCACCCGCCTGCAGTCACCCCGCTGCAGTTACCTGCTGCAGTCACCCGCTGCAGTCACCCCGCTGCAGTCACCCGCTGCAGTCACCCCGCTGCAGTCACCCGCTGCAGTCACCCCGCTGCAGTTACCCGCTGCAGTCACCACGCTGCAGTTACCCGCTGCAGTCACCCCGCTGCAGTTACCCACTGCATTTACCCCGCTGCAGTCACCCGCTGCAGTCACCCCGCTGCATTTACCCCGCTGCTGTCACCTGCTGCAGTCACCCCACTGCAGTTACCTGCTGCAGTCACCCGCTGCAGTCACCTGCTGCAGTCACCCCACTGCAGTCACCCCACTGCAGTTACCCGCTGCAGTCACCCCACTGCAGTTACCCGCTACAGTCACCCGCTGCAGTCACCCGCTGCATTTACCCCGCTGCAGTCACCTGCTGCTGTCACCCGCTGCTGTCACCCCGCTGCTGTCACCCCGCTGCAGTCACCCGCTGCAGTCACCCGCTACAGTCACCCGCTGCAGTCACCCCGCTGCAGTTACCCGCTGCATTTACCCCACTGCAGTCACCCCGCTGCAGTTACCTGCTGCATTTACCCCGCTGCTGTCACCGGCTGCAGTCACCCCGCTGCAGTTACCTGCTGCAGTTACCTGCTGCATTTACCCCGCTGCTGTCACCGGCTGCAGTCACCCCGCTGCAGTTACCTGCTGCAGTTACCCGCTGCATTTACCCCACTGCAGTCACCCCGCTGCAGTTACCTGCTGCATTTACCCCGCTGCTGTCACCGGCTGCAGTCACCCCGCTGCTGTCACCGGCTGCAGTCACCCCGCTGCAGTTACCTGCTGCATTTACCCCGCTGCTGTCACCTGCTGCAGTCACCCCGCTGCAGTTACCTGCTGCAGTTACCTGCTGCAGTTACCCCGCTGCTGTCACCTGCTGCAGTCACCCCGCTGCAGTTACCTGCTGCAGTTACCTGCTGCATTTACCCCGCTGCTGTCACCTGCTGCTGTCACCTGCTGCAGTCACCCCGCTGCAGTCATCCCGCTGCAGTTACCTGCTGCATTTACCCCGCTGCTGTCACCTGCTGCAGTCACCCCGCTGCAGTTACCCGCTGCAGTTACCTGCTGCATTTACCCCGCTGCTGTCACCTGCTGCTGTCACCTGCTGCAGTCACCCCGCTGCAGTCACCCCGCTGCAGTTACCTGCTGCAGTTACCTGCTGCATTTACCCCGCTGCTGTCACCTGCTGCAGTCACCCGCTGCTGTCACCTGCTGCTGTCACCCCGCTGCTGTCACCCGCTGCTGTCACCTGCTGCTGTCACCCCGCTGCAGTCACCCCGCTGCTGTCACCCCGCTGCTGTCACCTGCTGCAGTCACCTGCTGCTGTCACCCGCTGCAGTCACCCGCTGCTGTCACCCCGCTGCAGTCACCCCGCTGCAGTCACCCCGCTGCTGTCACCCGCTGCAGTCACCCCGCTGCAGTTACCCGCTGCAGTCACCCCGCTGCAGTCACCCCGACTGTACAAGAAGCACGATGAGACACGCTGTGGACTCAACAGGCAAAGGACAGAGCTAGGTGGACTGTCCACTAATAAGAACTGTAACAGATGGTGTGGTACTTCTCAATTAATGAAAAAAATAAATATTAAAAATGCCAAAACTTGTTTCCAAAAGTGTGCACAGGTGGGCGCTGATACAGGTATTTTTGACAGTAGGCCCAAATAACCTGACACTGGGCCATTTGACCTTTGTGTTCTGAAAGGTCACTAAAGATACAAAAATATATGTCACTGCTAGTAATACTACTACTACTGCTGCTACTACTAGAATATTTTGGTGTTTGGGAAAGATGACTTGTATTTCTTTTGAAGAGCAGACATTAATCTTCCATCTCTGTTTAAAGTGTGGAGCTCAAAATAAGAGAGGACGCGATTTAACAATCAAGCTTGGAAAAAAGTAAACGGTTGGCTGTAAGATGAACAGTTTGACTTTGTCCTTCTATGTTGAGGGAAAAAAGAATGATGAAGGGAAAATGTTTGCATAAACACTCAGAAGCAATCGAGTGAACCATGTGATTTGCTAAACTTACCTTGATTGAAGAAACTTAAGAAGCCAAAGTTGGTGACAAAGCAGCTGCTGTATCAAAACCGTGGTAGTGATTGCTTGGGCTGCGAGCAGACTCTTGCGTTCAACTGCGAGGGGTTTAAAAGGGTCTCAGACGTTTGGGGAGTTGGTTGTAAATGTCTGCAGACAAACCAAATCAATGACCAGGAGCTTTCCTGTGCAACCAGTCTCTCTGACCAGCCTGTAGGCCTGCAGAAATGGAGCTTTACCAATTGATTTCACAGAGACAGGCAGCAACAACTAGTCAGTGATTACACACTTTCCTGGTGACCAGTGGTTACCAGCTGGTCAGCGACCCGCCTGTCTGACAGAGGCAAAGCAGAACCGACACTAGTGAGGCTGCTGCACACCTGATTTAGAGTTCGGTTGGCAGGAAAATGAACTTGATTTGATGTGAAATTATTCAAAGTCGTTTGATACAGCCCGCCTGCCTGTGTGTGTGTGTGTGTGTGTGTGTACCTTCCCAATAACAGGGATGTCCACCGACCCCCAGGTATCTGCTCCCCAGTGCACAATCCCCGATGCAAAATCTGCCGTCACTATTCCGAGGACTGTTGCATAAATGCAGGCGTGGACAGAGAATTACAAAAACTTGATTAGAGTTGTACATGAACTCATGAAAAATGATTATTAGCATTTACATACAAAATCCCAGCCATCACTGTTTAGTGACTTCGTGTGAGTGTCAGCTTACCGATGCCGAGGACGATCTTGTAGATGTGAACGGTGGAGAAGTGCAGGAGGAGGAAAGAGAAGTTGATGATGAAGAGAAAGAGGCACAGAATCACACACACCCACTCCTGGAGCCGTTTACCTGAGGACGACACAGAAACACCTGACACTGCTGGGCTGACAGGGAAATACAGACAGACAGTGGGTGTCTGTATTAATGAAGGGGGGGTGTCCGCTGGGAGAACACGTCGCTTTTTACCGAGGGTCAAAGGACCCGTCGCCCACAACGACCGCGCCCGTGTGTCCAGGCTGTTAATATGTAATCAGATGAAGACAAGTGTACTCCAGGCTGCGGGGTCATGACCTCTCATATGTGAAACACTGACACGGACGCAGCACCGAGCAGCACACACACAAGGGCCGTTTCAGGTGGGAGGTAGACCTCATAGGTCAGCAGTATCAACTAAAGAGGAAGAACAGGGACTAACTAAAAGTACTCTATTGCAATTCAGCAATATTAGAAGGGAGAAAGCCTCCAGCCAACAGCACTGAAGATCAGAGATAATATATTATTGAAAAGGAGCGCGCAGCAGCATAGAGCACGCAGCATAGAGCACGTGACGTGAGCGAGAAGCGTCTCCCACAAACTTGCGGTCTTCTGAATGGCGCCTTGCTTCCTTCTTTGCGGTCCTTGCTCGCGTGACCTGCCAGCTCAAGCAGGAAATGTGACATCATTCACTAAATAAAGCCACAAATATAAACCACCGCTATAATGTTTTTAACTCACTTTCTTCTTCTTTTACAGCCACGCCCCCCACGCCGTTCTCCTAATCCTTCTGTCATTGCCAATCTAATGTGCCTTTAAAACTTTAATGTGTCCAGATCCTAACGTATCACACAGCATTAGGAGCCTATAAGATATTCATGACAGTTTTTTCTAATAAAGCACACAGGCCTGTAGACCTGAGTATGAATATGCTATCAGCCTCTCATATGGACTGAAGCGGTCACCCGAGATTTAGAATATGTGATTATGGATATTTCACGAATCGTCAAACGTGACCCTTCACCTTCTAAAATAGACGCCATCAAAGTTGTAAAGAAGCAGATGGTAGAAACTTCTAAATGACTTTGACTTTGCTGGTTGTTGAAAATTGTTTTGAAAAACTTTCCTGTCACTTTGTTTCAGCTGTGAACGAGTCGTTTGGTGCGCTGATAACCACATACTCGGCTTGATTCAAACAATCATCTTTAACAGGAAGTCTGTACAGATTATATTTAATGTACTGCTGAAAAACAAAAGTCAAAGGAAAACATTTTAACCAGAGTTCAGCATCAAATCAGTTAAACTTCTAGGATGTTGGTGGGGTTGGTGAGGTGAGGTTTTACAGTGACGTCACTTTTACCCATCGTCATCTTCTCTGACTGCTCTTACAGGAGTCAGGGTCACTGCTGGTATCATGATACCTGGACCCTCCAAAGGCTGCAAATGTTGTCCAACTGCTCCAAGATGGCTCAGTCATACATGCCACTGGCAGAAGGTTTGCTGTATCTCCCGGCACAGTCTCGAGAGCATGGAGGAAATTCCAGGAGAAAGGCAGTTACTGTAGAACATCCATCAGTAGAGTGGGCATCTGCTCCTCTGTCCAAGGAGGAACAGCAGGAGGAACTGCCAGAGCCTGACAGAAGGACTTCTAGCAGGTGTGAATGTCTCTGACCAACCAATCAGAAAGAAGACTTCATGAGCCCAAAATCCTCTAGTGAGCCCTGTGTCCACTGTGCAGCACCATGGAGCCTGGCTGCCGTAATACCAGAACAGGCAGGTCCGCCACCAGCACATGTGGCAAACATGGGTCTTGATAAGGCGTGGGGGATGCCCGTAACATCGTTCAGCATGTGGTCAGTGACGGTGTAGGGGAGGCACTGAGCATACTCACTGAGGAACAACAGCATCCTGATTACTGTCAAGTATCAGGATGAAATCCCTAAACTACTGTCAAACATTACGTTGGTGCAGTGGCTGCTGGTTCCTCCGAGTGCACAACAACGCCGGCCTCATGTGGCGAGACAGTGCGGTCAGTTCCTGATAACGCCGACTGGCCCCGGTGTTCGCCTGACCCAAATCCAGTAGATCCCCTCTGGGAATGATGCTTCGATGTCAGATCCATGGTCTCGTCAGGAGCATGGCCCAACATCGGCACACACAGAAGCACACGGGGCCATACGAACTACTGAGGACCATGTTGAGGTGCAACATTATGCTGCGTTACTTTACGTTGATTTGGGGGTTCCTTTGAATTCAGCCCTTTGTGCAGAAGGTTGATCGTTTTCCTGTAAGTGACGCTGCGTGCTCCAGTTTCTAACACCGTCCATATCAGCACAGAGATCAGCAGGACCCTCTGACATCTGATGTGTTTTCAAAGTGGTCCTTTAATTGTTTCTTAGTAGTGGATAATATAAACATATAATTAAATCTTGATGGCTCATGCCAAGTATCAGCCGGTGTCACCAGCTCCAACGCTGCTTCCCCAGCACATCACAGCAGAGTACGTCGTAGTTTCCACAACTCAGTGACAGAAAACCTGTCAACATTTTGCAGAACTCACTGAAGGATCTCAGCTTCCTCAAAAATCAGAGCTTGTTCGTTCCTTTTTGGTCTCTCAGTTCTCGATGGGCACATCCAAGCATTGGGCCCAGACACGACATCACCTTCCTGTCTGAGGACAGACATAGGTCGTGTCGCCATCCTCTTCCTTCTGGAGTTGATCGCCATCTTTCTGGTCTTATTCACACACGCCATATCATACCGTTCACGTATGATATGGCGGTATTTATTTTCTTATGGTGTTAGGCAATGATAAGAAAATAAAATATCGCGATAGAATATGGGTAAAACACGCATGTGCAGTGCCTTTGTTTTCATACGCACATGGCCGAAAAAGCATGGCGGAAATGGAGAATGGGAAGGGGGAAAGCGGATGAACCAGAACTGGTTTGTAAAAATGGTGCCACTTCAGTGGTGTGACACTGGTTTGGCTTTCGTCCGTCAGATACACACCAAAGCAAATTTTTTTGTCGAACATGCAAGCGGCCGTCGTTATTGTTGTATTTGTCGGACTAAGGTGCTCGTAAATCTGGGAGTAATCTGGGTCCTAAACTCCATCCCTTCATGTCCCAAAGTCAACGAACACTGCAGCATCACTGAGAGTTACAAACTGTCTAAATTCTTTCATCTGTAATAAAATGATCAGCGTTGCTGCTTTACCAGGTGTAACAATTAAGTTTAACATCCAGGCATCCATGAAAACAGGATTTATTACATTTAACAGAGTTAGAAGTTAGCAGGAAGTTAGCTCGCTAGTTTTGCTAGCTACCTAAACATGATATAGCATGTTCTGACTGACAGATTTCTGAAGCATTCAAACGTACAGCTCTGCTGTCACTTCCAACATAAATGAAGACAGAAAACTAAACAGCAGTGATGTTTGTAGGGTTACTGAAGTTGGGCTAGCTGGTATATAACGATGTGCTACGTGGTAGCTAACGACACAGCTATGTTAGCATAACATAAACACAGTGAAGCTGGAGGATGAACGCTAACTTTTTTCCACTCGATAAAAGTTAACGTGAGGGTTCCTGATGGTTAGAGACAAATGCAATCGCATGGCAGGATGCTGTAAACGGGCCAAACTTCAGTCAGGAGAACAACTGAGATTATTCATCCACAATACGAGGTTAGTCATTAATATACTGCAACAACATGGGAACAGAGCAGCTGTGATAGAATACAGCATTAATGAATCAATATTCAATAATATTGAAGTGGAGGAAGCAAGAAGAATGAGTTGAATAAAGTTTGATTTATCTGACTGCTGTGTTTCGCTTAATGTGTCTTATAGTCCCGAGCAGCTTATGGTCTGAAAAATACGTATTTGACTTTTTTATTTGGCACACTGCAGTTTAATGTAGCAAAGCAGCTCTTTTTAACTTCAGTGGATATTATACATGGTTATGCTCAGGATATGTCAGCCCATTTCTACTGGAAATGCCTTTTGGTTAAACTTTCAGCAAGGAATTTGCATTTGCACTGTTAATGTTTATATAGCTTTAATGCACATAAAAAACAGCTGCTTGTTTAAGTGAAAATAAATGGATGTTTGTAAGTATTTTGTCTCGCATCAATTATATCGTCAGTTATATCGTTATCGCAAATTTTCAAATACATATCGTGAAAAATATTTTGGGCCATATCGCCCTGCTCTAGTTCACACTCAGATGATTCCTCACAGACAGCACTCACACATCCAATCACTGCAGAGCATTTCTAAAGGTGGCCTGACCCAGGGTGGTGCTAAAAATGTAAGGTGTACCAGGTGAACCTGTTCTGCTCATCACAAGAACAGATGCAGATACATGAATTTCATTCACAGGATAACAGGACGATAGCTAAAGGCCTGATTTCTTCACATTTATGTTATGCAACACAATTTTTTGGCAAGATATCCGAGACCTGCAGCTCTCAGCAGGTCATCAAAGCAAAACAAAGATCTACCAGCAGATGCAGTCTGAGATGGAGGAGTGGAGTCGGTTCATCTGCAGGAGGTTTAATACCCAGTATTAAACATAATATGAACTTTCACAGAACCATTGAAACCACTGAAATATAAGAAGAGAATAAGTGATGAAGAGAGTAGAAAATGTTTCGCGTAGAGATCCTGGTGAAACATTTTTAAGCTCCAACTTTGCAGCACAAAAAGTAATCTCCAAATGTTCGTCTGAGTCTGTGGAAATGCTGCAAATTCTTCTTGAGAAAAGCATCACGTGTGAGCACCAGGCCCGTGGACACATCGATGGTACAAAGCAGACTACGATACTGCGAACATGTGACGCAGGTCCAGTGTGTTTACATCATATACACACAGTCCATACGAAGGTTAAGTGGACCACATTTAGCTCTGTTGTCTCCAAGCTTCATCTGACACCATTTTCTAAACTATACCCCAAAGGCGCGCGCGCACACACACACACACACACACACACACACACACACACACACACACACACACACACACACGCACGCACGCACACACACACCTCATGGGATCACTACACCAAAATTCACTCTCTCCATCTCTCTCACTGTCTGCATGCACACAGACAAAGACACACACTAACAGACGTACCATGACGCTCAAACTGATGGATTTCCTAACACATTTTCACATCTCTTTCTATCACACACACAATCATCTGACACATACACACATTCAGACACTCCATCTCCTTCACACACACACACCCACAGTGCAGGGCCGTGGAGCAGTGGGGCGGCTGTCAGGTGATGTGCGTCAGTCCTTGGATCCTCCAGCTCCCTGGTGAGGGGAAGGAAACTAGGACAGGCCTCCACAGAGCGCGTGCACACACACACACACACACACACACACACACACATAAGCCCTCGTCCCTCAGGCCATGGCATTGCTGGATATCGCACACAGCTACAGACACACACACAAACAGGCTTTACGAGCATGTATGGACATATGTTAGCGTGTTTGAACACTCACACACCCTCAGCAAACACAAACCTCTCTCTCGATAAGAACACACATACTTGACCTGCCTTTACTGGGCACAACAACACCCAAATTAAAGGCACGTAAACACACACACACACACACACACAGGGCCAGAGCGGTGCACTCATTAATATCATTCTGACAACAACTGGCTCCCTGGCAACCTCTCTGCCATCGCTCACCCAGCAGCACCCCCTGCCTGCAAGCGTGCATGTGGGTGTGCACGGGGATTTAACCTGGGCGGAGCTGGGGGAGGGGAACGAGGGGTGCTAATAGGCTGAAATTAATCAACGCCGGCTGATTCGCTGTCTGGGGAATGAGTGGCGGGCAGCAGGCAGGAGGGCAACACATTGTGAATACTAATGTCCTAACACATAGGAAAGATGCCTTTACCTGAGCTTCTTTGTCAGGTACATACACAGTGAGTATGTAAAGGGTGTGGAGCGTGAGTCATTTATACCCGTTTATACAGTAACAGCTGCAGTACGAGGCAGCAATATAAAGACTCCTACAATCTGTAAGAAAGAAGAAGAAGAATAGCAGGTCAAGTGTTCGGCACGCTAAGCCGGCTAAACCTCAAAGCACATCTGTTCCTGCCTCTCCCACAACAAACTGGAGCAAGAACAGATCCAGGTGTTCCACGTCTTCACGTTTTTCTTTTTCCTATGTGTGAAAACTTCAAATACGATGTTTGGATGTGAGGTCGCCGTGTTTCCTTGTGATCAGGCCGATGACAAACAGGAGCCCAGATACTTTGTGTGCACAGGCATAAAAGAGAGCCAATCGGGGCCTCGTTTGACATCGAGCCACTAATTTGCTTTTATGCATTAGTCCAATGGTGACACAGGGTGTACGGTGGTTCCTAAGAAGAGTCTCGCTGTCTTAGAAAGCTGCTGGCCATCGCAGCGGGTAATTAGGCCACAGAAGACTGACAATTTTGCTGGCTTTTGGCTCGATGGGAGTTATCAGATCATATCCATTATCAGAAAACCAAATGAGACCCTATCCCCTCATGACCTGCACGGGCAAATGATGGAGGACAGGGAGGCGAGAGGGAGATAAATGTAGGACAGTTCCTGATGTTGGTGTGGGAGTACACTTTATCGAAGGATTAGGAATTCTTGTTTTTAACTGTATTACACTTAAAATATAGAAAACATGCACATTAGTGCAGAAATGACAAATGTGTAACCATCTACAGGCCTGAGTGATAAACCCGAGGCTGTGAAAGAAGATGTGTGACCCTGCACCGAAGAGCAAGGACGCTGCTTCTACCGTTTATTAAAAAAAGCCTTTCATCTCTCGTCACTGTTGTTTAATAGAAAGGTACAACGGGAAGCAGACAGGCAGGACTGCTTTAAGTCAGCCATTGTTTTTTAAGTGTGTGTGTAAAAGGGAGCTTAATTACATCCCTGTACAAGTGCACAGAAACCAGCGGGGCAGTGTACGGAGAGGGCTACAGGTGTTCATTAACCCTTTAAGACCTACCATAGAACCAAGGCCGCCAGAGCTTACTTTATATTTTTACATGCTGTGGAGCCATTTTTGGGAGCATTTCAAGTTGCTATACATCAATACAACTGTTATAGCCCATATTTTAATAACATGTCTGCATTAAGTTCATAGTAATTACATAAATTGCAAAAAAAGTGCAATAAACTACAAAAAAATTGAAAATCGTTTTTGTTTTTTTTACATATATTTCTACTTGGAGAAATTTAAGAGGCTTATCCCTCAAAACTTTAAATACAAAAAAGTTGCAAAAAATAGTTTACAACAACAGGAAATTTATTTTGAGTGTCTTCATAGTTTTATTTTTGAGATACACCAATTTTTATACACTGCAGAAAAAATGAAAAAACAATCCTATGATGCAAATTTGTAAAGAAAACAGCATGTGATCAAAATAAACTATTTCCAGCAGTGCAATTTGAGTTCTAAGCATCCCAGAAACGACACAGAAAAGTATAAAGTCAAACATGACTTATAAAAACACCAGCATAGGCTTTTAAGGCCTACAAGTAAAAAACTAAATTTTCTGCGAAAATGACGTCACTTCCGGTTTCGGGCAGGTAATGGCGGACATGCGATCGTTCGCGCTGACGTCTGTTTCAATGTGGGAAGTGTTATGAACAGCTGATCGGATCGGCAAAGCGTGTTTCTGGAATATTATGTTTTTGTTGCTGCAAGTTCTTTTTATGCAATTTTTGCAAAGCTATATGTGGAAGGAAACTGACCGAGGACAAGCTGATGGCATAAGATGTAAGTACAACTCCTCCGGTTTCATATGCAAAAAAAATGATTGCGCTAGCTCACGCGGTTGCGGTTCTACAGGGTTTTAAAAATAGTTACGTGAAACGGAGCGTGCCGCTCCGACCGGCTTTAAAGGGTTAAGCGACTCTATATTTATGAACATCTCAAACTTTATGCTGCTTATGTGTGTTTCTGCTACAGGCTGGAAATGTTAATTAGGCTTTGTTTAAAAACAAATCTAATGTGGCTGAACTCTCGAGGTGGAACGTTCTCGTTGAAAGACGTGACAACAGAAAATACTCAGATTCAATACACGGAGCTCACGTTTAGAGGAGCATTACTGAATACACACTGTCGGTGTGTGAAGGAGCCAGGACCCTGTGCTGTGCATTTGTATTCATGTATAACATGTCATTATGTTTCCACTGCCAGTGACACATTCCCATGTTAAAGTGAGAAGAAAAAAAGCTTTCTGATACAGTTATGACCAATCAAGTGAGCACGCACAGCGAGGGACCGAAGCAAAGGCAGGAGCACAAAAAACACAAACAACGAGCGAGGCAGCCCCACTCGTGCTGAATAACCACCCACAGGGCCTCTGACAAAAAGGAGCTCGCACTTTCCCCACGTTAGCCTGACAGCGGCTCAAAGACCGAGTCGGAGCTGCCAGCGTACCTCGACCACGCCTTCACCCGCCGCCTCGCTCTGAGACAGAGCCCATTTACAAACACTCATTCGCTCTGATGTGGAGGCTGCCAACACATTAGGCACCCAATCACGGGGGTGATGACATACTGTATGGACGAGCGACACACACAGCTCTGCTGCTCTTTTCTCTCTCTCTCCGTCCCCTGGTTGGTTCTCAGAAGACCGTCTCCTAACAGGACTTGGGGAGAGGGAGAGAGAGACGTGGGTGGTAAAAGTGGGTCACATGCTCAGAGAGAAAGAGAATGAAGGGGGGAGACGGAGAGAGAGAGACTGGGGGAGAGTGACAGTAACATGGAAACATGGCTGGGTGAGCGAGGTAGAGTCACAAAGAAGGGGAGAGAGAGAGAGAAGGGGAGGTCGAATTCCCTCGTTCAGACGAGTGGATCCGTCACAGGCCTCCTTCCTTTCATCTGATCTCAGCGGACGGCAGAACCTGGGACACACACACACGTGCACACAGTAACAGCACACAACACAGGGAGCCAAGCAAACGCACACATTCACCCACACACACTCATCGGTACACACAAAACCAACATCAATGCAAAGTACACATCCACAGATGAAGAAACACGCAAAGACAATATGTATGTCTCACACACACACACACACACACACACACACAATATTGCCAGACAAACTTAATAAATCCATTACCCTGTAGATTCAACAGCAACAAAGAGGAACGTAGCAAATGAGATTCAGTAATGGCATACCGACACAATGCTGCGTGCACACACAGACACACACACAGACAAACAGATGCATATATGAGGCACAATAACACACACACACATTTAACCCACATGAGAGTCAGTGTAAGTAGGCCCTGCTCCAGCCTCGCTCCCTCATGGAGACAGAAAAAAAGGATGGACAGATCCCATCAAGTGTGTGTGTGTCTGTGTGTGTGCGCCATCCCCTCATCTCCTGGGTTTTCCTCTACCACCATATTCATCTGTAGCCCTCATAAGAATAATTACACACACACACACACGTGCGCACACACACGCCCGTAGCTCTTCTCCGGAAACACAGAATTCCCAGCTCCTCTCACGCGTTGGTCAAGGTCAATAGCAAAATCCTGCCTAGAAGGCTCGCCTAAAGCCACAGATGCACTGTGTGTGTTTGTGCAGAGTGTGTGTGTGCGTCTGAATTTGTGCTCACATCATTTATGTGAATGAGTAGTGTGCGCTAGCTTTGTCTGCAAGCCAAAAGTTACATTTGGCTTCAAAATGTACGAATAAAATGTAAACGTAGTAATCAGGAGGAATATTCCTGATGATAATATTGTTCCGACATATTTGCACAAATATTGATAAACTCTTACTATTCAGATCTACTCGTGAAATGAAGCTAAACAGAGAATTCATGGTAATACCACAACATCTTAAATGACTCTGCTGATGCTGGCACTGTAGCTTCTCCCTTCTGATTGGCTAAAACACGTGCACGCACTCTGATGCTAGTGAAACAGGTGGCATAAAAAGTACAAAGAGAAGGTAAACAAGGCAACGAACAGCAACAAAAAGGTGAATATCTTCTCACGATGCAAAAAGAACTCCTGTTTGGAACGAAGGTGGCGTGTGAGGACTTTTAAAGGGACATTAACTGCAATGAAGACGGCAGCCTGCAGGTCTGAGCGCCAGCTTCAGGCAAAAGCAGAGCAGGTGTACAGCTATGTGGAGAAGCTTCAGGTAAAAGCAGGAAGTAGAGCGCTCACACGTCTCTGTGTGTGTGTGTGTGTGTGTGAGTGTGGGAGAGAGAGAGAGCATGCTAAATGAAGGCACTCGCCATCAAGAGACTGAAGCGCAGAAGTATTCTCAATGTTTGAGTCCAGCTGACTGAAGAGGAGGAAAATCAGAAAATGATCAAATGTCTCTTCATCGAGTTCTGATGGACAGACTTCACTGACGCTCCAGTTGTCTAAGTAACCCTGTGAGGTATTATCTGCTCTCCAGTATGTCAACCAGTGCTGTGCTCTCATTGGTGGTCGCTTCAGTCCCTTTGTCTCAAAGTTCAGTTCAGTTTTACTTCTTTAGCACAACAGCAGTTGCCTGCAGGTGCTTTAGACTGCAGGTTAAAAACTGTACAATACACACAGAGAAAACCCAACAATCCAACAACAACCCTTTGAGCAAGCAACAGTGGGAAGGAAAAACTCCCTTTTAACAGGAAGAACCGGGCTCAGGGAGGGGCGGGGCCATCTGCAGATCTCCAGGCCAGAACACGCTTGTCGTCCTTCAGTGGGGCTTACTACGACTCCACTCCAACTTCACTTCAAGTAAAACACAGAGGGCTGTCAACTCCTAAAGCACCGCGAACAACAGATTTAATATGTTCGGTTTGTTTGGCCAAGTTTGAATCAGGTTCATTTCGATACGGCCAAATCACAACAACAGCTGCTGCAAGGTGCTTCGTACAGGAAGTACTGCACTGTGTTATACATCGCCACGTTACCACGCAGGTTTGTGGGAATAATGAGCCAAACGTTCAAATGAAGTTATCTGATGTTTGATTCAGATGCAGGACCCCGGAGTGAACTCACTCCTGAGCTGAGCGCGTTCCAGCAGTAAAGCTGGAAACTTTGGGAAAAATGGGATTTGTTTGGCTCCTTAGCAAAGAAGAACCATTCATGCATCAGCAGCCACAACACGCATGCAGCACAGTCATGGATAAACCTGCTCTGTGTGTGTGTGTGTGTGTGTGTGTGTGGGGGTGGGGGGGGGTTTATTGTGCGAGTCACAAATAGACAACAGCAGCAGACCCATGTTACAGTTTCACTACGGTTCACTGTCGCTATGTTAGATCGTTAGCAATGCAGCAGTGAACAGCTTCGACTCTCTATGTTGGAAGTCCGACTTGAGGGAGAATTCCAGGTGAAAATTCCAACTTCAGATGGCTGTACCAGGAGCCAAATGGTTATATTATATTAAACAGTGAGGACAATCAGAATCGTGTTTATTGGCCATGTATGTGCACAGACACATACATGGAATTTGGTTCCAGTAGATGGTGACTCTCAAGTACAGCAATGTATATCTCAACAATGTAAGCAACACAATTCACCCACACACACACACACACACACACACGTGTGGATATATACAGCTGCGCATGCATACACATGCATACACAAGCTGTGTAAACCAACCATAAATAACCAATCAAACGATTTAATCTGTTCTATTTCAAGTGGCTAAACTGTTGCTGAAGGATGTGCTAATTAACAATCACAGAATTTTCCTTCAACTTTTTGGTTTTCCAACAATTTAAAAAGCTGCTGTGTCTTTATTCATAGCACAGCCCTTTTATATTTTTATATGTATGTTTGTTGGAAATTGCTTGAATGTGCTCGACTAGACCAAAGTGACCTTTACCCACCAAATTCTACTCAGTTTATCCTTCAGCCCTCTTCGGTTGCACATATGAAGAGATTTCCTTCAGATTTACAGCAGCTTGACGGCATACTGCCTCACCATTATTAAGGAAACAAACCAGTGTGGCACTAATGCAGTCAGACACAAACAGAGACGGAGCATCATCCACATACACTTCTCAAAACCCAGAATCATTACTGTCGACCAAAAACATCTGACCTCGAGTCAATCTGCTGAATATTCTCATATAACATCAGTAAAACTAAAATAAACAGCTGTGTGACAGACAAATAGCAGTATATTCTTCTTCTTAGTTGGAAATGTGATGAAAGAAAATGTGATTAAATCCGTTTTCAGATAAAGCGATGGAGACGTGAAAAAGTACATCTGCACCTGTAATCTAAATACACCTGAAGATGTAAATATACAGCATATAAATACATTTTGCATATTTTAATTATTGTTTTGACACCTCGACCGACAGCATTAATCACAAACACACATATTACTTCTTTTAGTAAATTACAACAGTAAATTTCACCTGTGAGGAAAAAGAAAAAAAGTATCATCTCTCCTTCTCTTTATTAATAATCCAGGGCAAAAAAAGCATCGGGCCGAGTTAATGTTCTGATTGTGCTGACTCTGCGATAACGGTCCTCTGCAGCTCGCAGCAGCCACACAGACGCTGAGGTCACGATCACACGCAGAGGTTAAAGCCAAGCACAGTCTGCGTGTTCCTCTGGGCTCGACACACGTGCTCCAAAGGTTTGTGACCCCTGACCTTTACAGCCCTGGGGTCAATAGTTCAGGGAGTCAGGCAGTGTGTGTGTGTGTGTGTGTGTGTGTGTGTGTGCTGCCACATATAAGAAGAGAGAGAACTCACAGAAGCTCATCTTTAAGACAACAATCAGTCCGATTTTACAGGTGAGAGTGTCGCTCATGTCACTCAGGTGTGGCGTTCTCCACGACGGGACTCAGCTGGACTAGATGGAAGTCGACGGCGCTCCGTTCCTGGGGCTGACCACAACTATGCATTTCCACAGCAGCCATAATTTTTCCTGCAATCATGACCCTGGGTGTGCACACACGGATGTTTCTTAACCTCCTAAGACCCGAACTCTTCCACGACATGCATTTTTAATTTCTCTTTGATATTTGAGCTGATTGGGACCCGATGAATGTAAAAACAAAGAATCACCAGATTTTATTTTTTTTTACCCAATTTTTGTTCCTAAGAAAAATGAGAGCAACGTATGAGGATATTCGTTTAAAATTTTGATGAAACGGAGACAGTATAACGTCCTCGTGAGTGGATATCAGGCCCTTGTAGAGCAAAGTTTAGTATTTTGGTCTAGACAACCCAAAATGTGATGTCCACAGATGTGGACACCAGGTCCCAGGAGGTTAATTAAGACTAGTTTTATTTTTCCAAGTCAGCTAACATGTTTTGGTCTTGTGCTCTTATTTCACAATATCATGATTATAAGGAAAAGCTTTGTAACTGGGCACATGAACTCATATATATCAGAGCCTAATGTTCCTGTGAATGTACTGACATCATGCCAGTGTGATGATAACAGGAACACTAAAACTGCATACAGTACATCTGGTAATCAGACTAAACAGCGTTGGCCTACTGTAAACGTTCACATCAGACTCTGTGAGGACCGACTCGTTTCTGAGGCCTCAGATGACAATTCAAGGAAGTGAACCTTTATTTCTGGCACTGTAGGTCACCAAACGACGCAGACCTTACGATAAGTCTGAGTTTAAATGTGCACCACAGAAAGAAATTAAGCCAAATGCAATGGGTGAAGGCAAAAAAATAGATCACATTAGCATAGCAACATGACTGACTAAGGTCATTAACAATAAAAATATTGTTGTTGTTTTTTTTTTAAATCAATGTGAACTAGAATCAAAACATCCATAACTAATTACAAATGATTTTGACCGTCCTACATTATTGAAACAGATACAGCAACGAGTCTGATTTTGTTGAAACACTCAGTTTGTGGCTGCCTCGTCATTGTTGTTTGTTAACATCCAGCCGCTCGCTGGGAAAGAAGAAGTGCATTTACTCATAATGCCTGTTCAGGTGCACAGCAGGCTTCAGGTAAAGTCCTTTTAGATCAATCTGCAACCCTCAACTGAAAATCCATCGTTCTATTCGCAGGCAGGAAGCTGTGACTCGTGAAAGCTTCAGTTATACATGTGTCAGGATTTTGTAGCTCACCTGCTCACGCAGGTGGGACTTGTGATAAATAATTTAGTTATTAAGCATGTAAACATGGCTCTTTGTGTTTATTCTTTCACGGAGGTGGGTAGTAACGAGTTACTCAAGTAAATGTAAGTTTTTTTGTAAGTTTTGCGACTCGTTACTTTTTTAAAAAATAATTAGTTTAACACATTAGATAACATGCCGCCGGTGGAGTTTCCGGTAACTTTTTTACCAATCAGATGTGGCCATGCAGTCACATGACCAGTTTGAACCTGTGGCGGGCAGAGCGGCCCAAGCGTTTCAAAGTAGCGACACATGGAAAGAAGAAACATGAAAACAGGGCAGAGCCAGTCGTCTACGCTAGAGCTGAAGAGGATGAACAGCCTTGGCCTCACATACAAAGGATGTTTCGCTTAAAAGCAGCACAAAAGAACAGCTATGTCGTCAGTGTCGGTGTCTTCAGTGAGAGCCAAAACAACAACTTTTCAGCGTGAAACAACTCAGCTCGTGTAACCTGAGGAAACAGTAAGTTTTCTCTAAATATCTTTTAGCTGTGGTTAGCTGGATGTCAGACTTATGTTACAGACGCTGTATCGAGCTCGAGCTGCGAGTCATATTTTGGGCGCTACGTTGTAGTGAGATATTTTTGTGGGTGTTTTGTGCAGCTTCAGCTGTCCTTTAACTGCTCGCTGGTTAGCTAGCGTGAGCTATAAGCTAACAGCTAGCCTGGTTAATGACGCTAGAGTTCCACGCACATGTAAACAGCTCGTCTCTACTGCTTTAACTGTTAAAACAGAAGGCAATACTGCGGCTGACAGGGTTTATTATGTGAAACAGCAGCTTGTTTAGTTTAAACAGTCTGCGTTAAGCTGGGCAAACACTGATTTTTTTCAGTCCCATTATTCAGCTCCTGCTCAAACTGTACAATTAAATCGCAGGGATTAGAAGTTCATAGGTCACGATGCAGGTCTCACACTATACGGCCTGATGCTCTGATGGAGGCGAAACTCGGGCCGATCCCTAAAACGGTTGCGCGACTGAAAAATCGGCTCAAAATGGGCCAAAAATCGCACAGTGTATGGCCAGCTTTTGGAGGCTAGCTCCATCCAACTCCCTCCCCTGTGGTTGGAAGGGGCGTGTTTCATCTTTTTGCAGACGGAGGTGTTTGCCTTCTCAGGACAGCCATGGAGAGATTAGAGGCTACATCGCAGCTCCAGTCACGGCTTCCATCAATGTCGTCTTTTCTTTAAAAAACGAAAATAAAATAAATACATAATTATAATAAAGGTCAATCAAATGGACCAAAAAAAAAAGTTGTCTTTTCCCAGAGTAACAGTCAAACAGGAGGATCTGTTGGTTAGCACTGCTTAGCCTTGCACGCATTCTTATTTTGAACTTAATCTGGAATTCATTGCAAACTGTTTGTGCGGGATATGAATGACAAGATTTTGTTTTTCTACAAGAGTTAGTAAAAAACATCTCCAGTGTGATCAAATCTTCTTGCCAAACATCTGCAGCTTTGCAGTGTATACAGCACTATAATGACCAGAGCTAATTCTTTTGAAAACCTTACATCTTTCCACAGGTCTCCACTTCATCAGACATCACCTAGACACAGAGCTGGATGAGGCCAGCGCAAACAGCAGCCTAACCGACGAAGATGATGGATCCATGGGGTCAGGAAAGCCAGAAGCAGGGGAGCTGGAGAGGTACCTTTCATGTCCATTCACTGGAGGTGTGGATCTATTGCATGGCGTTCCTCACATCAAGAAGCTGTCGATCAAAGTCAACACAGCTCTTCCTGCATCTGGAGCTTGTGAAGGACTTCTCAGTCATGCAGGACTCCTGTTCACTGCTAAACAGTTACAGCTTCACAGCAAGAACCTTGAGAGCAGACTGCTGCTGAAGCTTAACCATCACCTCACTGAGTGAAGAAAGGGCACATTTTTGCTAAATATGCAGAAATGGATGCACACCCATACAACTTATGGTAAACTGAGCTGCCTTGTATGAACATATGTTGAAGATGCCTCGTTCTGTTTTCTCTGAGGCTGCTGTGCCATTTGGAGCAAAGATGAATATAAAGTTTACAGCATATCTTGTCACTGGAAATTGTTTGTACTGTTTATATGTTTATATTATTTACTGTAGGTATTGGTGAAAAAATCTTTGTTGTGAAAAACTGAAATCTGGAAATTAGAATTGTTGTGCCTTATTTTGTTGATGTTTTTATATATATTCCTGTTGAAAATACAGGGAGTGCAGAATTATTAGGCAAATGAGTATTTTGTCCACATCATCCTCTTCATGCATGTTGTCTTACTCCAAGCTGTATAGGCTCGAAAGCCTACTACCAATTAAGCATATTAGGTGATGTGCATCTCTGTAATGAGAAGGGGTGTGGTCTAATGACATCAACACCCCATATCAGGTGTGCAGAATTATTAGGCAACGTCCTTTCCTTTGGCAAAATGGGTCAAAAGAAGGACTTGACAGGCTCAGAAAAGTCAAAAATAGTGAGATATCTTGCAGAGGGATGCAGCAGTCTCAAAATTGCAAAGCTTCTGAAGCGTGATCATCGAACAATCAAGCGTTTCATTCAAAATAGTCAACAGGGTCGCAAGAAGCGTGTGGAAAAACCAAGGCACAAAATAACTGCCCATGAACTGAGAAAAGTCAAGCGTGCAGCTGCCAAGATGCCACTTGCCACCAGTTTGGCCATATTTCAGAGCTGCAACATCACTGGAGTGCCCAAAAGCACAAGGTGTGCAATACTCAGAGACATGGCCAAGGTAAGAAAGGCTGAAAGACGACCACCACTGAACAAGACACACAAGCTGAAACGTCAAGACTGGGCCAAGAAATATCTCAAGACTGATTTTTCTAAGGTTTTATGGACTGATGAAATGAGAGTGAGTCTTGATGGGCCAGATGGATGGGCCCGTGGCTGGATTGGTAAAGGGCAGAGAGCTCCAGTCCGACTCAGACGCCAGCAAGGTGGAGGTGGAGTACTGGTTTGGGCTGGTATCATCAAAGATGAGCTTGTGGGGCCTTTTGGGGTTGAGGATGGAGTCAAGCTCAACTCCCAGTCCTACTGCCAGTTTCTGGAAGACACCTTCTTCAAGCAGTGGTACAGGAAGAAGTCTGCATCCTTCAAGAAAAACATGATTTTCATGCAGGACAATGCTCCATCACACGCGTCCAAGTACTCCACAGCGTGGCTGGCAAGAAAGGGTATAAAAGAAGAAAAACTAATGACATGGCCTCCTTGTTCACCTGATCTGAACCCCATTGAGAACCTGTGGTCCATCATCAAATGTGAGATTTACAAGGAGGGAAAACAGTACACCTCTCTGAACAGTGTCTGGGAGGCTGTGGTTGCTGCTGCACGCAATGTTGATGGTGAACAGATCAAAACACTGACAGAATCCATGGATGGCAGGCTTTTGAGTGTCCTTGCAAAGAAAGGTGGCTATATTGGTCGCTGATTTGTTTTTGTTTTGTTTTTGAATGTGGAGATGTTATATTGGTTTCACTGGTAAAAATAAATAATTGAAATGGGTATATATTTGTTTTTTGTTAAGTTGCCTAATAATTATGCACAGTAATAGTCACCTGCACACACAGATATCCCCCCTAAAATAGCTAAAACTAAAAACAAACTAAAAACTACTTCCAAAAACATTCAGCTTTGATATTAATGAGTTTTTTGGGTTCATTGAGAACATGGTTGTTGTTCAATAATAAAATTATTCCTCAAAAATACAACTTGCCTAATAATTCTGCACTCCCTGTACTAAAATTTGTATATTTATTTTTGTTTGTCTGATAACATTTATAAAATAAATCGGACATTTCAAACAGTTACTCGCTACTTGAGTAGTCTTTTTGCCAAGTACTTTTTTTACTCGAGAACTTTTTTGAAGACTACTTTTCACTTTTACTTGAGTAATAATATTTTAAAGTAATGCTACTCTTACTTGAGTACAATTTCTGGATACTCGACCCACCTCTGTTCTTTCAGCACTGCTCACAGGTTCAAATATTGCCGGCGATTAGTTCGTGCACACATAAGTGCATGTTTGTGTTTAATGGGAGCAGGGTGGCAGATGAGCTGGATGAGGCTGAAGATCACTCAAACCCACGGACACTAGAGCCTCCGGGGTAACTCGAGACCACACACGCGCACGCACGTCAGTCTTCCACTGTACTCGATAGAAACGCGTGATACGTGGAAGTCGATGATACATTTAAAAAGGGGGAGCGGAGAGGAGAGGAGCAGCAGACCGTGACACTTCAGACATACGGCAGGGCCGAGGAGAGACGAGGGGATGAATGAGAGAAACGGAGAGATGCAGAAACAGAGGCACAGGGAGACATATCCAGCTGTTTGTCCATCCTCGCTTTGCTGTAATGAGCCCATGTTTGGCTCTATGGAGCATTGCCAACGCCTCATCAAACTTCTCCAAACTCTAACAAGCCAAACTACTATTTAGATTTACCTCCTACGGACGCTGAACCGAACCCAAACAACTAAGCACATAACAGCGTGACGCTCCCTTAAATGGACACTTTGACATTTTGAATTTTAGCTGTTTATTTTTCTTTAAACAGACACTTGTCAGCATGTGGGGGAACATTTTTGCTTTTAAGTTTTCATAAAATGGCTCGGCAGCATTGTTAGCTTCGCTGAGCATATCTTCCACTTGCCGCCTGCTGTGCCCTTTGGCTGAAATGAGGGAAAGCTTCTAAGTCATTTAGAGATTCACCTGGTGAAGAAGCAAATGCGCACACACATAACCGTGCTCTTATTACAGCCAGGAAGCCACCGGCCTCTAGTTTTAACCCCAAAAACCACATTTTCCTCTGGGAAAGGCCATTAGAGTTTATGTGTCTGACAGCTGCCCCTGCGCTTCACAAACAGCGACGCTCGGCCAAACTGAGGAAAGAGCAGCAACAAACACCCAGAACCTAAAATGCACTCTTTCATTTCATTTCAAACATTTCTCAGCAACGCTAAAAATTCATTTTAGGTGAAAAGATTATTTGAAATGTTGAATTAAAAAACTAAATCTGCGATAAGCCAGAAGCCATCATCCACGCCATAAAGCTAGCTATCCTCATCCCTGCCATCTAAAAAAATAAAAACTTGTCCCGTTCTTCTTTCTCTTTACGACAGCGGCCCCCAACCCCCGGGCCACGGACCGGTACTGGGCCGTGAGAGTTGAGGCTCAGGTGCGAAATTTATGGTTTTCAGGGTTTTATCGTCTTTCCCCATGTTGTAGTTGTGCGTCTTATTTTGAAAGAACTATTTACGCGTCACCATAGCGACCATAGAGCATTAAGGGGAAGAGAGGAGGATGTTACTCTCAATGTTGTTGGCGCATTTCAGGAGGACACTGCTAATAAAGTTACACAATTACACAGTGAATTCAGTGAGTTTGATATTATATTTACTAAATCCCACAGTTTTTGTCTCGGTCGGATCATTTTATTTTGTTGTATTTATCCGTCACACCTTAACCTCCTAGGCCCTTTTGCTCTACAAGGGCCTGATATCCACCTACAAGTAGGGATGGGTATCGTTTAGGTTTTATCCGATACCAGCACCAAACCGGTACTTTTGAAACGGTGCCGGTGCTTAAACGGTGCTCAAACTGGTGCTTAAAGAATGGAGAACACAAACTTTGTCCAAAAATCTCATGTTCAGCTGTTTTTTGTAAAAAGATAACAATGTTAGCCTTTATATGGTATATATATAGTATCACTCTATCAAACAAGAAGACAGCCGCATGTAGCTATGATGATGTTTGCTAGTTCACCTTACATGCATTAATGTAATAACGTGGTTAGCCTACTCAACGTAAATTACACACGAACAACATTAAGCTACTCACGCAGAGAAGCTGCTGCATCATCATCCTCATCATTTCTGCTACACTGGCAGGGCTAGGGGCCAGGACTCTCCTCTTCGGGTTCTTGGGGGATGTTGCTAACTCCGGGTCGATAACAGGCACCACACCCGCAGTAGATGTGCTCGGTGTGAGGTCTCGCAGCAAGCTATCAAATACGGCGCATTTCTCGGCTTTTAACAAAACACTATGCGTCGCCAGGTGTTTCATCAGATTCGAGGTGTTACCTCCTTTGACAGTATCACAGTATCAGCTTAAAGCACTTGTTGCAGGCTGCTGAGTTTGCATATTTTGCTGTGAAGTACAGCCAGACTTTTGACCGCTTCGCCTTGGGCATTTTTAATCTGTAGCTCTGCTCTAAAAGAACGTACGTACCTGGACCCGCCTACTATCCTCGGAAACGTAAAATGATTGGCTAGAATCTAAAGTGTATCACAGCTCAGGAAAAAAAAGCACCGAAATAAAGCACCGAAATGTGCGCTGCGTTTCGGTCTGGTTACTACCGTTTATGTCAGAACCGGTGCCATGGCACCGGATACCGGTACCCATCCCTACTTACGAGGACATTATACTGCTACAGTTCTATCAAAATTTTAAACGAATATCCTCATATGTGGCTCTTATTTTTCTTAAAAACAAAAATAAGGTAAAAAAATAAAAAATAAAAATCTGGTAATTCTTTGTTTTTACATTCATCGGGCCCCAATATGCCCCCATATCAAAGAGAAATTAGAAATGCATGCCGTGGAAGAGCTCGGGTCTTGGGAGGTTAAAGGCCAATCCGTGAAAATATTGTCTGACATTGAACCGGTCCGTGGCCCAAAAAAGGTTGGGGACCGCTGCATTACGATACATTTACAAGTCGCAACGAGAAAGCGAGCTTTACCCACGGACGCTTTTACTGAATGTCGTTATGTCAAAATCAAGCGACAAGCTTTACGACAGGACCTCAGAAAAAACAGAGACCAGATTTGGGCATCGACACGTCAAAACTTATTTTTGAAAATATGTCTTTCAGGCTTTTAAGGTAAAATACCCCAAAAATACACAAAAGCCAAACACGATGGGATTCAGAGGAGGCACCTGGGAATTCAACTGCCAACCCAACAACAGATCATATATAACTACAAAACCTTGAATAATTGTTTTATTTGAAAAGCTGAATAATATTTACATTAAACACTCATTACACTCTCAACAGTCAAAGCAGCTAATTCAGCTAAGTCTGATACCTGACCTTGTCCTTACTACAGTCCAGGACAGGTTTAGTGTTGGGCTGGGCAGATGTGAAAGCCTGTGTCCATAAAACCATAATTGTCTGCATGCTAACCTTTGGTGTGAGGAACAAGCCTTACAAAAGGGCCTGGGTCACATCTTTGAAGGTTATGGTGGCTTTTTATTGTTTGCCTGACCTCCTTCCCTCAAGTATAAATAATAATAAACTTTACTGCTGAGTAACACTGTGTAACAGACCTATCTGAAGTTCAACAGCAGCTTGTGTTGTCATAATACTACCCATATTTAAGCCTTGTGTGCTATTTCTACCCAAAGTCAGTGTGCTAACTAAGCTCCGCTGTCCCTAAGTGAGAGGGGATAAAGTGTCAGGACCCCAAAAGCATGTGTGATCCTCTTAACCATCAATCAGTGCTACACTCAACAACAACCACAGGCCAGTAAACACGGCCAGGTTCTCGATCAACATCATCCCTCCTACATCAGTGTCACCAAAATGTTATTACCGAACCGATTTTATGTGCTACACAGCGCTCAAAAATCTGCCAAAAAATGTTTCAGTGCGACTTTGCTGAGCTACGAAGCCGCACCGCTCGATGGACTGTCGGAGCATTACGGCATCGTAGGCAGGAGCCTCGCGGAGTGATACGTACTGTGCTTCAACATAATGTTACCGTATTGTGTGTGTATGACCTCTTTTTAAGTTGTGTGGATATTATACATGGTTATGCTGAGGATGTGTCGGCCAGTTTCCACTGGAAATGCCTTTTGGTTAAACTGTCAGCGAGGAATTTGCATTGCACTAATAAAGTTGTGGAGTTGTAAAGTATTTTTTCTCGTGTCAATTATATCGTCAGTTATATCGTTATCGCAAATTTTCAAATATATATGGTGATAAATTTTTTTGCCATACTGCCCTGCCCTTGTGTCCACTCCAGGTCAGGAAGAAGCTGCTGCTCCGAGTGGAGGAGTTTGGGTGGGAGTTTAGTCCAGAAGGGGAAGGACTGGGGCAGCGATGCTGAAGACAGAGCTGTGTAGAGCTGTCAGCTTACCTGTCCTACCCTCACCTATGAGCACCAGCTTTGGCTGCTGACCAAAAGAGATCTATCTATCTATATATATATATATATATAGTTAGTAAACATGGCAGTCACACAATCATGTCAATTGTTGCTCGTCCACTGGAGCTGTGATTTCTGAATCACACATCCACACAAACAAAAACCCAATTCTGGTCAAACATCTCTCGTACCTCACGCGATCCATTTCTTTCCTAAATACCTTAAATAATCTCTCGTGTGTGAGTGGCTGTGTGCAGGTAAACCCATCTGGTTACATTAATGTGTAATGTTTGTGTTGCCTGGCAACAGCAGGAAAGAAAAACCCAAATATCAGAGCTGAGACGTTATCTCACTAATGTAATTGCATTGAATAACAGATCCAATTCCACTAATGGGGAAGGTGACTCTGTTACTCACAGTGACTAAAAATAGGACGCCTGGTGTCCCCAGGTTCCAGTAAAGTCAGGGGTGATGGCTGATTTTAAATGAAAAGGAACGTTTTAATAAATCTTGAGGAGCCTTTTCAGCGAGTTGCTCTGGGGCACAAACACGACAGGATTGCAAATATGAACCAAATTTACGTCACCAGGTATGTTACATGTGGAGATAGCGGTGCAAACCTTTTTTTCTCTGATCATCATTCCTTTTTTTAGAAATTGTCAACAAGTTGCCAGCTTAGCTCGACCAGAGGCAATTAAAATGCTCAGTGAAGTGAGACGCAGGGCAGATGGTCAGGCAAAAAGTGGCACAAGCCAGCTTGATGCACAACTGGTAACACAGGTTGTCTTTGCTTAGGTCTGAGCCCCAGCTCGTGCCAAAAGCAACGCATGTCCGCTGATGAAATAGCTCAATTTATCTTGTGCCTTAAATTGTTGCCATCCATTTCACCAATCAATAAACCACAAAACGTGGAAGTGTTGAGGAGGCTCAACGTCCCACTGTGAAAACCTGGATTTAATTATTTCCATAAGACACATTGAACTACAATGAGCTACGTATTGATTGATGGGTTTTTAATGAAAGAAACAAATGCAGGAGGAGGGAAAATATTCAGGAAAACCACATCATATAAGAGCTGATGTCACAGGAGCTACACCTTGTTGTGATGGAGGTGTTTGTAGCCTGTCCCAACAGCGGTCCTGGGATCTTCTCCCACAGGGTTCAGACTGCTCCTTGGTTTTATCCTGCCAGGCCGTTTTCTTTCCAGGTGCCTAATCAGACTTACCCGTCCTATAAGACAGCGGTCCCCAACCTTTTTTGCGCCACGGACCGGTTTATGCCCGACAATATTTTCATGGACTGGCCTTTAAGGTGTCGCGGATAAATACGACAAAATACAACTAGTACTGGTACCGAAAAAAAGAAAATTTATTCATAACACGTGAAAAGACCCAGGAAAACCGAGTAAACGATAACAAAATAATGCTGAAAACCGATAAAAACCCTGAAAACTATACATTTCACACCTGAGCCTCAAATCTCGTGGCCCGGTACCAAACGACTCACGGACCGGTACCGGTCCGAGGCCCGGGGACCGCTGCTATAAGACATACGGTGAATTTAACCTCCTAGGACCTGCGTCCACATATGTGGACATCACAATTTGGGTTATTTAGACCAAAATACTCAATTTTGCTCTACAAGGGCCTGATATCCACTTAGGAGGACATTATGCTGCTACTGTTCTATCAAAATTTTAAACGAATATCCTCATATGTGGATCTCATTTTTCTTAGAAACAAAAATAAGGTAAAAAAATAAATCTGGTAATTCTTTGTTTTTACATTCATCAGGTCCCAATCAGCCCAAATATCAAAGAGAGATTAAAAATGTTGCTGTGGAAGAGTTCGGGTCTCAGGAGGTTAAACTAGCGGGCAACAAAGACAACCAGCCACACTCTGGGCCGAGGACTAGACTGGAGGATTACTCCTGCAGACTCTGTCACACACATCGATTTTGTCCTCGAACTGAACACCTGAAGGCAACAACTTCACTAGACTGTAAAAACTTTACTCATTAATCCTGTGGCAGTAAGGGCTTCGTCCCCACGACTGTGCCGTATCACACTGTCCACAGCACACGGGCATACATATTCACATGGTATAAAAACATCATATCACGATGTCATTGCTATACCATCGCCATGCTTTCCTGTTTCCACAGCAAGGAGACGAGCCCTGCATGGCCTCAGCCTCTGATGAAGATTTCATACGTAATAAGGGAGCTACTTCAATAACAGAGCCCAGCACTTCTGCTCCAGTTACAGGCCATGTGTAACCGAAGCAGTGCTCAGCTGTACTCCATGTGACAGGAAGAGCAAACTGTGGAGCGACTGATGCAGTTATATGATTGAAAAGCAGGGCTTTAAATGGCCAAAAGGCCAAGTTACTTTAGTCGCTGTTAAATTAATGTGTTAAGCAATTCTTCTACATGGTTTATTGAAAGGTTTTAGGGACAGCACTACCTGGGCTGCTTTTGTGCGTTCGACCTATGCTGTGTTACTCCTATTGCCATGACAGGAGTCCATCGAAAAAGAAGGATGGAGAACGCCTATCGTTTACGTACCCTGATAAAGGCTGCGCCCGTTCAGTGGCTTTTTCTATATCATCACAAATCATTATCACAAATGTTCTTGAAAGGCTACATCGCCCTCCCTTACTCCGCCCTGATAGCTGACTGTAAGGTTTCTGGAGCCCTTTGAACACAAGTACTTTACAAGAGTTGGAGAAAGAGCTGTGAGTACAGCGGCTTCTTCCCCCTCCTGTTTAAACATGACGACTATTAGAAACACGTTTGCTTAAAGGGAGGGTAAAGGAGCAAAAGTGCTGAAGTGAATTAAATGATTAAGTATAAGATAAGTCCCCTTTGATTCAGGCCAAAACATGACGCCGTGTTGACGATGGTTACGCCTTTTAACGCTTCCATCCAGGCGTCAGCTCGTCCCTTCTTCTAAAATATTTTTCACCTTTAGCAAAACAGAAACACACAGAATGGGTTTGAAGGCCTGCATCACCACTCAGGCTGCACAATGTGTAATGTTGATAATACGTTTTTTCATCACAATCCACTGATTTTAGTGACAAAAATGTTTTACTGTCACACAAACATAGCCCTACGTTTTCCATGTAGTGGGACACACCTGCTGATGCACAGATCTCTGCAGTAAAATAAATCAGTGCTCTACAAATAATGAATTTATCCATCTACTAAAAGCAGGAGATAAAGTTTTGCACCCCGCTCATTGTACCTGCATGATGCATGTGAGTAAGTAGGAACGTTTGACGGCCTTCTCTTTTTCCCAGTGTTTTGTGTACAGTGAAGTATTCCCACTCCTGTGTCCATTTTCCAGAAGTCTTCATCCCTCACCGTGTTTGCTGGACACTTATCGTTGGCCAGAGGGAATGCAGCTGCTTTGGTGATTTCAGTGCATCTGTGTGAGCTGGATGGACGTGCTGACGAGCTGCACTGGCTGATGTTGGACTTTTCACATTAGCAACCACTGCAGTGTTTTTCTTGGCTTTAATGCATTTGTTGTACTGCAGTCAGTGGTGTGTAACTTAGTCGTGTTGCTTTGCAGACCCACAGCAATCTTTGCACATTATTTCATCTTGGTTGGTCACTTCCCATAAATCCAAAGTATTTCCAAACAACGGATGGCGATCTGCTTCGAGTTCCAAGTTCTTCACCTTTAGCTGTGATTTTTGTTTCGATGCTCTGTTGCGTATCCGTCTTATCTAGTCGCCATCCAGGAAACTTTAAGCTTTCATTGACACACGTCATTCGATCATGTTCGTTTAGTTGTGGGAAGCCTAAATGGTGACTGAGATTGTCCTAAAACTACCAGAACTGCCCTACAGCTGGGAAATTGGGATTGTTTGATCACTCTTCACTTACATGTACAAGCTTGTAATCATGGGGCAAGAAATGATGTGAGACAGACGGGAGGTCGGTCACTGACACCCACCTATCCGTGCAGGACATTTCACTTTGAAAGCATGGATAGGAACATACTCCCTGACTGAGTGGGCCTTCAGTAAGAAAATGTTGAAGTCTGAGGTTTGTTAACATGCATAAATGTCTCTGAGCGGATCAGCGTGTGCACCACCACGAGCTTAACAGAGGCCTGAGACAGAGGTACACCTGCCCCTCTCCTGGGCTTCTGGAATCAAAGGTTGGCTTCCCTGCAACATATCTGAGTGAGACTGCTGACTGAGTGTCCTCCAGCAGACTTCAACCATGTGAGCATGGTGGGGGGGTCAGTCAGCTGAAACCTGTGCCCACCACCCCCACCTTTAGACATTAGGCCTTCACAGTATGTTAATGCAATAATTCACTGTCTGCTGCACAGTCTTTGTAGTGATTACATACCGCTGTTAAGTTTGTTAACGGGACTGCCATCAAAATAGTGACCTCACCACCATCATCATCCCCGCGTCTGTCAGCTCTGATGTCGCACTGTGGGCTGTTAGGCCTCCGCTGATGCACCCAGACAGTAAGTCACACCAGCACTAACACCACGAGGACGATAACGACGCTTTTACCTGGCGAGTACAGCCGTGCTAGCTGTCGGGCCCCGGCGTGCTGCGGTCCCCAGCGAGGCGCCGCGCTGCGTGCAGCCGCCCCATGCTCGTTGCCGTTCGGATCCTCCTCCGCCATGGACCGGTGCCTGATGTCGGTCTCGGAGAGTAGCGACGCCGCCATGACTCTCCCCGCTTTGGGCTTTCAGCTACAAGACATCCACCGTGGAGCTGTCCCGGGCGATAGTGTCACGGCCTCCGGCTGTCGCGGCGACCGAGCGGAGGAGGTAGGCTCAACCAATCGATGCTAGCTGGGATGTTACCGGAGCAGCCTCGTGCCACCCGGAAATACACACACGGACCTATTTCACGGGGCTGTACCCGCCTGCTGTGAATGTGCACCAAACGACAACCAGACGGTTAAATGTACCGCGGTCTAGTTCCAAGTGTTCTGATAAACAAACTTTATTTGTGCCTCCGCTGAAAAAAACAGGTCCTCAGAGTTCACCGAGCTGTCGTCAGCGTTAGGGACCGTCTGCGTTTGGCAGCGACGTCACAAAGTGAAAGTACGATCCGAGTACCTGCAGGTGCACAGGCGACCGTAGATCATGTGTCTTTAAATGTCCATACACACGTTTATAATTGTTTTAACTGGTGTTGTAGCACTAATGATGGCGCAGTGGTTGTAAGGGTCCGGTGTCAGCATCTGTGGATGTGTTGGCTTCATCCCGCAGTCTTAACATGTGCGCCTCAGGTCATTTATAAACTGGGTGTAAATGATTGTCTGTGTCTCTGTGTTAGCCCTGTGATGGACGGGTGGCCTGTCCTAGTGCAGGAACAAATACGGTAGTTTCAAGGTAACAATCAGCCAGACATTCAGGAGCTGGAGGACGAATAATAGGACAGATATAGAAATATATGTTTGTTTGTTTTTCTTATGAAAAAAGAGTGGAAACGTGCGCGTGTGTGCGTGTGCGTGTGTGCAGCTATCTCAAAATGCCTCTTGTTACTTATTAGTTATTTCACATTATTTCTATTCACTTTAATTTAAAAACTAAAGTTTTTAAAAGCCTTTCCCGTTGGCATGTACTCGTCTCCTACCATCTGTGCTGTAATGGAATTCTCCCATTAGTTAATTAATGTCTGTGGTAATGGTAAAAAAAACGCCGTTTGCAGTTAGTTTGGTTAGCTGACAAAAGGATAACATATATGTGGGCATACAAACCACATCCCAGTGAGTCTTTTAGAAGTAAAACTGAAAGTGTTCAAGGCTGCATAAGGCGAAACAGTTCAGGAACCAGGATGAGTGAGTGTGATCTCCAGTCCCTCAGTTCATCGCTGTATCCACAAATTCAGGTTAATACTGAACCGTGTAATTTTAAAAAAGAACATAAACGAGATGACGAAACATTACCGCCTTCTCTGGTCACAGACTCGATGAACAGTAATCAGGCACAATATTGTCTGACAGATCAATATTCTTTTTAGGAACACCGTGTCCACTGATGCTCAGTGATGCATACAGAGGTATATGCTTGTAGCCTATATTACAGCAGCATGACTCTGTAGCAACTGTGCCTGCACTCTTGACCTGTCACCAAGGGCGTTTTATCCTCAGATTAAATTTTTATTCTGTGCTTGATGTGCCTCACCTTGGCCCTGGCTCTTCCCCTCTGACTGCACTAGGACATATTGCCACCTGATAAAATAACACATTGATTCGTACCATATAAAAAGTGAGACGTGTCAATTCAGATTCTTTGTCAAACATACACTAATGAATCATTTTACATCAGCAGCCTGACAACTGTCATGATAATAAATACTAGTTAATCTATAGCACCAAATCATCAGTCAGTCACCTGTGAGCTCGCCTCTTCACCTCTGAGCTACAACATGGCAGAGCTGCCTCTGTCACCTGATGAATAGGACATACATGACAATAAGAATAAAATGTGCAGCTGCTTCAGTATGTCTGTCAGTTTGTGCAGATCTTGACTCGTCAGTAATGTTTGTAGGCTGAGTGCATTTTTAAAACAATTTGTGCAAACTGCACTACAAGGTGGGATATTTGCAAAATCAAGACTACCTCATGATATATTGTCTCAAAAATGAACCCTATGAATATGTCAGTGCCATCAGGATGAAATTATTGTGTCACCAACATTTTAACGTTAGACATATAATTTTAACAGCCTCTGTAAACTAATATCCTGGCTCCTCGAGGCTGCCGTTTTCTGACAGTTTCAATCAAAATTAGAAATGCTGCTCTGAGACTGAGAGAACTAATAGTGCTGCCTGCTGTGCAGTTAGTTTCCCAAACACGTTATTCATGGTTACATACAGTTTTAGACTGATGTGGGCCAAAGCCTAGCATAGCCTGTAACGTTATTGTGACGGACACATTATATGAGTGAACTTGGCTTTAAGTGACTTACAGGTTTCTTTGAAAAACACTTTCTTATATCCAGGTTCTTCCTCTTTGCTGCCGTCCTCCTCTCCTCCTCGCAGCGCAGGTTTGCCGCTGCTGAAACTAAACAGAGCTCCCTGAAAGGCTCAGCCAATCACATTGGCCATATTTGTCACATGGCGTAGGACTCCAGTAGAGGACGTAATTTAACTCTTTCTGCACCGCTGGGTGAATGAGACGCTGACGCTATCGGGTTTGTTTTTCTTTACTCGAAGAGATCAGATTATTGGTGGGGACGTGTCCCTTCCGTCCATGCCAAATCTACGCCCTTGCCTGTCACCCATTGGATTATTTCTGGAGACATTTTTAATGCTGGCTTCAAGTGCAGTTATTCTAAGAAGGAAACAAAGTTTGCCCTTCAAAAAATATGAACGACCTGGACAGTTGGAGGAAAAAGAAGAAGTGGCATGTCTAAGAGAATATTTGCACCAGGTGAACAATATCTGAAAGTCATGAGAGAAAATTCAGCAAAGACCTGACGTGGATTCAGAGAGACGCATCTGGCCCTTCAGCCGATCCATCTCCTCTTCATCAGAAATGGTCTCAGTGGGAGGGTGGCTGTGAAGAAGCCATCCATAAGGAAGGAGCACACAAAGGCTGAGGTGTGCCAAATTACACAAGAGCCAGGCTGAAACTCGGTGGCTACAGATCTAATGGAGTAATTCATCTGTGTTCAAAATATTGGAGGGAGGGGATCATCAGAGAACTATAACTGTGGGTGTCAGTGGAGGATCGGGCGTGGTTTGGGGCTGATGCTGGGGAAGTTGTTTGAATGATCAATGCAGAAAAGTGCAGCCAGATTTTGATCCATCATGCAACACCATGTGGAAAGAATCTGACTAAATATTTTAGCACAACAATGATCCCAAACACAGAGTATATTTACATGTGTGCTTCCCCATGTTTCAGTACAAATATAAAGAAATGAGGGGCAACTCAAGACTTTTGCACAGTGCTACATGATTTCAACACACATCAATTCCATTGTAAAAAGTCACTGTGGGTCAGCAGAGGAAAAGCTTGATGAAAGCAGATGTGTTAAACTGTCAGTGCAGCCGGTACGAGGTGCAGAGTAAACGGCTCCACGGCCCTTTTTGAACGGAGCCTTCGGCCTCGTTGTCCCATTCTTTCAGCCCACACACACTGCATGCTCGAGACACGCACTGCATGCTCGAGACACGCACTGCATGCTCGAGACACGCCTGCATGCTCGAGTCACGCACTGCATGCTCGAGACACGACTGCATGCTCGAGACACACACTGCATGCTCGAGTCACACACTGCATGCTCGAGTCACGCACTGCATGCTCGAGACACACACTGCATGCTCGAGTCACGCACACCAAACCACAATATCTGTACCTGGTCATCACCAGTGAGACGTGTATGATTCTCAACCGTGTCAGGCTAATTATCTTAAAATGCGCACTGCTGCTGTTGATAAGTGTGGTTATCATAAACCTCGTTCTTGTGTGCGTGACCTTAGATGAAACTCGACACAGATGGTCCACTGTGCCTTTTTTCAAACAGATCTATTCACAGAGGATTGTTGCCAGGTGTGATCAGTCCAGCTATCACCTTGTGCCTGAGCATAATGATAAAGGCCGTCACATTCTTTTGGTTCAGATTCAGATTATGCCGTAGTCGCTTGTCTTTGTGCGCCGAGCCGAATGGCTGCATCGTTTCCAGCGCAGTTCTTGGTCACTCTGTGTCGCAATATCAGCAAATACGGCACCCAAGCAAACTCATAAATCACATCACACAGCAATTCTTTATTTGTCATTTATTTATTCCTTTCATCTTTTTTCTGTACTAGATTATTGCAATCTGGTTAATTCACATTCAAAAAGCAGTCGTTGACCAGACGCATTGAAATCGATGATATTTATTTTTTTACAATAACCATTATAGGCCCCATAGAGACTGGAAAACCCAATCCAAAAAAAGAAACATCTGTATGGTTTTCTGCACTTTATTTTTGTTTTCATGTCTTTTTGTTTTCATAGTAATTACAAAAAGGAAAAATATATATAACAATAATCATAAAAAGGATCGTTTTAGGTAGCGGTTCAGGAATATTACGACTGGCAAACAATCACAACACAGCACAAGTACCTACTTACTGCAAGAAATGAAAGGTACAAAAATGAAAACAAAAGCAAAGAAGCGCATATGGAAAAGGAAAAATCAAAGAAAACGGCACCTATGAAGTCGAATACAATAAGCGACCGAGGGGACGAGAAAGTCTACAGTCTATGAAAAAACAAAACAAAAAAATCCCAAAACAAAGGCTGTTTTCTTGCTTTTTTCCTTTTCTAGTCATTAAAAAATAAAATAAATTGCATGACCTGGGGAGTGATTGGTGGGAGGGGGGAGACGGGGCGGACGAAGAAGCTGGTGGGGGTTTTGGCGGGACAATAAAAAATACTGCACGTACAATACCTTGGTTCTCTTTCCTTCAGCTAGCGCTCACTGCTTTCCTCACCCACTTTTTCCTTTCTTTATTTAATAGCATATCCCATTAATATTCCTTTCCCCCGCTGCTCCTAATAGCCGCGCCCAGTGGCGCGATCGTTAGAGTTTTACATGTGAGTAGCAAATGACACTTTGATTGGCTGTGATGTGGAGATGGGGGTCCCCCGCCGGCTCTGGGTCGGGGGCCCCGGCTGAGCTGCGAGATCCTGCCGCGCCTCGGTCTCACTGCGCGTGCTGACTCAGTGTGTGGTTCTGCAGGGAGAGGGCGAGAGGGAGAGATAGGGAGAAAAAGTGAGAACACATGATGAGAGAAATAATGGGCTACATGAGCGGAGTGCTTTCCACTTGCCCCCCCACCCAATAATAGAGCAGAAACACAGCCGCCTCCCACAGCACAGACAGCGAGGCCTCCTCGCTCCTCCGTACGTAGGTTGACGAAAGACGAGAACGGGAGAGAAACGACTCTGCGACGTACCGGTCGGTGCAGCGCAGAGCCTCACGTGTGCTAACGGGAAAACAACCGAGGGAAAAGAAAAATGGCAGTTTGAAAGCAATTTAAACACCAAGCTCAACACGCGGCTCTGCCAACAACAGATCCGACATTTTTGCAGATGGAATAGAAAGTCCATAGGACCAACTCAAGACCGTGTAGTGTTTGGAGCGCCTCGGTTTGTTAGTCAGGGCCTTGAAACCCTCGTGGCTTTTCATATTGAGATTCCTATGTTACAGAAAGTGTCGCCATGACTCGGAGACACATTCACATCAATACATCATCACAATGCAAAAAGAAAAATACACTTTTTTTCAAAATGAAAATTCACACCAGCTCAAAGAGAGACCGAAGACGTGACCTCGAGGTAAAAACCGAGACGATGGAGACGATGGACTGAGGCTGAGCAGCACGACGGTGGATGTACGGCAGTTTATCTTAACGGAAAACTAGATGCACACGTACAGGTAAGCTGGAGCGCGCACAACTCTCACTGGGGATGTTAAACACACACAGAAACATGCTTTGTGTTCTCGTGAACATGAACACACACATACAGAGGCCGTCCTCTGTTCCATATCAGATACAACCTGAACCCCTGATAATCTGGATTTGCCAGTTTTGGAATTTAGCATAACATCTAGAGCTGGGGAGTGTGTGTGTGTGTGTGTGTGTGTGTGTCTGTGTGTGTGTGTGTGTGTGTGTGTGTCTGTGTGTGTGTGTGTGTGTGTGTGTGGGGAGATGACTGGAAAGATCTTTTTGGAAATGAGTGCGTGTATCAGAGAAAATTCCACTAGGATTTTTTCCTCCTCCTCATTTTCCCTGGATGTTACCGCTTTCTCCCTGTGAAATTTTCTCACACACACACACACACACACACACACACACACACACACACATACAATTCCCAGTGAGATCTTCCCAATCAACGCCCCCACCCCCACCCTTCGCCACCACTAAAAGCAGCTTTCTGAGATTAATCGTTGTGTCTCACAGATAGGCCCCACTATGGAGAGAAAAAAAGGACAAAAAAGAGGAGGGGATGGGGGGGTGAAGGGAACAGCGAGGCGAGGATGTGGACGGGGACAGAAATGTGAAGGATTATACGTGCTTTGGGGTTGATAAATACTTATTTGTCATTCTATGGCCCTTATCTTGCTGCGCATGTTTTGTTGAGCCCTTTGGTGTGTGTGTGTGTTTGTGTGTGTGTGTGTGTTTGTGTGTGTGAGAGAGAGAGAGGGAGACAGAGGCTATGTGTGTGCTGTACGACTGTGTATGTGCGTTTAAGAGTCTCTGTCACTCGGCTTTAGAGGCCAGGCTACCCTGTCCAGAGCAAAGCAAAGGGTATTAATGCCCTACACTGGAGAGCCTTCCACACCCACACACACACACACACACACACACACACAGTACCACATGCAGGGTTTCACAGAAATGGATGAGCATATGAGGAATATAACCAACGGGACAGTGAAAAACAAGTGTAAGTGTGTGTGTGTGTGTGTGTGTGTGTGTGTGTGTGTGTGAAGGACTCTCTAGTGAGGAGGGAGAGCTCACTGGGAGCCACTGACCCCATTATGATAGAGAAACCCTCCTCTCTCTCTCTCTCTCTCTCTCTCTCTCTCTCTCTCCGCCCAACTACTGCGGCTCACTCTGTCGGCCTCGCTCGTCCTCTGCCTCTCTGCCAAACTGGCTGCATTTCCTCTTCCCACCAGAAGAGGTCAGGCTAACTCCTCTTTACATGACAGAGGAGGATTTGTCCACTGCTCATGTGTCCAGTGTTCACTTGTTCATTTCCAAAAGGACCGTGCATATCTGGTTTTTGTCTCATATATGAGGCCGTATATGAGACATTAAAAAGGGGAGTGGAGACGAGGAAGAAAAGTAAATATGATCCGGTTGTAGGAGGATCAAAACTAGGAACAAGGAAAGCAGAATGGAACTAAAGAGGAAAAGAGAGAGTGTTTTCCCTCAGGTTCTTTGGGTCCAACTGCTGCTGTATTGATTTGTAGATGGAGAAACGGATGAAAAGGAAGGACAGAGGACGAGGAGGGAGGAACAGAGGGAGGGAGGCTGCGGTCGCTCCCCAGAGGGCCTCACGGCGCTGCAAAGGACTGCTGGAAATAGACCAAAGGAGAGGAGCAAGGAAAGGAGGAAAGAAAAGAGAGGGAGGCATCAGGGAGGAAGGAAATGAAGGGACGGATGACAGTCTGACACGCTTCGTACGACACACTCCCCGACAACTCCTCTTCATTTACACAGTAGTCAGGGGCTTGCTATCGATTATGCAGCCCTGTAATCAATCAGTGTGTGTGTGTGTGTGTGTGTCACAGTGTGAGATCTGCTCTACAGCAGAGTAATTGAAATATTCCACAGAAAGAGGGTGACAGAAGAAGGTGCGAGTGGAGAGAATGAGGATGTTTGAAGTTTATTTAAGAATTTACAAAGAAACTCCACCTGTGTTATTTTCAGAATAAAAGCTTTTCAGCAAAGTGAAGAGAGTTTGTCCCCTAAATATTAGGAACGTTTTAAAGTGAAACAGCTGAACCGACATTTGTAGTCACAGTAATTTATAATATTTTAATTATGATAAAAAAAAGTGTTTTAAACTGAGGAAACAACAAGGACGGCGTAAATAAAAGCAAAAGTCTGTCGTTATGTAAAAGTTTTTAAGCTGGTTTTTTACATTTTGGTGTATTTTACTGCAAATTTCCTGAAAGGTTTGATTTAAAATGTGAATTCAGAATTTTATTTGATCTTTTAACCGAGGACATTGGAGACGTAGCAAGAATCCAGACTGGCCCAGTCGATACACAGGACTGTCAAACTGCTTAGAGAGAGCGAGGCTAAAGCCTGCAGAGCCACGGGCCCGGGGGAAATATGGCCCTGTCGCATTACCCACGCTGACACACACAAACAGGAACAGATTCATAGACTTGCACTCACGGCTAAGGCCACATGCATGTACACACACACACACACACACACACACACACACTCCAAGGAAAAAACAAAAACAAGCAGAACAGAAAACTAGAATATACACACAAGAACACACAGCCTCATGGGGAACAGATAGAGATAAGAGAAAATCTAATCCTATCTGCTGCCTACACCATTACGCACACACAAAAATGGGGGGGTGCCTTTGTGTTGAGTTATAGAGGGGGGGGGAGCGCCACCGCCGTCTCTAATATGTACGAGTATGCACAGGCGCGTGATGGTTGTTAAGCCCGGTCGGCCTCATGCAGAGAAAACAGTGGAGGAAGAGAAGCCAGTGCAGCTGCACCGTTTCTGCGGCTGAATCAGTCAGAGGGCAAACTTCCAGGTACGGTCGCACACTTTGCTGTTCTGTGATGATGTAACAGGTGCACTTTGAAAAGCAGGTGCCAAGTGTGTAATAGTCACAGGAAGAGGAAGCACTGCTGTTGGAACAATGCCGTGTGTCTGTGTGTGTGTCTGTGTGTGCTGCCTCCACAGCTGAGTGTGTGTGTGCGGGGGTAAGTGGAAGCAGTCCACATACTGTGCGTGTGTGCGTGTGTGCATGTGTGTATGTGTGTATGCATGTATGCGTGTGTGTGTATGCGTGTGTGTGTATGTGTGTGTGTGTGTATGCGTGTATGCGTGTGTGTATGTGTGTATGCATGTATGCGTGTGTGTGTATGCGTGTATGCGTGTGTGTGTATGCGTGTGTGTGTGTGTGTGTGTGTGTGTGCCCCATCTCTGTTGCTGTTTTTAACACCAAATGAAAAATCACCTCAGTCGTCTTGTGCTCTTCTTCGGGTTCAGTGTATTTATAGCTCCGAGCTGACACTCTTCCAACAGCATCCACGTCTGTGTGTCTGCGACGAGCAGATGGGCTGTCTTAGTCCTCTTCCTCTGCTCCCTGGCTCGTCTTTAGCCCCACCTGTCCAGGACAGGATGCTGCCTCGGGAGCAGATCAAAAATAAACGCACCCCCTGCCCTTAACGTCCCGCCGACATGTATTCCCTGCTCTCCTTCTGCTTTTCCATCCCTGTCTTATCTCTCTATAGCTCTTCCTCCTATTGTAAAGAACACACGATTGTCAAATGATCAGAAAGACCTCCTTTACTGCCGTGTCTTTCCAAGTCACGATGACCGCCGCCCCCCCCACTACACTGTCACCACACCCAGGGTGACTCCTCTGACCGTGTCCTGTTTGGAGGGCTCCCTCCCTTTCTTCCTCCCACGGGGACGTCCCCTCTCCTGTTGCTCCTGGCCCATGCAGCCAGGCTTGGACCGGTACGCGAAACCCAAAATACACTCACAGCATGAAGGGCACGCACAAACACAACGTCAAAGACAAACACGATTGACTCTCCACCAGATTCGCAGCAAAGGTGGCGCCTCCCTGCTGGAAGCTGTTACACAAAGTAGGAAGTGACCTCACCTCCAGCAGAAATAACCGATCATTCCCGAGCACTGCACAACACATCCGAGTCACACCATTACGGAGACAAGTGAACCATCGCTCTCGTCCTCACGCACACAGCGCGCTCTCAGCGCTGAGGAATGCAGCGCTCACACACGGCAAAGTTTAGTGCCAGATGACCACTGCTTAACAAAACACAGAAATATCCTCACTAACACGCACGCACACAAAATGTCAACAGACAAGCAAATAAATGGAAAGGGAGAGGTTAAATAAATGCACGCACACGATTCAGCCGATACATGCGCTCGCAATTCAGCAGAGCATGCTGGTCGTATTACCGCACACGCCCAAACCCCATGAAGCCCTGAGGGGCCGGTGGATAATCGTGCACTCTGAAGGAGCAGGAAGAGAAAATGACCAAAGATTAACGTAAAATAATGGATGAAAGGTGAGAGGAAAGGGTTGAAGCCATAGATGAAGAAATGGGGATATAAGTGAATGCAAAGCTGCAGATGAAGACGACTGAACAGAAGCTGTTTATAATAAATATCAGATAATCAAGAAAGTCACATTTATTTGAGTGTTGAGGAGCAGAGAGAGAGAAAACGTGTGTGGAGAACAAACCAACCAAACAATAGTTTTTATGCTTCATTTTAACGACTTAAGTAATGAACATCTAACAGGCTGAATCTCCCAATTTAACCAATAAAATGTGCTCCAACCCACGAGCTTCATATTTACTATGGGCTTTCTTTCTGTGCACTGTATTTAAAGTTACTCCAGCTGTGGCTTTTAGTCTAAAAATGAACCACATCTGTAAAGCTGACACATGGAAATGAAATGCGAGGACGCAGCTTCTCTGTTGTGAATATTTGCTGGTGTGTGACAGTAAACTGAACATGTTTGACTCATCAGCTGCTGCCTGCTGAAGAAACTTCTGTGAATGAAAGAAGTGAAAAAGCCGGGATACTCTGTAACAACTCCAAACTGCTACAATTAGCTGATGCATTCAAAACGTACTGAAAATGTTTCTGAGCCAGTTTACATGTAAAAGCAGTGAAGAGTGAACGAGAGGAGAAGACTCTGGTCAAACTATCACTGACGGCTGACGTAATAATGTCCCAGATAATCGGACTTACAGAGACCAACACATGCATGGAGGTGCAGTGTGTTTGCGAGTGCCTGTATCTGCCACAGTGTGTTTTGGCAGAGCTGCTACAGCACAACACTACAGTGCCTCTTCTGTTCTATGGCACATTGCTGCCGTTTACCTGTCACACACACACACACACACACACACACACACACCAAATGACAGGAACCCGGTCCAAGCTGTTAGGACCCCTCCAGGCGTTGGCTCACATAGTGTCCGTTGTATTTGTCGCTCCGCTTCATGTGCATCCATTTGTTTATCGCACCACATCAAAGTGACTTCGTGGTGGTGACCACAGCCTCTGTGACTGCTGCTGCCGATGCCTTTGACTGTTTTACGATTTTACATTCCTGAAAGCATAAATGGGAACGCGTACAGGTGGACCCTCACCCCCTCATGGACTTCTTTCTATGTAAATGCAACATGAACAAAATGTGCTTTGTGTAACAATGAAGACTGCACAAAGTTCCTACAGTGTTAACAGCCACAGACACAATTTGGATTGACTTTTTCCTGGGGGGCGGTGACCGGAACATTTTTCCAACTTTCCTTTTAAAATATTTCTGTTGACATATTTAAGCTGCTTCTGCTTCAACCTTTAAACTACTATAATAGAAACGCCTTTTATTCAGAATATTGTAGTGCTCTAAGCATCAGTGATGGCTGAGGTCGTATCAGCAGACGTGTTACTGTAATCAGCTGCCTTTGTCTCTGTGTCTCTGCCTCTCTGTCTCTGTGTCTCTGCCTCTCTGTCTCTGTGTCTCTCTGCCTCTGTGTCTCTCTGTCTCTGTGTCTCTCTGTCTCCGTGTCTGTGTCTCTATGTCTCTGTCTCCGTGTCTCTGTCTCTCTGTCTCTGCCTCTGTCTCTGTGTCTCTGCCTCTCTGTCTCTGTGTCTCTCTGCCTCTGTGTCTCTCTGTCTCCGTGTCTCTATGTCTCTGTCTCCGTGTCTGTGTCTCTATGTCTCTGTCTCCGTGTCTCTGTCTCTCTGTCTGTGTCTCTATGTCTCTATGTCTCTGTCTCCGTGTCTGTCTCTCTGTCTCCGTGTCTCTATGTCTCTGTCTCTCTGTCTCTGTGTCTCCGTGTCTGTATCTCTATGTCTCTGTCTCCGTGTCTCTGTCTCTGTGTGTCTCTCTGTCTCTGTGTCTCTGTCTCTCTGCCTCTGTGTCTCCGTGCCTCTGTGTCTCTGTCTCCGTGTCTGTGTCTCTATGTCTCTGTCTCCGTGTCTCTGTCTCTGTGTGTCTCTCTGTCTCTGTGTCTCTGTCTCTCTGCCTCTGTGTCTCCGTGCCTCTGTGTCTCTGCCTCTGTGTCTCTGCCTCTGTGTCTCCGTCTCTCTGCCTCTGTGTCTCCGCGTCTCTGCCTCTGTGTCTCCGTGTCTCCGTCTCTGTGTCTCCGTCTCTGTGTCTCCGTCTCTGTGTCTCTGTCTCTCTGCCTCCGTGTCTCTGTCTCTCCGTCTCTGTGTCTCCGTCTCTGTGTCTCCGTGTCTCTGTCTCTCTGTCTCCGTGTCTCTGTCTCTGTGTGTCTCTCTGTCTCTGTCTCTCTGCCTCTGTGTCTCCGTGCCTCTGTGTCTCTGCCTCTCTGTCTCTGCCTCTGTGTCTCCGTGTCTCTGCCTCTGTGTCTCTGTCTCTGTGTCTCCGCGTCTCTGCCTCTGTGTCTCCGTGTCTCCGTCTCTGTGTCTCCGTCTCTGTGTCTCTGTCTCTCTGCCTCCGTGTCTCTGTCTCTCCGTCTCTGTGTCTCCGTCTCTGTGTCTCCGTGTCTCTGTCTCTCTGCCTCTGTGTCTCCGTGTCTCTGTCTCTCTGTCTCCGTGTCTCTGTCTCTCTGTCTCCGTCTCTCTGCCTCTGTGTCTCCGTGTCTCTGTCTCTGTGTCTCCGTCTCTGTGTCTCTGTCTCTCTGCCTCTGTCTCTGTGTCTCTGCCTCTGTGTCTCTGCCTCTGTGTCTCCGCCTCTGTGTCTCTGTCTCTGTGTCTCCGTCTCTGTGTCTCCGTGTCTCTGTCTCTGCCTCTGTGTCTCTGTGTCTCCGTCTCTGTGTCTTCGTGTCTCTGTCTCTCTGCCTCTGTGTCTCCGTGTCTCTGTCTCTGTGTCTCTGCCTCTGTGTGTCTCCGTGTCTCTGTCTCTCTGCCTCTGTGTCTCCGTCTCTGTCTCTCTGTCTCCGTGTCTCTGCCTCTGTGTCTCCGTCTCTGTGTCTCTGTCTCCGTCTCTGTGTCTCCGTGTCTCTGTCTCTCTGCCTCTGTGTCTCTGCCTCTGTGTCTCCGCCTCTGTGTCTCTGTGTCTCCGTCTCTGTGTCTCCGTCTCTGTGTCTCCGTGTCTCTGTCTCTGTGTCTCTGTGTCTCCGTGTCTCTGTCTCTCTGCCTCTGTGTCTCTGTCTCTGTGTCTCTGCCTCTGTGTGTCTCCGTGTCTCTGTCTCTCTGCCTCTGTGTCTCCGTCTCTGTGTCTTCGTGTCTCTGTGTCTCCGTGTCTCTGTCTCTCTGCCTCTGTGTCTCCGTGTCTCTGTGTCTCCACCTCTCTCTTCGGTTTTGAATCACTTTTTCTTTCTGTGTCTTCTCCCTGCTGAACAACAACAAGTCTGGGGATTCAGGGACATCACTGTGTGTGTGCGTGTGTGTGTGTGTCCCAGGTCCCCATTCTAATAACACAGAGTCTCCCAGTGAGCAGTGGGGCAGCTGAGTAGGCTCCCCTGGAACGCCACAGGGATCTACGGATCAAATTCACACACACACACACACACACACACACACACACACACACACACACACACACACACACACACACACACACACACACACACGCCCTATTGCCAGTTCAGCCACATCCACACCTTTCCATAATTCAGTCAGAGCGAGACAGTGAGGCTCTCGGATTCACACAAACACAAAGATAACATTATTCACAGACAGACTGCTAAACACAGCTCATTCCACATTGTGCTCTAATACCAGCAGCAGGCAGTGAACACGTCTCCCAAGATATTCTTTGCTTTGCATTAACCTACCAGGAGCAGAGCTTTTTTCATTAGTTTTGCTGTGAGGGCATAGATTTACATATTTTCTACTTTCTAGGTAGATCCAACATGCAGCACCTGATGAGGAGCTGCACCGATGTCTTCATGCTGCTGTCCTCAATAATATCATTGCACTATATATGTGTATATATGTGTATAGAAACCAACACACAAGCAAAAGGACCCCCCCCCCCCATTCATCTTTCTATTCATCTGACCAGCGATTCACCCATCCAGCAGTGTTTAAATATTTACTAGAGCTAAAGGAAATGATGTTGCAAAACAGATGAGGGGAGAAAAGTGGGTGATTTAAACAAAACGAGGGGGAGAAGGAAGCATGGAGGGCAGACGCTGCAGTCTAGCACCCCCTGGAGGCTGAAGACGAATGTGACGATCAAGATGACTATCGGGGAACGAGGGAGGGAGCCAGAGCTGAAACAGAGCTGAACGACTGTTTAGAAACATCCACAAGAGGGAAATACAGTCTTCAGGATTCATGCGACTACCGTACATAATGTACATATTTGGATGGAGATGAAATACTGGAAATAACGCAGTCTAAAACCCAGTATAAGCTACGTTTGGTAGTTTTTAAGAATGTACATCTATTAGAGGAGCGAATGTAAGTCAGCCTTTTAACACAGATACAGTGATGCTAATTAGTGAGAAAAAAAGGAGCAAAGCAGGAAAAGAAAGAAAGAAAACTGAGAGAATGAGAAAGTCGTCTGTGAAGTCTGGGAGTAAAGGCAGAGAGAGATCCAGAAGGACCTCACTGATCAGGGCCACAGCATTTTTTATTTACACACCCACAGACACACCAAAACATCTCTTATTTACCAGCTTACGTCTGCACTATTTATGGGGCGCTGGGGAGAGGCACAGAAGAGAGGAAGAGAGGAGAGGGGCTAAAATATGCATAGGGGCTGGTTCTTCTGGGACGGCGGCGGGGAGTCAGAGCGAGGGAGGAAGACGGGAAGGGAGAACGAAAAGATTTGAGTGTGTATGTGTCAGAGACAGAAGGATGTGAGCGATGGAGGAAGCCAGAACTTTGTATGCAAAGAGAGAGACGGAGAGAGGGGCTGAAGGAGTGCAGTCAGAAGGGAGAGAGGATGATGCAGCGGCGTGTCCGTGCTGCAATTACCCTTGGGGTGCAACTGTGTGTGCACGTGTGCGCAAACAGAGAGTGACATCATATGGCCCCTCGGAGGGGCTCAAAGAGGCCAAAGCCTTTGCTAGCCGGCCAACCAGCCTTCTTCATCCATCCGTACCTCATTAAAACACGCACGCATACACACAAATTACATCTATTCCACTTACTCTCTCAGTTCCACGCGCACACACACACACAGCTAGCAGTGGCATTAACCTCCATGGTTGTAGCTCTCCATCTCCCCCACTCAGCCTTTCTGTCTAGCCCACTTAGAGAGACCTCCCATGGGGCAGTGGAGCTGTGGCAGGTCAGGCTCGGGCTTTTCACACACACACATACTCACACACACTTGGGTCAGGACCAAAGAGTAACAAGATGGATATAGCACCAGTGCAACAGCCAAAGAGGAGGAAGGAGAAGGAGCTGGGAAAAGCTCAGCGAAGGTGATGAAGCAGACACCTTCTATGATCCATGTTGGAGCTCGATATGAGGCAAAATGATGAGGTGAGATTAAACCGGAAACGAGTCTGATCTGAACTAAAAACGGGCTAAAATAATCGTTTTAAAAACGAGCATTGTAACGCGTTCTTCTTCTTCTCATAACACCATTGAATTATGAACAGGAAATGTTAAACACAAACATGTTCATGAGTTTAGCATGTAAGCGTCTGCCGCGGCGCCTCCACACAACCAAACAACAATCGTGTCAATTCATCACTGTGACGATCCTGTGACCTGGTCAGACGGCAGGAGAGAAATCATCTGGTATAAGAGTGTGCGTGTGTGTGTGTGTGCGTGTGTGTGTGCGTGTGTGCGTGCGTGTGTGTGCGTGTGTGTGTGTGTGTGTGTGTGTGCAGAGAACGAGGGAGGTGTGAGCGGTGCCTGTGTGTGGACATTAACCGACAGGGTCCAGCAGTCACCCTGCTGTTAAATGGACTGGCCAGCCATATGCCCACCACCACTGGCCTTATATCATTGCCATTTTGTGTGTGTGTATGTGTGTGTATGTGTGTGCAGGGTAGCTGGGCCTTGCCCAAACTCAAATAATCATGATTACAAAATGTTTTCTTTTTGTTTTTCTGTGGCTGACTCTCTCAGTTATCGATGAAGCCAGCACATCAACATAATACATATATTACTGCTTTTCTGACCGATCAAACGTCAGCTGTGTCATTCTGAGGGGACGGCCAATAAAGATGTAATATATGAAACAGAGAAACAGGAAATAGCACCAAGCAGACGTGTGATGATGGTGCTTCTGCAGGTTTTATGGAGACACACTGACCCACAAACAAAAACGAATTAAAACTGTGTAAATATTTAGTATTTTATGTGGGATTAAATCCTGTGTACGTCTCACATACAGATCCGTCGACGTCACGATGTTTCACCGCTAACAGTAACCATGTTTGACTTCTCAGCTGCCAAAGGCTTCAGGAGATGGACGATGACAGGAAGGTTTACATCATCACAGACCTGGCCACAGCTGGTCCAGGACCCACTCTGGGGTGACTTATATCCACTCATCTCTTTCACACACACACTCAGTGCGTCTGGACCCTAATAACACGAAGCATGCCAGAAGCCTGCCAGACCTCATGAGGAAAGATGGAAAAAGAGGGACAGAAGAACGCAGAGATAAACAGGAACCTTGTGAAAGAGGAGATGTGACAGGACATACTGAAGTTAGTGGATGTTGAGGAACACTGAAAAGCGTTTGCCTTGTTTAGGATATTTGCGGATTACACCTTCTTGTACAGTTCCTGGGCACAAAGTTCATTCACTACAGTGTGCTGCAGCAACGTCTGCACTATTCTAATAATTTACCTGGAACAGTACACAGATGGGAAAATTAGGTCAATGTCAACACAGAGACAGAACGAGGGTGTCCTACCTGTAGTTCTGTCTGGAAAAAGAACTTCTGTGGACACTGGGAACAGTCGTAGATCTTGTCTTCCTGACCGTGGACGGCAAAAATGTGTTGCTGGAGCTTGTTGGCCTGCACAAACACTGAGAGAAGAAGAAACACAGAACAGGTTACACAGTGTTTATTAGATGAGGTCCTCGTGTGTGAATCGATTCTAGAGGCTTCCTCGGTTCTGTCTGACCGGGTGGGGGACGGAGCAGTCGGCCTGCACCTGAAGGATAGAGAGCAGTCCTCTGAGGACGCCAACGCGCACATCCTGGACAGAGACGACAGACTAGAGCGAAAGACGTTGTTCCCTAATCATGGGATTTTTGGGGAGCCGAGCCGTTTTGTGTAAGTGCTGACCTGACTGTCATGTATTTGGCTCCAACTGTTTTGCTTCTATTAAGGACGTCAAGGACAGCCCAGCCTCTCGCTGATGCCGAAGACACTCGCTGAGTTTGGCAGACGGTATAAAAAAGAGTCAGTGGAAGGATAAACTTCAAAGCTGTTGTAATATGTGCTCGTCTCTCTTCAGGTTATTACATAATAAATGTACATGCTGCCCATCACCTGAGGCAGTTATTTCTGCACGACAGTTAACCTTGTTTGTTCGTGTTTTTCGTGATGTTCACATCTGGGCTTATGTGGAATTTCATGTTGCCTTGACTGATGAGAGCTTTAGATGAGAAAGGACCCACAGGTGGTCTCATGCAAAGGCTTCCCACCAGCCATGATGCATCTCAACTAGGGCTGGGCCATATCATACCGTTCACGGTAATACCGGTATAATTTTGGGCAACGATAAGAAAATGAAATATGGCGATAGAATATGGGTAAAACGCGCATGCGCAGTGCCTTTGTTTTCATACGCACACGTCGGAAAAAGCATGGCGGCGAAAGCAGATCGTTGAATGAAACGATGAACCTGAACTGGTTTGTAAAAATCCAGCTTCAGTGGTGGAACTGGTTTAGCTTTCGTCCGTCAGATACACAACAAAGAACTATTTTTGGTAGCGCATGCTAGCGGGCCGTCGTTATTACCGTGTTTTTGGAAAATACGGCACACTTAAAATCAATCCTTTGATTTTTCTGAAAGTCGACAGAGCCCCTTATAATCCCGTGGGCCTTATGTATGAACTCTGGTTGTGTTTACTGACCTCGAAACGATTTTATGTGCACGGCGCTCGAAAATCTGTCAAATGTTTCAGTGCGACTTTGCTAAGCTACGAAGCCGCACCGCTCGATGGATTGTCGGAGCATTACGGCTATCGTAGGCGGAGCCTCGCGGAGTGATACGTACTGTGCTTCAATATAATATTACCGTATTGTGTGTGTATAAGCTCTTTTTAAGTTTTGTGGATGTTATACATGGTTATGCTGAGGATATGTCGGCCAGTTTCCACTGGAAATGCCTTTTGGTTAAACTGTCAGCGAGGAATTAGCACTGTTATATAAAAATGTAACTTAAATATAAAAAGTTATATAAAATGTAACAGTGCAAACAAACAGCTGCTTGTTTAAGTGAAAATACATTGATGGGTTTTTTTTTTTGCACTAATAAAGTTGTGGAGTTGTAAAGTATTTTGTCTCGTGTCAATTATATCGTCAGTTATATCGTTATCACAAATTTTCAAATGTATATGGTGATAAATATTTTTGGTCATATCGCCCTGCTCTCAATCATCCAGGTGAGTAAATCCCAAAAGGTTGATCGAATTCATCTGGACGTAGCGTTTTGAGTGTCACTCGACAGGTGACCAACATGTCCTTACAAACAGCACATGTGCACAGTGATTCAGCGAGTTTCAGTCATTGTGCACATCTGCTGTTTAAAAGGAAATGTTGGTCATCTGGATGATGACGAAACGTTTCTCCCACTGGTAACGTCCGGATGAACAGGATCATCCTTTTACGATTCCCATCAGTCAGTTAGCGTATGCAACCAAACAGAAGTCCAGCTGCCTTCTAATTAACTGGTTAGGATTAACCAGTGATTACTGGGACTCAAAGATATCTCACCACTGATGGCAGTGACCTGAAGGGGAAGTCCAGCTACGTGTGGCCAAGGGTAAGGTGTCAAATTCAGGTTGTATTACTAAACTTTACACGTCGGCCTAGTCGTGACTCAGGGCACTCAAAGTTGTCCTACATGTTGTTTTGGGAGAGTAAGAATTAAAACTGACACTTAGCATACACTATAAATACCCCCCCACCCCCACCACAGTCAAATACATCCAAAGCCAATGAAGGTTGACTGGAAAGGAGGGAAGATATAAGCAGGAGAAGGAACGAGAGAAAACAGGAAGCGCTGTCCTCAGAGACCGTGTGCTATTTATCAATAAATTATCTCTCCTTTTTTTAACTTCTGCGCCGTCTCACACACTTTTTTCCTTCTTTCTCTTCCCTTTGTTTCAGTAAACTTTTGGTTTTCGCTGTGAGTGTGTATGTGTTGAATTATTAAGCCTCCCCACAGGAGTGGTGCCCATCTTACTAATTCATAAGCCACCAAGGAATAGAGTTAAAGTTTAAAGCGTTTGTGTGTACCTGGGGGGTAGGCACACAACACAAGACAAACTCAACAACCGAGAGAGGGAAAGAGAGCAACGGAGAGCCAGGCACAGAGAGGGATGGAACGAGAAGAAGCAAAAGCAAAGGTGCTGACTTAGTTTCTCCTAAAATAGGTGCTGAATGAGAGTGTGAACACCGCAGGCCTAATGTGGTCATCCAGCATTTTGTTTCTGCCCTCCAGTGTATTGCAAAGGCTGAAAGTGCTCCATATTAGACCGGTTTGGAGACATTACTGTGTTCACATCTGCACACACGCACTTCTGGTAGGGGCTTCTTTAGCTGCGGCGCCCTGCTGCGGGATCACTCCCACAGTTTGAAATGTTAAAACAATGAATATTGCAAAATCTGAAATGCCAAAGCCGTTCCAGCACATTTACTGAACGCGACGCAGAGAGAGACAGCTCTGAGCCGCAGCAGGTACAGCAGCTGATAAGGATGATTCAAGTGCAGATATTAACTTTACCAGGCTGAGCACACCCCTTTGGCTTTGAGACGGTTTTATTTAGCACACAATAAAACACAAAACAGCGAGGACATTTTTCTTTTCGCCATCGCTGATGACGAAGCACAGCTGTAGATCTTCACCAACACGAAGAACAACAGTCACCTGTCCTGTACGTCATCAAACTGATGACGTTTAAAATCAAAGCAGACTTTGGACACGAGAAAAGGACTCGTCTGTGCTCTCGTCCTTGAAGGTAAATGTGTGAGTTTGCCTCTCACCTGTGAAGCAGACGGGACACTTGAAGGTACCTCCCATGCCTTCGAAGCTGTGCTCTATCAGGTGGCAAAGCAGCTTGGCAGGTGAATCAAACATCTGGTTACACAGCTTGCACTCATGATTGATGCCTTCCTCTGCAAATAGGAGACAGACACGCGTGTGGAGGCCGGATTAGACAACATAACACGGGAACACATGACATGATATCAGAATATTAATACAACATGCACGGTGGATGTTTTCTGTGTGCTCTGTCAGATATGCACACGCTGGCTTTAGACTGTTTACCATTCCAGTATTTATAACAAGGAATTTTAAAAGCAATTTCTTAAGTAATATCAGCGAGTGAGGCTGTAGTTTGAGCAGAATTGAAAGGACAATGTACGGAAGACTGAACTGAGAGACATTATCCTGCTCACGCTCCGAGAAGAACCCAAATCTTTCCCAGCTGGTAATTGCCTGTCTTCCCCATCGGGTTTGGGGATGATCTACCCCTCCTACAGCTATCCCTTGCCTCCCTCTGTCCTCATTATCTGTCCTTCCCCACCGCAGTCACTCATCCATCCCTCACTTCACCCATTCCTTCCTCTGTGTCCCCCTTCGTCTCTCTTGGTCCATCACTCTCTGATTAATTGGTACGGCTTCCAATTCGCACTCCTCGCTCCGTGCGACTTATTTTCACGTACAGTATTCGGATTTCCTGTGTAAGACTTGGTCACGCCTTACATTTTGTATCAAATTCAAATTAAGATTGATCAGTTTGTGACAGCCGCTAACTGTGCTCCATAGCTCATCACAGGCCGCAGGCCTGAAACAGCAGCACTGTGATGAGAGATAAGGAGCTCGCTGCGTAAACATAAAGAGTTCTGAACAGAGATTAAATGTAAATATCATCGAGCTTTATCACACGAGCAGACGTCATCAGCCTTCGTCCTCTCTAAGGGATTATAGCAGTGTTACTGCGTCTATTTTAAGATGGCGTGAGTGACATCACAACACCCACGGTGAAAGGTGGGCGTGCACCCCTTGACGATCAGGTCTCCTGCCCGTTGTCCTTATCACCATTGTACCACACAGGACAGACGCCCCAGTCGCCCACACACACACAAGCACACCAGAGGCCCGCACTGCCCGGAGACATCAGATGGCGTCTTCTGTGGGCCAATCTGTGACCTCCTGAGGAGCTGCACGCACGTACACACAAACATGCGAACGCACAGAGAGCGCGATCTGTGTCTTTTCCCTCGTTTGTCACTTATCTCGTGTCCTGTAAGTGCAAACGTCCACACACACACACCGACACGGCAAAAGGGTCTGTGGAAGTTCAGCGTCAGAGCTGCAGGGGATCGCAAGGTTAATAACGTCTTCAATCACACATCCATGACACCCACACTGACTAATACACACAAACATGCACACACAGATTCCTATCTCTCTGTGCCTCAAAGGCCGACACAAGGGTGCCCTAATCCCGTCTCAATAGCCACGGGGGAGAGTGTGTGTGTGTGTGTGTGTGTGTGTGTGTGTGTGCCACATGGGCTTATGTGAATGAGATGGTATGCTCCGTGGACCCCAAACATCCCCGTTCCCCCGCACACACACAAACCTCAAAGGCTGCTGGGTTGTGTGGGGCGCCAGAGTGTCCGAGACACACTGAGACAGATAGAGGTTCATTATCATTTACTAGGAGATTGAACCAGCAGGAGAGCGTCACATGGAGCGAGGCGCACAGAGAGAGAGAGGCGTGTGCGGCTCTACCAGCTGAATCAATCGTCACATTTCACATTTTCATTATTTCCTTAAAAGTACGCCTTTATTTAACAATGCATCATTTCAGCTGTACAGAAGGTGATACGGAGGCAGAGGGCCAACGCTGTAAGTAATGCCTACGCGTCAGTGAGCTCAGCATGTGCGCGCTTGTGTGCATGTGCATTGGGGGGCTCTGTCGAAGCCACTTTAAAGCTCGTGTCCTCAGTGGGGGCAAAGCTCTCTTCAGAAGTCGCCTCGCACTCTCCCACGCTGCCAGGATCAGAGGGAGCGGTCAAACATCAGCCACCCTCTCATGTACACAATGATGAGTCCAACATCAGTGCTGCTCCAGGTTATTGTGCACGGGACACAGTTGTTGCAGTTACACAAACACACATCGTTGCACTAATCAAGCAAAGTCGTTATGTTTCTGTCGAGTTGACAGTTGGGTGGGGAATTTCTTTTTAATCTAAGGCATCAACCAGGGTTGTAAAACGCATTATTCCTTCATGATGTGATCATCTTCTTTTCTGTATCTAGCCAATAACGTTCGTATTTTATCAGCCGGCAAAGAGTAAAAAGGACTTTTTGATTCAATAAGCACAGATGACGTCAACAAAAACAGAATTACAACAGAAACCTTTGAAGCTAATTATTGGTCAATCAAAAAAAAGGGGCCAAAAAATACGAAACTAGAGAAAGAGAGGGCGGCAAAACGCACAAAGAGAGAGAGAACTGAGGGGAAACAGTGAGGTGCAGAGAGATAATTGGGCTGTCCGGCACAAGGGCATGGAGAGAGGCCTCCATCGCCCGTGTGTGTCCCATGAAAGAGTTCTCTTTTCTGACAAATACATTGTTTTGATCAGTGTGTGTGTGGGGACCACTGTCTCTGTGTGCTGTCCCCCTCTGAGACACAGTCCGTGTGTGAGCGTGTGTGTGTGTACGTGACCCATAGTGAGATGACAGAGTCATAGAGCATCCTGCCGCTACGCTTTGTCTCACAGAGTGCATTTGATCCACCACCGCACACACACACACACACACAGACACACAACCCTGGGAGGCCTGTGCTGGGACAGAGAACACAGGGGAGAGAGGGATGAGAGGGAGAGAGGCAGGGTGAAGGTTAGGACTCTGAGTTTGTTACCACCCAACACAAAATTAACTTTTTTCTGCTTTTTAAATGCACATCAAAGCAAATCTATGCTTTCAAATGTAAACCACAGTTATTGGTGGAACATTTCGTTTTAATCGTACTCTTTAAATAAATGTCATGCTGCTATACTGTCATTTAGAAATGTGCGTTGTCTAACATATATTCTGCCATGTGTCAGGAGCTCTGTCTCCTGTCTGTAATCGTACATTTATCTAACAGCATTCGATTAGCATATCAGACAGACCAAGGACAGAAAGAAGCACAGCTACAGTGTGATCATACACGAGACAACGCTGGACCCGCGCACACAACAGTTTCGCCTCAAAGAGGAAATATTAGCAAGCGAGCAAACAGTGTGAGGACAGAATTGAGTGCAGTATGTGTGGATGGGCAGAAGGCAGCAACAAGGAGGGACACAAGTCCAAACTGCAGCCACACTCATCATTACAATTCCTCCAACACAACCTCCCCACTGCTCGTGTTCTCCCTCAGTCTCATTGTGTTGTTACCCACCTCTCTCTCTCTCGCTCTCTGCTAATTGACGAGAGGAGAAGGACCAGGTGGCATCATACCCGTCACACACACACACACACACACACACATAAATGAGCTCCTTGGTTTGTGTTGGGGTGACTCCCTAAGGCGCTGCCTCTCCTCTTACATGCCGCACACATCTACGTGCATACACAAATATCTTAACCCTTCCTTAGTCTCGGCTGGGGACTCCTGTGGGTGCCCGGCCCCCACACGTCCTAACCTCGCACCTTCCCCTCCCTCTCTCTGTGAATAGCTGCTGGGGGCCTCTGGGGTATCTACCTTCCATTACTGGCCTTCCCCGTTCCTGTCAACCCCCCCATCCCCAAACTATATGAATGTGGATGTGTGTGTGTGAGAGCAGTAAAATGCGTGTGTGTGTTTGGTCCCTGGTGGTGTAAAGGCCGTAAACCAAGCCAGGCGACTGATGGGGAGGCAGCAAGAGAGAGGCAGCGAGATAAAGGGGAGAAGGAGGAAAGTGAAGGAAGGCTGTGTGGAGGAAAGGAGAGATGACGGGACGGACGGGGATAGAGCAACAGAGGCGTCGGGAGAAAGAAGAGAGCAGTGGACGGAAGGAGGAGGAGGAGGAGTATGCACCTCTCTGGGGGGCTCGCTCAAGGTGTGTTTCCATGGCAACCAGGGGCAGGGGGGGCGATGCGCGGGGTGTGAGCTTGACCCATTGGTAGTGTGGGGGCTGGAGAATACACACATGCACACACACTCGTAGAAACACACAACCTGCTGCAGTGCTGGAGGGGTCCCAAGAGTGCCCCCACCTTTACTCACCCTCTCTCTCATACACACAAACACACACACAGAGGAAGAATGCTGCAGTGCTGAGGTCCCGCGAGTACACAACACCCACACACAGTCTCCCTCCCTCCCTCCCTCCCTCCCTCCTCTCATCTTCCATTTTCCCTGTTTCCATCACTCTCTCTGTGAGGTAACTGTTAATATTTTCATCATTTGTTTACTCCTCATCTGACTCTGTGGATTTTTTACATACCGCTGAATGAAGATGGGATGCTGAGCTACAACGCCCGATCTGTCCATTTAAACACATCCAGTCTGCCTTCAAACGTTTAAAGGCACAATCTCTCACAAACGCGTGATGGAGACTGTAAAAGTGCCCGGTGCAGTGTCTGCGCGCCTTTGGTTTGTTGGGCTTCCTAGTCCCTGTTCATCAAAGCCAAGCTGCTCCTGAAAGGTTAAAGTTCAGACAACGAGTAGCACAAACCACCCGCCATAATGCACACACACACACACACGTCTGGTTTGCTATCCTCGTGGGGTCCTCCCATTGACATAAAGCTTTCCCTAGCCCCTTACCCTAACCATCAAAAATGAGTGCCTAACCCTCACCCAATTGTAATCCTGACACTAAAACCACATTTGAGTGTGAAAACTGTCTTCAACCCCGTGGGGACCTGAAGGTTGGTCCCCACCAAGATAGGGAAACCGGTGTACACACACACACAGTAGCCTGTTAGCCTAATGCAGATACATCATGATTTGGTTATTACCTTTCAGTTCTATGGGCTCATTCATGGTGTCTGCATGTGTACTGAGGGGTTGACGGTGACAGTGGGCTGTGGGCAGAAACACTCAACTCTCACCTTTTTGACAGACACACAAAGAGGAAACAAAAGAAAGGAGTGATGCTCTTTAAGTGCAATATGGGCCCAACTTTGGGCTTTTTTGGAAGTAAGGGCGCACTGGAATTTATGAATTACTCCTCTTTTTACGAGAGTTAATGTCTAAAGGGAGAAACGAGCTCTCACTTTCAGCAGAAACAGGTAACAGCTCAACGCTTTACATCAGACAAAGATGAATGAATGGTTATCCTCGTCCCTCCTTCTGCTCCTTCGCTCGGGACACGGTCAGACCCCGCGATCACCATTTTCAGCAAAAACACTCGTTCTCACACATTAATACACAAACACAAGCAGACAGACGTATTATTGGCAGACGAGAGCAGCATATGGCGATGACCAGTTTGTGCACAAATTGAGCATATTTGTGTAGTGCAAAAGTGCATGTGTCTCTTGGAAGGAGACTGTGTGCATAATGTGCGTGTGTGTGTTTGTGTATAGCAGCTTGGATTTTCCCTATCAGATTACATAACAGTAGGAAGCTGGAGCGCTCGGTCCTGCCGAAGCCAAGAGCCTTCTCGCTAACACACACTCGCATGTGCGTAGATTTCCACAGACACGCACACAGATCGTACGTCGCCGCCGTCTCACTGGTTGTGGGTTATTAAGGGATACAGTTACATTATGAACGCATGACTTTATTAGCGTCTGCTAAGCTGCGCTCATATGTTTTTGTAGCAATAAGAAAATGAAAGGTTTTTGTACTCGTGAAAAACGTGATTTTTTTACTGAATGAATTTTTAAAAGTTGTCTGTTTCGCGTCATAAAAGGTCTCAAATATTTGAATCTTAATGCTTAAAATAAAAGTAAAGGAATGCAAAGAAGTCAGTGACACCAGCTGCACTACGAGATGCACGTCGCACTGAAGCAGCGTTTCTTTGTTGCTCGTGAGAGGAGATGTTAAAGCAGCGCTTTGATACTGAAACCCTGCACGGAGTTACAGACACGCCAGCAGACGACGCTCAGTGTCATCTGGAGAGCACTTGACTGTAACAACAAGCAGCTGACATGTAAGTCTTTGTATTAGCATATGTAATTAGACTTTAATTAATATTCAGGAGAGGTGCACACATCATCGCTCCGGCCTTGGAATCATTGCTCAGGACTTTCACAGGAAAACAGGGAATTACCGCTTTCTCCAATAAGCACACAGAAAGCTAGTAACACACACACGCACACACACTCACGCACACGCACACACACTCACGCACACGCACTCACGCACACACCTCTTTTTAGCTCGTTAGCAGGGATGAGAGTAATGAATGCAGAGTATATTTGTGTTTAGAATCTTAATTGAAAGCTTGAAAGTGGCCAAGAGGGAATAAGCCTAATCACTGTGTGTGAATAAACCATCAACACACACACACGCACAGACACACACACGCCTGCCACTCCCTTGGACAACATTTAAAACTGAAGTACCTGTCATTCTCCAGTCGTCCATTCTACCCTCACTCCTCCTGCTTTTTCCACGCTCACTCTGTTCTCCCATCTGTTTACATATGTAAAACACAACTACAGCCCCCTGGATGCACATCGTCAGTGTGTGTGTGTGTTAATCTGTTTGCGTTTTGATGCTAGTTAAAGCTATAGCAGACATCCACAAGGACTTATAAAGGAGTTTATGGTGGGTTAGGGCACGTCCTTAATTAATTACTGGTATTTTTATTTTTACTACAGGTGTTTTATATTCAGTCACAGCCTTTGCTGGGAATATTGTGAGCGTGTGATCCACATCTCATGGAAAAGAATCCATTTACAGCACGCAGGCAAAGTGAGTGACCTGTGAGAAAGGCCGGCTGATGGGTCGGACCGCACAGCGCGGGTCTCAGGAAATATCTGAAAGGCACGTTTAGATTAGAAAACACACACACACACAATCATCAGTCTTCACAGGTTAAAAAGCATGTCTGTATCCAAGGCTAATCACCAAGGCAACTGTAATCAAGGCTCTGATCTAGTTGTCAAGGTGATGGAGAGAGGGTCACCCCTGACCGTCTTTGCTTTTCTCTGAATGACTCTGTTTTTCAAACTGCTATTGATTTATATAGACACGGATATTACAGTTTAAAATCCACGGCTGTGCGTATGTTACGCAGAGAGAGAGACGACAACGCCACAACGACGCAAAATGACGGCAAGTGCGATGGTTAAAAATTCAATAATCGCCCATTTTTGGGGGGAAATCTAAAAGAAATGCGTGTATGTGTGACTGTGTTTACCTACCCACATCTAATCCTATCCTGCTGTTTAGTGGTGTGTGTGTGTGTGTGTTTCTTTAATCTGTGCTCCCAGGGGAAGTCAGGGGGAGCTAGTAGGCTTATCCTCGCTGCATCTCTGCATCCAAATACCACTAAAAAGCTCAACTCCATTCCACAACAACTAAATTAACACACACTCACTTACACACAAATACACACACTCACACAGAACAGCAGAAGAAAGCCTGCGAGACATACTTAGTATTCCTTTAACCAAGACTCCCCCCTACATGCACCTCCTCTGCACACATGCTGAATGTGATGTTTAATAACGCAGTTATTACAGGAATCGAACTGAGAGCTGTACAACAAAACAAGTCAAACTTTCACACAGAATATCAGCGTCCATGACTGCTGTGGATCGTCCACACGTGATTTTTACTGTAAAAAAACTGACAGAGAAAGGAGAAAGAAGAAGGAGGAGGAGGAGAGGAGCCAATAAGAGCTCACAGCAGGATGCTAATAATGCAGCTCCAGCTGTTCCAGTTAACCTGCAAACTGCCCATCTGGACCCAGAGAGGCAGACAGGAAACGGTACGGAGACACACACTGATGTATGGTGAGACACAGGCAGAGAGTGCAGGGCCAGTCTGTGAGATATCAAACAAAAAACTGAAAAATACAGGCTTCTCACAAGGATGTGGTTTTTATGCCGTTTTATATTAAAACACAATCACTGAGTGATGGAAAAGACTGAAGAGGACGGAGGCAGAGGGAGAGCGAGCCGCTACATCATCAGCTGTACGGGGCTGGACGAGCGGGCGTGGACACAGGAACACAAACACGCACCGTAAGAGTGACCTTGGTCTCGCCTATCTGTCCTCGCCCCCTGCCCTGGCCAGCTAAATCCCCCACCGAGCCACCCTGCCTGTCTCTTTTACACACACAATCACACACACACACCACAGTGCCATACTCGGTCGTGCCAAACTGAACCACGCTGTGCTTACAGGAAAAAAAATAAAAATAAAACAGAGACAGACTTGAAGATGGAGGAGAGCGAGGCTAAAGAGTAGAAAAGAAAAGGAGAGTGATGGAGTCCAGCTTTCTTTATTATTGATTCCAAAAACTCTCACACACCAAAATACGCTCAACTTTAACACAAGACGCGCAGCCAGCCAACTCTAACCTTCCCTAAAGCACAAATGCATCGCCCACACACACACGCACACATAGCATGCTAATGAAGACACTAAATCACTACCAGGTCATGTGTGGAAAAGCCTGCCAGATACCTGCATCCATGGCTAGAGACCTCCCTCAGCCACACACTGTGTGTGTGTGTGTGAGAGTGTGTGTGTGTGTGAGTGTGTGTGTGAGTGTGTGTGTGGGTGTGTGGGTGGTTGAGCAGCAGAGATTGAGGATGCCTGTTGGCTGTAAACATGACTGGTACTCGAAAACAGAGCAAACACTGAAGAGGCAGAGAAACTACTAAACAGCAGCACGAACCGTGGAAGGCGAGCTGCGGATGGACAAGGAAGGAAGGAAGGAAGGAAGGAAGTCAGAGTGGGTCGAAGAAGGAGAACGACGCTCATCTTTTTCCTTTTGCACTTGTATTTCTTACTTTGAGGCAAAATGATCAAACCCCAGTGGTTCGCACCCAGGAGGTTTGTTCATTGTTCACCAGTAATTCATAACACAGAAGGCTTCATCTTTGGCACAGCTCAGTGTAGCAGCAGCTCTACAGCCTTCATCCTACACCGCTAACATGAAAGCTCTGTACTGCTGCCGGTGCCTCGATGCGTATCGGTGTGTACCCAAGCTCCCCAAGAACAGCTAATCAAGGCAACGCTTTAGTGAAAAGACGTCTCCAGCTGGGTGGATCAGGTAATGATCACCTTACCAGAAGCACAATCACCCCTGAATCATCAGGATCAGCATGGTCACCTCTATAAAGGAACAAGCAGGTGAGTGGCTGCCTGCTCTGAGCGAGCGAGGCTGCGTGACCTTGTGAGATTAAGCAGCAGTGTAATCTGATTATGTCCAATTACTCTTGAGTTATTTTGTCTCCGAGGGCTACGGTATGGATAATAAAGAGACGCTGGGCTGATTTCCTGTCAGAGGCTTCGTTTGACGGCCAAGAATGACACAAAGAAAGAACAAATGTTTGTTAGTCGCTGTGCTGAGTCACCGAGATCAGGTGGAAACTCGCAGGTGAATTATTCATCGAAGGAACGGAGATGAGCCGTGACGCCGCACATCTACATCCGAGTTTAAAAATGACATCGTTCGAAAGCAGCGAATATCGTGGTGCCGGTCCGAGACTAAGGTTCTCTTTCTTTTACATCTTCACAACATCAGAGACGAGGCGGAGACGCCACAGAGAGCCAAACTGCTGTTACTGACCTACGAGCACAAGAAACAAGCGTGAGGAAGAGTTGAAGAACGTACCCACGCAACAGTGCAGACGAAACACTTCTTTATATGCATGAAGATATTTGGTGGATTTGTCTTCCTAATACACACACACACACACACACACACATATATATATATATATATATATATACACTATTATGATAGTGAACTCTAGTATAGCGTAAATAATCCTGTTAAATAATACAAATAATAACTTGTTTATGCTTTCAGACAGAAACACGAGCACAAACACACACTCCTCACTTCTGTCAGCCTCAAATACAAACAAATAAATAAATGAACACAATGTTATTAATTATTCTGAGGCAGGAATCAAATATAAATGTGTCTGGAGATTTGTGTGTGTGTGTGTGTACTTCTAAACAGACTCCCCAAAGATCAGCAGAGGCATACCAGCAGAGCAACAGACAGAAGAAACAATGCAGAAACATATCGAGAGGCAGATGTTGGCCACGTACGAAGGAAGGACGTATACATCGTCTGTGGGTGTTACTGCAGAAAATGGGATTTAAATAGCGTGTTCTCTGCAGCCCTTTGACAATGCAAAGGTCCACATCAGTCTGACAGCAGCTCTCTGTTCTGCACAAACAACACAGTAGATGTTCATGTCGAGCTTTAAGTCGCCGACAGCAGAAACTCAGATGTACAGCTAATAACCATAAAGAAAGCTGATCCAGGCTACGTGACGGCACAATCTGGATTAAAAATTCAGACACACACACAAGTGCTTAGCTAAAAACACTCTAGCAGTCTATTTAAGAGAGTTCACATGCAGAGCAGAGCCACTGCTGGGGCTCATCGGCTCTGCCTCTCAGTCACACAAACACAATATTCACAAACCCTCACATCGTCGCACGCATCCGACACGCTGCCGTTCCGCCTCTCTGTCGAGGCTTCGCGTTATATCGCTAATTACACTTGACACCGCTTCTTGTGCGTTTTATATGTGTGTGTCTACGATGTGTCCCCAGAGGCCCGAGGAGGGAAAGTGAGGTTCAAAGACCCCCCGCCACAAAGCTAAATCAATATTAATACATGCTCACGCACGTGCGTGCTCACACACTTCCAACAAAGAGATGTCAGCGCGGTGGTTAGAGGGCATTGTTTCACCGTCTCTGCGGTGCTCTCCTTGCTTCTATTGCACCGTCTCTTCATCGCTCTCTCTCCTCTTTGGATGCAGCAGAGCTACACGATAGATGCTGCTCCCATCAGCTCAGTGTTTTGTAGAGAAAACAAACAGACACCTTCCTGGAAGTGACGGGTAAGAAGTACAGGAACACTTGGCAGAAACTGATGCGTCTCCCAACCTCGGCATGCTCGTCTAGCTTCTTAGAGGCGCACTCGCAGGCCTACATTGGAATTTTATCCTGTTATGTAGAAGCAAAAAAGCCATTTTGATAAAGCATCATCTACGGTGGGCTTAACTGCAAGGATCACATAAAAACGTGCATGAATAGAATCACCATTAATCTGTTTTTTTTTAAAGAAATAAAGAATAGGGCTGGGCCATATCATACCATATAATACCGGTATAATTTTGGGCAACGATAAGAAAATGAAATATCGCGATAGAATATGGGTAAAACGCGCATGCGCAATGCCTTTGTTTTCATACGCACACGTCGGAAAAAGCATGGCTGCGAAAGCAGATCGTTGAATGAAACAGATGAAGCAGAACTGGTTTGTAAAAATGCAGCTTCAGTGGTGGAACTGGTTTAGCTTTCGTCCGTCAGATACACAACAAAGAACTATTTTTGGTAGCGCATGCTAGCGGGCCGTCGTTATTACCGTGTTTTTGGAAAATACGACACTTAAAATCAATCCTTTGATTTTTCTGAAAGTCGACAGAGCCCCTTATAATCCCGTGTGCCTTATGTATGAACTCTGGTTGTGTTTACTGACCTCGAGACGATTTTATGTACACGGCACTCGAAAATCTGTCAAATGTTTCAGTACGACTTTGCTGAGCTACGAAGCCGCACCGCTTGATGGATTGTCGGAGCATTACGGCTGTCGTAGGCGGAGCCTCGCGGAGTGATACGTACTGTGCTTCAACATAATGTTACTGTATTGTGTGTGTATAACCTCTTTTTAAGTTTTGTGGATGTTATACATGGTTATGCTGAGGATGTGTCGGCCAGTTTCTACTGGAAATGCCTTTTGGTTAAACTGTCAGCGAGGAATTTGCACTGTTACATTTTTATATAACTTTATTGCACATAAACAGCTGCTTGTTTAAGTGAAAACACATTGATTGGTTTTTTGCACTAATGAAGTTGTGGAGTTGTAAAGTATTTTGTCTCACGTCAATTATATCGTCAGTTATATCGTTATCACAAATTTTCAAATGTATATGGTGATAAATATTTTTGGTCATATCGCCCTGCTCTAATAAAGAAAACAGTTTGCAGAATTCTCCCTCAGACTAAATCGGTCTTCTCTCTGGAAGTGTCCAGTGAGACTGTGGTGCTTCTAGAGCCATGCTTACAGAAAACGCTCCATTTGGAGCAACCGTCAAATCTATTTTTAATTAAAACTGTATTTATTAAATTGGTTAGATTGAAAAATACACCAATCAGGTTTGAAGTCCTCGCTCAGCGTGACTCGTCAGCCCCACAGCTGACACACTCGGGCTCAGTGTGCTTGATGGCCTGTGGGTTTGTTTTCACTCAACAATGCATAGGTGTTAGCGATTATGGGTCGATGTGAATTACACACGAACACTTGTTTGCATTAACTGGAGCGCACGCACACAGACACACACACGCAAAGTGAAAATAATTCTCTAATTTGTAGCTACACAACAGCTGGAGTTGGAGACGCATCGCCCAGCCTGTGTGGCTTTTACTAATTGCCTCTCCACCCAACCATGCTCGACCAAACATCGGCTCATGGCTGACTTCATAGAGGAGCCTCTGTGTGTGTGTGTGTGTGTCAGTATTTTAGCGTTGTGTGTTCTCTTTGTCCTTTGTCACTCAACGCTCATCAACATCAAAATAACATCTGTCAACTTCTGTACAAATACACCTGACAGTCACAGCTGATGCCTGAACAGACACACACACACACACACACTCCACGCCTCCAACTCGAAACAGTAAAAGCTCGTGATTTCACGACATGCGAGTGTGTGTTTGTTCATCTTACTGGAGCACATCTGGGTATATTGTGCTCGCTCTGCTCCAGATGTGTGTTTTTAACCACCACAGGCTACATCACACCTGGACACCACAGAGACTCTCGCACACAAACAGACACACACACAAAAAAAACAGAAAAAACTAATGACCCATGTCACCCATAAACAACCCAACCCAGGGTCTAAGCCTGTCTGAGAGCTAACAGAGGCTTGTCTGTAGAAAGCTCATGTCATTGCTTTCATTGCTACGCAGCTTTGCTGTGTCTCTTTCCCCACACAGAGGTGTGAAAGCAGAGGAGGCACTACCTGTGTGGCCCCAGGAAGGACCCTCCTAATGACTTAATTGAGCTAATTAACAATGATAAGACATCCAATCAGCACGCTGGCTTCCTGAAGGCTCTTGTTAGGAGCTAATTAAAGAACCAATCACAGCAGGAGAAGGGAAGGTGCTGTGTGACAGTAACAGGGTGAAAGTGTAGCTCATATTTTTATTAGGTCTAAAATTACAGGACACAGCAGACACTGGGAACCAGTGCTCACACTCGCTTATGATTTCAGCGCACGGTTTGTTCATGTTGTTGACTTTTGTAGTGAATTACCTTTAAAGCACCGACTTTTCCATTTATGAATAATTTAAAAAATGAATTCTTAGGATTCATATTTCCGTGTCCTCCTGTTTCTAATATCTAATTTGAACAGTCATGTTTATATTTATGTTGTATCACTAATTTCCTCCCACCATAGAAATACAATGCAGTGACTAACTCATGTAATCAGGTAACGGTGGCTCTTTCTTATCTATGACTCCCTCCTTTATACGTGTGCGACTCTTCTGCTGCTTCTACAACTCAAAATGTTGTCGTCACACGACGTGTGACTAACTGCAATAAAAATTACTTGTGGAACTCCTGCATTAACCCCCATCACGGTACACTCCCCATCGCCGTCGCTCCCTCCTCTTCTCCTCTTCCAGGGGTACTGTTCATGCAGTGTGGAGTCCTCTCTTCCTCTCTCTCAATCTGGGCTCCGTGCTGTGCCGGTTTAATTGCAACAGCACCCTCGTGTGCCAGTGTGTGTGTGTGTGTGTGTGTGTGTGAAGAGATGGAGAGACCTCCTCAGAGTGTTCAAGGATAAGCAGCAGGGTGTCAGGCCACCTTCCTCTCTCCTCTTCCACCCCGTTTTCCATTTCCTCTCCTCTCTTGCTTCACCTTCGTCTCCTTGTTTCCATCCAACTCATCTCTTGCTTACTTTCTCCTTGCCACCAGGCAACTGCAGGGACGGCTCCTCTCATCATCCCACCTCCTCTGCATTACTGCTGTCTCCTCTTCCTCCACCTAAATCTGCCCTCGTCGGCACTGACACATCACCACTGTATCTTTTCCTACTGACACCCATCTGTCCTCCATCCTCTGGTCTCTCTGTAACCTCCTCCCGGTTGTACCTCCCATGATGCCCAGGGAGACATGCTGTCAGGGCTCCCTGCTCCTCACTGCTCTCCTTAATCAGCTGTCAAATATCAAGCAATCTTGCCTTCGATCCCCCGGTGGAGCCCGACACCCCGACATGCATACACATGGACATATACAGTGTGGCTGCCTGGACAGAGCCACAGCCCAGAGGTCGGTGTTCGTGTCCGTGTGTGCGTCAATCGGCAGCATCCGAGTCCTGAAGGATAATGCTGGGAAGATATGTGGACATCACCATCCAGAGACAAAGGAAAGCACCTGAACACACACACACAGAGTTATGGATACCCCATCACTTACACACAGGTCATGATGATGGAGAGCTTGTCTGTTTCCCACCTAATGACAACAAAACACTCGCCCACTCCGTCGATCTGTCAGAGCTGTGTGTGTGTGTTTGGTCACGTCAATGAGTGCGTGTGTGGTTTATTAATTCATTTATTTCCTAATGTTGTGCAGCTAGGGAGAGAGAAACAAAGCTGAGAGGAGAGAGGGAGAGTGTTTGGATGAGAAGAGGAAATAGACAGAGAGATAATGATGGAGGGAGAAGAGAAAAGGATGGAGACAAAGCCGAGGCCGAGAGACGAACGGGTGGTCCAGAGCGGATGAAAGATTGAGGTAACGTTGTTTAATCACCTCAGCTTCTGCTGCTGATTCTAGACACACAACACACACTTGTCTTAATGATTAGTCATTAGCCAATGAACCCACTGGCAGACAGACAGGCAACAATAAATCTAACACAGCCATCATCGGTGTCTTGCAGGAAGCACGAGAAAACACAAACGCACGACCAAACACCGAGTTCTCATTTCTGTGATCTTGGACGGTCCACAGCAGATCTCAGCAGCAGCTGCTCGACACTCGAGCTGGAAAACCGACGGACACGTGATCCTAGAACAACGACGAGACGAACTCTGAAAGTTTTTCTGCATCGCGCGAGTCAACCAGGAGCCGTGTGTGGCACACGTTAGATATTGGGGAAAGAAAAACTTACACTCCACCCCCCACAATTTATTTATCAAGTCGCAACAAAAAAACAAGTATCCAAGTTAAACTTGAGTACAATAAGAGTCACCACAGTAGCTTCTCCCTGATTGTGCAAGGCCCAGCGGTGGGGTCCATCTCATGGTTTGAGACTAATGCATGTTCATTATGTCAGTATAACTTCTGCTTATTAGTCTAAACTTTGTTTGGATTGTCGGACAGAAAAAGTTTCCAGGACTTCTTCTGTCAGATAAACACACCAGCATCGATAACGGAAGCCATTTTTGCCAATATTCACGGTCACACTGATTTCATTACTTAATTCATTTTATTATAATGACTATCATGCCAATATCATTATCTTATTTATTTCTGACTTTAGTACTGCAGTGCATCACGTGCTAGTTCAAAGAAAACACACGCGTGTTGTTACTTTATCGTACCATGGGCCTGAACTTTAGCTTAGCAACACGGCTTTACGTGACTCGATGTCTAGCTCTCTCCATTGTCCTGTGACTAGACAGGGTTTCCAAGCCAGTGAAGCAGGGGCACGGTCCCAATGGCCCAGCCTCGCAGAGCAGCAACACACTTACAGTCATACACATACTGTATAATGTAGAAGAGGAACCCTGGAGCTCAGCAGGATAAATGGCAACCAGACGGCCAACGCGCGCACACACACACACACACACACACACACACACACACACACACGTGTGCCAACCCAGAAGAAGTGCCTGCACCACCCGTAACCTGATCTCCATCCACAGCTGCCCCAACATGTGACCAAACAACAGAAAGCAGAAGAAAAGTGAGACACGAATCACATGAAAAGAAACAACGACGGGGAGTAAAAGAAACAGTGAAACCAGAAGAAGAGAGGGACGAGCGCGAGGCAGCGGATTAAATGGGAGAACAGGGAGAGACAAAGGGGAGCGTGCGAGACAGAGAGGTGGTGCAGCAATGAAGGGGCCCCCAGGGGCCGGCGGTGTGGACCGGTCCATTCAAAACATAGCAGGGGGTGCATTCTTCCATCTCTCTCTCCCTGCCTGGCATTTGCCTCCAACTCCTCCGTCACACACCTTGCACACCAGGAGATCCGGACCAATAAATTGGGAAATATGTGTATATGTTTGTGTGAGAGACGGTTGGCTGCTTCCATATCGTGCAGTGTGCTGTTTGCGCTCTGTGCATGTAGATAAGTGTGATAACACACGTTTGTTGGTTTTCGGCTGCAGGTGAACTCTGGTGCAGATTGTGCACGCGCACACGTGCCCGTGCGCTTAGCCCCACGTAAGCTGGGTTATTCCTTATATGCGCCTTCTGGCAGGCTTTCGCCCTTTTGTGTGTGCAGTATAACTGTGCGGGTGTTTTTCCAAGGCAGGAGACAGAAAATCTGTTTAATCCACAGCAGCCCTGGACACACCAGCACAGCATGCTAACACAACCATAACACATGCGCAAACACACACCAGCGCTGTTGTGTCGGTGTGCGTGTAGCTTAGGGAGCTGCCTTGATACCACACATGGGTAATCCATCCACCACCTCACAGAGAGTGGGATGCAGCACGAGGGAAGGTAGGAAAGATGGATAAATGTTTGGGGAGAGGGATACGAGCTTGAAGAAGTGATGGAGACAGTAAGAGGGTGAAGCTTTCTCCCAACTCACATCTTATTTCTTTGTCTCGTAAAAGTTACCTGTTGTTTACAGCTTGTCTCAGTATAAGGAGAAGGATCCACAGGACTGAGCTCTTTGCAGAAAATAACTCCGTGTGCTCCTACATCAAATACATATTTACCATGTTATCTATGCAACGCATAATATATATAGCCTCTGTGTTATATTGGTGGGCGGAGCCTCTGTACTCTCAGTCATGTCAAAATGAGAAAACCACTTTAGTCTGAGCGCACCACTCCGGCCACGTGAGAGCATCCAGTGCTACAGCTGTACAGTCCTCTATGATTGGTACAGAATAACTAATTAAAGCAGATAACTAATGTGTGCAATATTTTCAAACTACATTTAACTGCCGAGTCCTGACTGATGCCTGCTGAGTCAAATGTTAAATGAAGGCTTGTTCAAAGCGACTCCATTCCTACATTGAAAGCAGAGTTACACCAAACGGCGTACAAAGAGATGATATGCAGCACGGCTCGAGAGCCAGATCGTATTTTATAATGGTGTGAGGACACAGTGTGCCCGTGGACTCCCTCTGCGTGCTTCCTGTCCTGATCCGTCTCTCCCCCCTTTTCTCAGTTTTCCCTTTAATTTAAACGCCCTTTTCCTTAGCTGGGAAACGGCACCTTTTTAAAAGGGCCAGATACAAAGACAAAGAAACGAATGACAAGCACGAGCGAAACGACAGAGGAAAGACATCCTAATGACCGGCTGACCCCTGATCTGTCAAAGCAAAAAAAGTGCAGGAATGAAAGCGTGTAGGAAGAAGTATGGCACAGTGAAAAGGACAGGAAAGGAGGACTGCGAGGAGGCGGAGGCAGATGTGATGGTTAGTGTGCATTTAACAATAACTGGGTGGAGAAGAAGGGAGGGGAGTTCGGGAAAAGTGAAAAATCCAAAATAAATCTGGAACAAAAGAGCAAAGGATGAAAAACGGTTTCAATCAGCTACTTAGTTTACTGAAATCAGTCTTCAGTTCAGCAGTTAAAAGGCTGACGCAGGGTTTGACGAGTATGAAAAAAGCGAGTCATACTATATACGAACATCAGCACGATGCAAAAATGTAAATGCGAATGTGATGAGAAAGACGAGAGGACGCCGCGTAAGAGGAAGGAGAGGCACATAAAACCATAATTTAACAAGAGAATAAATAGATGGAGAAGTAATGGAGGGAGGGAGGAAGGACCAGAGGGGGACCTGATGAAGGGACGATGCGGGGGACCGAGATCTAAGCCTTACCACTCCTCCCTACACTCCTACCTAGGAAAAGAGGGATTTGCTCTCCCTAGGAGGGATGGAGAGATGGAGGGAGGCGGGGGAGGAGAGACGAGGAGAACAGGAGGACCGCTGAGCGAGAGGGAGGGGGGTTATGGAGGGAGGATGGGGGATAAAGGCAAAACAGATCAAGAGGGAAAAAGAGGAAGATTTATCATAAAAATCATTCTCTGGAAAAAATCCCCACCATCCTCTCCCAGTGACCGATGCTCAGGAGACGGTTTTAATGCAAAGCCCAACATCGTTGGGTCCTCGCTCGCATAATGCAAAATCTGTTGTCCAGTCAAAACAACTGAACCCTGAGCCCATGTGGTTCCTGTCAGTAACATCAGAATCACACGTAAACTCTCCTGAGAATAATAAAGTCCTCGATCCCAGAAATCACCAGTAAACTGAAGGATTTGTTTCCCTCTCACTGCATGACATCTTTCCAAAGTGATGAAAACTACCTGACACTAAACTCGATGGGCTGTTTGCGATGCATCACACTGCTCGCATCCTTGCCTCCCGTATCCAGCGTGTGACGCATGGGTTCCAACGGGCTCCAAAGCAAACATTAACAAGCCGCACCCCGCTGCAGCGAGCGTGTCGACGAGACACAAAGCACACGCGTACATAATCCGACTCACTTTACCAGACAAAGATGGTTCTGAAATTTAAAACAAACCATGTACACATTTTGCACAAATTTCCTTAGGAAATCAGCGACGTGTGCTGTTGAAGGAACAGGTGAGGCCAGGTAAACTGGTCAAATATGAGGTAGCTGGGACTAACATGAACATCACACAGCACCTACTGTCCTTCTCGTTTTCCTCTAACACGCTGTCCATCTTTTTTCCCATTCCTTTCATTTAATCCAAATGTCTTTGGGAGATTTTGGATCCTTAGTTTTCTGAAGCTGCATCATTACAGGAAGCTTTGTGTATTTTTGCTGGAAATTTCTTTCAACCAGTTGTGCTTTTAAGTCCCGAGTGAACTTTGTCAGCAGACCTTTCAAACTTTAAGTTTGCAGTCTGTTGCTTTGTCTACTCTCCACGTGCGCAGACACGTTCCTTATGGGGAGATGATGCTGAAGTGCATTCTGGGAGAGGCTTGTTTATAATCCAGCAGCCGGCCTTCACAGCTGCCAGTCAGCTACCCAACACACACGTGCACACACACATACAGAAGAAGGACTCCGTGTGTGTTTGAAAGAGGGACCAGAGTCGTGCAGCGCACAACTCGAACAAAGATTTGACAAAAAACAGCCCCCCACCCCCACGTTTCTCGAGAAACATGTGAGAGTTTTTCCGATGCCCCGAGTGTCTCTCTATCCCTTCTCCCTCTCCCACTCTTGCTGTCGTTCCTTCCCAACTCAAAACTCAATTAGTAAATTAGTTCCAGCTCGCTAAGCGATAAACAGCAGCCTGGGAGCACGTAAACACACACTGCACACTCCATTAGGGCTCCACAAGCACCATATAACCCAAAAACCCTCAGTACACAGGTACACAAACTCACACACTCCCAAAGTAATTAATTTATCCACTCGCAAAGGAATCGACATGAACACAAAGCAGCACAATGCCCCCGTGTATGTGGTGCATTTGGCATTTACAGCAGACAAATCTCCACGTAACAGACACGTAGCGCAGGCCGGGGATCGCCGCTGACGTGTCGTGGAAAGAGAGCAAGGACGAGACAAGAGAAGACAGAGGCTGAAGAAATAACCATGGAGGAAGAGGCATTTAAAAAAAGCAAAGAAGAAGAAGCATCAGGTGCCTGCGACCCCCTCCCAGAGATGAGTGTTTGCAAATGTGTGCGTGCATTTGCATGCAGCCACACACACACAGCTCCAAAGTACAGCTGAGCTGGTTAAAAGCAAGCTTTCATGGCCTTTAAAAATTAAAACACACACTCGAGCTCAGTGGTGTATTTTGACAGTGTGTGATGACCGTGGGTAAAGCACTTAAGCTGCTGTAATTAGCCTGATCGCCGTGGCGACAGAAGATGCTTTCTTTCATCCCCTCACTTCAGAAACCGGCATGACACACCAAGACACACTGACACAAGAAACATGTGCACACATGACTGAAATGTCTGTTAAGCCCAAGTACAGACTCACTGGGGAGGGCACGTTACACACTTACATGCAAAAACTCATGCACGCACACGCACGCGCGCACACACACACACACACAGTATGTGGGGAAATCACAACAGTGACAAGCCGACAAAAAGCAGCTTGATCTTGGTTATATACCAAAAGTTGGCCGCGTAAAACTGAAATACACGCCTCTCTGTGTCTGCCACTGAAAGTCTCTTTGTCTGCCTCCCTCTGTGTGTGTGTGTGTGTGTGTGTGTAACTACTGGATTTAGACGTCTTTGATATGTTACAACTTTCTCAAAAATATTTTGAAGCTTATTAAGGAGAAGCAGTCATTGATCAGGGTGCACGTCAGTCAGAGAAGTTTGGGTATCTTTAAGCTAACTTGGTTAACGACGTTCTTCCAAACTGACACGTGTGGCTGACCTGTGAAATCTCGCACAAACACGATTTACATGGTGAATTAACAACACGTGACATCAATTAGTAAAATCTAGTAATGTGTGTTTGCATTTGAATCATTTTAAAGATTCCAGTGTTTTTGTACGACTGCAGGGAAAACAAACGATTATGTAGATAAAATGAACATAAAGCATAAAGACAAACAGATTAAGGACAAAAAAGGGGGGAAAAGGTGGGGAAGACAGCTAGAGGGAAAATGAAAGGAAAACAGAAAGGAGGGGGGGCAGTGGAGCCGAGCCAGGGCTGAACAAAGAACTACAGTAACAGTCCACTGGCCTTACAGCTGCTCTCTGCACACGCTCCCTGGGCTCTGGCTCTGAGTATGCAGTGTGTGTGCATGTGTCAGTCTGCTGCTGTGAGGGTCCCCATAGGTGCCCACCCTTTCAGCAGTTGGACGGCCAACTCATAAACCCTCCCGATTTGCAGCTCCTCCTGCAGAGAAGGGGGGGCTGGGCTCAGAGGAGGAAGGAGGACGAAAACTGAGAAAGGGCAGCTGTGCCTCAGGTGGTGGGTAGGTTGTCCACTCCAGGCAGGTTTGGTGGCTGAACCTGAAGTTTCTCTAGATAACAAGCAGAGCGCAGCAGCTCTGTGTGTGTGTGTGTGTGTGCGCGCGCGCGTGCGTGAGGCAGAAACACTTAAAAGCACTTTAACCACTAAGATGAAAAAGCACTCCATGGTGCAGTCCATTTACCTGAGAGGAATTTAAATGTGCAGCAGCAAATATTTCTGATGTTCATATGTGTAGGTGGATACTTTGTGAACCGGATCATCTTATCAACAATAATCAGCAATAGTCAGCTGACACACGCACGCAGAGGAACCCCCGCTGTTGTAATTAAAGGTGTCCTTGACAGCGAGACAGACCGCGTTCACACTCCTGGATGTTTGAACATCAGCACACTTCTTGCACCAACCGTACCTTTCCACATCAACAGTTTCATGGTCCATCTGGTGAGTACACACACACACACACACACACACACACACCGATGCCTGCCTGCTCTCTGTTTGACAGAGGGTGCTAATAACTGACCAAAGGAGCTGATGAATGGCTGCACGTACAGACAAACCTCCTGATTCACAAACACAGATGCATCGAGCACACGATTCTGTGCGACTGATGACACACAAAGACACACGTTTAACGCCGTCACTGCATCGCTTTTGATGCATCTCCTCTTCTTTGTTTTCCACTGTGAAACCCTCGGAAGCATCGTCTTCAGCAGTGGATGTGTTTGTGTTACAGGCCATGTCTGTACTTTAAGCTTAGTGCTACTGCAGCGCGCTGGGACTGCTGTGTGTACGCGATCTGTATGCATGGTGTGTGAGTCTGTGTCTCGAGCAGAGAGCGTGCGTGAGAGTGACAGACGGAGAAAACGAGAGGAAGAGAGTTGTGTGTGCGTGTTTGGTCCAGGTGCTGGGACCTGTGTGTGTCCCTGGGCAGGGAATGCAGGGATCCCTGGACTCTCCTCTGCTTCCTGCTAACGAGACACACACACAGCACGCCTTCACACTCCCGCACACACGTACGCGCCGCATCGATCAGGGCGAGGATGAGGGTCGCTCTGCGCCCCGTTAGCTAACCGCTAAGGACAGAGCGCCTCAGGGCACGCTGCCCCCCACCTACGCACGCACACACAAATACATACATGCAGATATCTCATCTGAATTCAGCCCCAGAGTCGGGCTGAAATGCGTCTCACATACTAAAAAGGCTTCACTGCTGGATTATGCACCATCTACAACACAACTGATGGTGGTGAACACTATACAGTGGCACGACAACAAATACAACCGATTTGTAACGAACGCCCCCGACAGCTCCATATCAAACACACATACGTGGGCTTAGATTAATTACTCCTAACATCTGGTCTGAAGTCAGCCGTGTCTTGGGAGCATCGGTGGAAATGTGCGTGTCCGTGGATGTTTGCGTCACGGTCGCCGGTGTTGTGCGTTGTGCAGCGGTTTGCCTGGAAAGCCCTTTTAATCATCTTTCTTCCTAAATATGGAGGAAATATGTTTATGTGTGTATTTCTGTGTCAACAGGCTCATCAAAGACACGAACGCTGCGCGGCAGTTTTTATGTATTCTGTAATGTCGCGTTTCATCCTGCAGAGAGGACGTGATTGGCCTTTAGGGACCGCACACACAAATGCACACACAGACACAGGCGGCATCATTAAAAACCATTTGCAGACATTACATTACAACATTAAGTGGCTAACGGCTACAGCAGCACCAGGGTATTAAACTTTATGATCATTATTACAGGAGATGATTGTTTGAACAATTAAAGACAGCAGGCAAGACGTAAAACAGTCAACTCCTGTACGATTACACGATTCACAGAAAAGAACAAATGCGTAGATGCAGAGAGACGTGAGGACGTAGCTTTCATCAACACTGTTCGTACATCTCACATCGATACGTTTGATTACACTGTAACAACCTGCAGAGCCTCTCTGGCAACAGTAACGTTAGTAACGATGTATCTAACCGGAACCGCTTGTTTCAAAACGTGACGGCGTGCTCTAAGAGGTATAATTAGAAACTACAGTAAAAGACACACAGGCACAAAAAATGTGCTGACCGAGGCAAATATCTGGGAGTAACATCTGGGTGAGTAAGCGGTTAGAGACACAGGGAGGAGAGGCTGACGCTCGCTCCGCTCTTCTTCTTCTGCTGTGGCCTGAAGAGAAGCAGGGAAGAGAGGACGATCGGGAAAGGCCGCTTACTTCTGTGATGCAGCACTCTGCGTGTGTGCGTGCCTGTTTGTGTGTATGAATAATTCAGGTCCATGGAGAGGGCAGCCTGCTGCGGTAATGAGGAGGACACGCATTGATACCAAATATTGCTGGTGGGAAGCTATCGATCCAACAGCCATTTGTCCAAACTTTAGTCGGGGAGCCGGCGCTGTCTGCAGGCGCGGCAGTGACGGACGGACAGCTGGATAGGAGGACGCTGATAAAAGGAACAGTAATTACCTCCGAGTAGTAAAGATAAGATCACTGTGAGAAAACCTAAACTGTGTTTTTAAACTGTGCAGTCTTGAATCAGATGTTAAAGCTGGAAACATAACTCGCTGCGTTTCTCTACAGGAAGTCGGGACCACCGCGGCGTACATTAACTCTGCTCTTGCTCCGGATTCAATTTCCCTTTTGCAGATCTCTCTTCCTGCACTAACAATGTTCCCGGTTTGTAGATGTGCACATGCAGTACTTTCCAAAAGTCCAAATCCAACCTTCCAGTTCAAAGGCGACCGAGGCGTCAGAGACTGCACCGTGCATTCATTTTTTATAATTGTGCTGGGCTTATACTCCATATAACACAGCACTATATAAACCTTATACTGTCTGACCGTGTAATAAAAGTATTACTGTGTGTCGTTTACCCCTAAAGCCCTGGCTGCTCCTGTTTGGCCCGCTGTGGAAACCAGGCGCTTCATGTAAGAGCTCACAATGAAGAAATACAAAATAACAAACTCCTTTGAACCTTCTTGCAAAAATTTCCCATCTCCTCGTGTACACATGGGCTTACACACACACACACACACACACACACACACAGACTCCCTTGGTTTCCTGGTGTCACAGTGTCAGATATTCCAGGTTAGAGAGAACACTGGGGAAATTACACTTCTACCTAGGCCTCTAGCGCTGTGAGCACGAGAGAAAGAGGGGAGGGGGGGAGAGAGTCCAGCGAATCTCATGGGTACACCTGTTACCTCAGGGAAGGTGGACAGACAATGAACAGAGGGAAGTAGTGATGGGGTTGGTGGGGAGGGATAGGATGATGGAGTGCAGGAGAGAGCGGGAGGGATTAAAGACAAAGAGGACAGAGAAACAGCAGCAAACCAAACCGGGCCGTTCAATCAGTCCCACAGCCTCTCATTATGTGAGTGGGGATTTCACATCACTGCATGTGAGATATTCTCTGCTTAGATGTATCACCGATTTAACCCACATATGGTGTCATCAATACCGATGGTAGAAAAATGCATGTGTAGCCACATATGTGTCGGCGAGGATGGAAGGTGCTGGAACATCGCTGCGTGTGCAGAAAAAGGACGTGTTGTCACTCTGTGCAGAGGAGATGGACACGGCTGCAGAGCACGTCTGCTGTGTTTGCACAGACTTGGGTCTCCTGGTTTTAATCAGGTATCAGAGGACATAGATAACCACAGCTAACCCGGCCGTGGACGCGTTACAGATACTGTTTGTCTGATTCAACAAACCACAGCAGATTTATTCTCCATATTCTGACTGAAAACTCAGGGCCACAAATGTGAGTGTAAAGTATGCACAGAGCACAAAGTTATTGATGATAAATCAGTCGTGTCTTCTTTGGTCAGGATTCCTGATGACGCCATCTTTGTTCTTTAAATATCAGGAGTCACATGTTCTGCACTTGGACACGTTTGCATGTCAAAAAGGCCTAAACAGTACAAATACGTAGGAAAAGAGGTAAGAGCGGCGATCTTTGCATCAACGGGTTAAGAAATCATTCTGTGACTTTATTATATGAGTAACTACGATTTAAGGAGGAGCCGTGCGTTCATTTCTAAGCACGTGAGAAAAGGGGGCTCGGTGAAGGTTCTAGAAACAGTGCAATCAACAGGCTCAAGTGGCTTATTGTCTCAGTGACATACAGACAGAGTCAAAGCTTGTCACCTGATTGGTCTTTAGCAGCGATCTATGCCACTGATGCAGGTGCTTTATTGCGAGCTTCCCGCGGCACTAAAAGCTCCGATTGAAAGTGGAATGGCGGGAGGTGTTTCCAGACGCTTTTCACAAAGCTCAATTGCTTTTGGCTCTGCGGTTAGTCTGACACAAAGTGGCACCGGGAATCAAACCTACAGCCCCACTCTGAGCAGCCACAGCGGGCACTGCCAGGCCGCGCTCGCAAACACACACCCACACGCGCTTCCACGCCATCCTACTATAAACACACACACCGTTACTACCAATCACACTGCACTCGCTCATTCACGCGCTTTTCCTGTCATTTCGTGTCACACGCACACACGTACCCGCCCAGCCGCCCCGGACACGAGTTCTCTGACCCGAGCCGTCTCTTTACCTGTAACAGAGCAGTAATTACAACGTGACACCAGACAGACTAAAAACAGCCCTGCAATTAATCCTGCGCAGAGCGGGGAAGGTGTCCATTTCTACATGTTTCCTGCAGATTCATGAATACAAAGAGTTTCTTACTGGCACAACTTTAGACCTGTGTGAGTAAGGCACACGCCCAGAGTCCACGTTTTCTTTACCACAACGAGGTCCTAGTGGCGTGCTCGCTGTCTGCCACGTGACGGCTAAACGAGACTGGACATACAAGCAGGTTATATGTGAAACAGACGACTCGAAACACCGAGCGTGCAGGAGCAGGGCAGTTGCATCTAGGACACGCCCGACTCCTCAACTATAAAGAAAAAACATCTGGATAGCATCCAAAGGTACACACACACACACACACACACACACACTCACTCACAGACACACACACACACACTCTAATGAAGCCCCGGTAGTGACGAAGAGCAGCAGGGAGCGGTGTGGATCGCCGAAGACAAGCGTGTGCGAGCTTTCGTCGCAGAGTGTGCGTATGTGTGTACGAGCATGTGCGTCTCCGGCGGGATAATTATGGCGCTCCTCAGCAGCTGAGCGTGCCAGATGTACTGGGAGAAGGAGAAGGAGGTGGTGGGGGAGGAGGACGAAGAGGAGGAGGAGGAGGCGCGGCGCAGAGCAGAGAGGGAGCCCAGCACCAGGAGCAATGCAGCAGGGACTATACAGAGTTTTATGTGAATACATTAGTGTGTGTGTGTGTGTGCTTGCGCGCTCGTACCTGGGCAATCGTGCGTGTGTGTGTGTGTGTGTGTGTGTGTCTACATAGGAGAACGACTCTGTCTGTGCATACGTGTTTGTACGTACAAATATCAGGCGTGTGTGTGTGTGTGTGTGTGTGTGTGTGTGTGTGTGTGTGTGTGTGTGTGTGTGTGTGTGTGTATTTGGCATGACCAACTCAGTTTCTTGCCATCCACCATTAGCAGGCTGGCTCTGTCACAAATGAGCGTCTCTCATCCAGCAGAGATAGAAGGATGGAGAGAGACGGAGAGCGTGAGATGAGGAGCAGAGAGAACAAAGGGTCATAAAAGACCCCAAAAGTTCAAACTACAGTCAGACAGATTTGCATAATGACCACAACTGCCATTGCAGTGTGTGTGCGGGGTCAGCGCGGCGTCTCATGCATCCCTGTGATAGAGCGCTGCAGGTGAGATGCTGTGCAGACACACAAACACCAGAGGCCTCAAATCAAGTGTGTTCTATCTGTGAACTGCTCCCACCTTTCATTATTTAAACACCTCGCGTGGGTGCTCTGTGTCGTCATCGCTGACGACAGTTTTCCAGATTAAACGAAGTATCAGAGAGATTTTTTTAATCTCTCTGATAAAAATGGTGCCACATAAATAACATGCACACAGACTCTACGGGCCTCGGAGCCATTGTTGCGACACCGACGGGACAAACGCATCTCTCATCACCGCTGCGTAAAATAACACAATATTTATACACCGTTGTGAAGCAGCATTGTGAACGCACGCATAACACAGCGACGTGTGAGTGTGCTGAACGCTAGAAAGACGGGCTGAAAAAGGAGGGCAGAAAGTAAGCGACTCCTCAGTGGCTGGCTTTGTCACCTCCTCGCCCAGGAGGAGGGGAGCAAAGCACCTTGGGAAATTACTGAAAGCAGAATGCATTGATTTATCCAGGATGATGTGCATGCATGGCTGTGTGTGTGTTTTTGTCAGAAGGCCTTTGTACTGCAATAAAGAGAACAGCCTGGTCGACATCTGCTTAGAGCCGAAAGACGTATCACCCTTCCTCTCGTAGTTGTGCTCACTCCTGCCTTCTTCTGTGTAATTATGAGTCAAAGAAAACCCTCCAACCTCTCCCAGCGTGTCGCAGCATCCCACCTCCTGCTGTGCTGCTTTAAACCATCCTTTCTTCCTCTGCTGGAACACGAATCAACATAAAGCTGTGAAACCTATTTATTACTTATGATGGCCAGCAGCAGTGACCTCAACAGCCACTTTTTATGCTCTCAGAATACAGTTTTGCATATATTGAGCTTTCTCCGCCTCTCTGCCATCTCCAGCAGCTCTATAATCACATCACATTTCCTGAACATCTGGCAGCAGGCTCGTACAGTGTGCACACCAACACAAAGACCATCACGTTCTTGTTCTAACATTTTTTTTGCTCAGTGTTTAAAAAGCCTTCATGATGTCCGCTGAGTTAATCGCTCCATGGTGGATCCAACCACAAGTATATACAGTGCTGTGCAAAAGATGCTGTAAACAAAGAGAGCTTTCAGAAATATAAACGATTGTTTATTGGCCCCAAATGTATTCTGCAGCAGGACAACGAGCCAAAGTCATGAAGAGCTATCTTCAGCGTGAAGAACAAGAAGTGCTGCAGTGATGCTGCGGCCCCCACAGAGCCCCGAGTGTGTCTGGGATTACATGAAGGACGTGAGGGAGCCGACATCCAAGATGTTTGGAACAACCTACCAGCCCAGCTCCTTCAAAACCTGTGTGCACGTGGACCTAGAAGAAGGCAAAGGCTGCTCACACAAATATGGATTTTTCTTTATTCTCTGCAGTTTGTTGATTGATGATAAGAATGATTAACACTTATTTCTTAAAGCATTGGTTGTTTTACAGCATTTTTCTCACCTGCCTAAAACCTCTGCACAGAGCCGTGTGTCAGTTCGTTTTAGCAGTTTTTCATATCGCTGTCGAGGACATTTGGCCCGTTCTTCTTTGTTCAGCTCTCTCAACATCCTACCACAGCGTGCAAATGTGATCAAAGTTTAGACTTTGACTGCAACACCTCCATATGTTTGTTATATTCTGCACTGTCCTGCAGTTTCATCCAGGCTTTAGTTGGCCTCACATTCGACTCTAGATCACTCTGAGAGTTCACCACACTAGCACGCTTTACGGTCGGTATAACGTGCCGTGTCCGGTTTTCTCAGAGGTCTCGTGGTTTGTTCAAATGCAGCTTTGCAAACCCGAGCTGTGCCGCCATCTTCTTCTAGAGATAAGAGGCTTTGCTTCCAAATAAGCCACAAGTGTTCATTCTTTTGATAACGGCACTGTGGTGAACTTTCTCTGAGCACTGGGCAGGCTGGCCCCGGGCTGATGGGACTATGGACCTGAGTTAACACATACTTGAATGTCCCATTTACTGATGGTCACTTAATTAAGTGCATCTGATTAAGAGCACCTGACTGATACTTAGCATCTTAGCGTCTATGGAAGGAAAAGGAGGGACTTCTTCACCGGAGTGCATGGACCCAACCCCGAGTGGCCGTTCAGGGAATTGTAGTTTTTGGCACGTCCATGCTGATGTTTCCCTTCGATAACTAAACATTTGTTTGACCTGTAACACTGTCAGGAGATCAGCTGGTCCATGATGCACTTAGAAGTTTAGTAAAATATATGAGCAGACTAAATTCTCAGTTTTTAAATAAACCATTTGTGACATATTTGGAAAATATTAGTATTAAAAATTAAACGTAAATCTTGTAACAGTGGTTTTTGCAGCCACATGAAGACACCCGGTGTTAGCAACCTCGACACGCGTGCTTTTCTCCACAATCGTAGCTGTACTACGAGTACCTCAGTACTCTGCAGCAGCATGCAGTACAACCACAGACGGAGTCAGTAAAACTACATCTATCAGCTGCTTACAATGCAGCTGCATTAATAACATACAAAACTCCCACAGTGGACTGACACGTGTGTGTGTGTCTGTGTGTGTCTGTGTGTCTGTGTGTCTGTCTGGCACCATCCTCCTCTCTCTCTGCTGGTTCAAACAAGGCGAGCAAGGTGACCCTGAATCGCAGGCTGTGTGTGTGTGTGTGTGTGTGTGTCTGTGAGAGTGTGCGTGTGAGTGTGTGCGTGTGTGTGTGTCTGTGAGTGTGTGCGTGTGTGTGTGTGCGTGTACAGTCCCAGTAATTAACACCAGCCACTAATGAAGTCCAGCTGCTCGGCAAGACGACCGAGTGTGAGCCAAACTCTGCCAGAAACCGCTCTCATCCTCTCCGTCTCTCTGCTCGCGTCTCCGGCTTTAGTCATCCAACCTTCCACGCCTCCACCTTCTCTACATTTCATTTCATATTGATCTGCGTTGCCTCCAAGTCTTCTGCAGTTTCTGTGTCTGCATCTGCACGTTTCCTCTCCTGCGGTTTTCCATCAGTACGGATCTCACTTTATTGATCTTTAATCACCACTATTTTTGTCATTGTGGCGGTTTGTTCTCTCAAACTCTCCTGTGCTCTCCTCCTTGTGCCATTACATGATGCTTCTTTCAGTGTTCTATATTTAGCACAGTGCTACTTTTTATTCTGCATAGATTTAAATGAAACGTGTTTTTTTTAGATTCAGGGACGAACCAACGAACTGTTGCCTTATTTCCACTGTTTAAGGTAGAAATATCATCTCCATGACTACAGGGTGACTGTGATGATGTGTTTGTAGAGGAACAGCCATCAAGGTATCGTCATCAGGTTCAAGAGCAGCCCAGGAGAACATAGTGATAATCTCTAATCTCAAACTCATGTTTCTGTACAAATTTACATCCTGAGAAGTTCTCACACGATTTGTTAGATTTCCACACTTCAAACCCAGATTTAAAGACAAAAAACACAAATGTTTTTCTTTGAGAAGAAAAGGAGGCGCTAACATCTGTGCGTCCTTCTCAACCCCAAAGTGTCACGATGTGAGAAGTTACATGTGTAAGACAACAGGAAAATAACAAGCTAGATTATATTATCCATCTGATAATCCACCACTGGACTTCCTACAGCTCTGCAGATGTTTCTGTAAATTGTTTTTCAACCGTTCTGTGTGGATCACAAGAAATTTATCTGAATATATTCCTGAAACATGTAAGTGCCGCTGATGCCGTCAAAACAGGCTGAGAATCAGAAACCTGTCAGTCCTGAAGACAGTAACAATCTGAGTGTAACTGTACAAGAATATCTTTATTCACTCAGGTCATGTTTTAAACAGCAGACAGGGCAACCCTCCCAGACGGGCTTGAAAAGGAAACATCACCAATAAACATGACTGCAGTTCACACAGTCTGCATCCGTCTCTGTCGTACACCGAGCACGGCGTCATCGTACTCGCACGCCGCACGCTGTAGTAAAGCCTCCTCAGTGTAGCCCATTTAAAGGCTAAACCTTATTGCATTACTGCACAGGCCTAGCAAACGCACGCTCAGTCGCTACCAGCTGTGACAGATGTGCCCGTCACAGGAGAAAATGAATTCAGAATAGTTAGTGAATTAAGCAGGGAGTTAATTGTTGCTTGGCCTCTGTTTATGAAGCGCATAAAGGCAAAGCGCCTTGTTTGTCTTGTGACAATCAGCCAGCACAGTGTGTGTGTGTGTGTGTGTGTGTGAGTAAAATGGTCCTGTTGTCTTTAGCAGCTGGTGCAGCCACACCTGGACAGCTTGAGAAGGAAAAAGAGGGGGGGGATGTAAAGCGGGCTGCAGGTAGAGATGCTATACATCAGTCTGTGCTCAGCCACAGATGCAGCACACGGCTGAGAGAGACGTCGCCCATGCAAAGCAGGAAACTTCTATATGTGAGGTAAGAAAGCTGAAGCTGCATATACACATATCCTCACGAGCAGAGCACACACACTCATTATTTTGTGTTGTGATAGCTATCCTGGTTGGGTCTCTCCCAGACTATTTGTCAGTGTGTCCTATTAGGTTTCCAAACAGCTTGTAATGACTGGTAATAAACAGCAGAAGAAGAAGAAGGTAAATCAAGCGAGAAGACGACAAAATGAGCTCTCCAGGGGACGGCTGTGCTCCCAGCCTCCAGAACACACACGCAGAAATACACCAACAGTTCTGTCGACGTATTCGTGCAGTCAATAAAAGCGACAGTGGCAGGTTATGGGGGCTGACAAAGACCAAACGTGTCATTGTAACAGAGTCGGAGCAGTTAGAGGAAATGTGCGACTGAGCAGATAAAACTGCACGCTAGCAACACGTTAGCTTACGGCCAGGAAGTTGTGACTGTTACGTAGAAACGTACATTTTAAATAAACGAAACCTTAAAAATTAAGAAATGAATGAATCTGATTTGGTCAAAACTAACACTCCTCCCATCCTCCTTCATCCAGCCCTCTGCGGTCCCCTCGCTCTCTCCCGCTCTTCGTTCCCTTGTCCCTTCATCATCACTCCCTTCCTCCCTCTGGTGTCACAGCTCACTGGCTCCAGGTGGTGAGGGAGGAAGGGAGGAAGGGATGTAGGGAAGGATGGATGGAGGAGGAACTGAAGGCAGGAGGAGGGGTTTCTGTCATCTGTCCCTATGTTGATGCCACCACGATGAAGAGCGACATGCCGCTCGGCGTTTGCCGTTTCATTTCTTTCATGTAATCTCGAGATAAACCAACTCCTTGGTCAATTACTGTGAAACAGCCGCTTTATCCTGTCCTACATTCACTTAGACATAAATATTCTAACACGACTCAAGTGTTTGTAAAATAGAAGCTGTGTTTAAGCAGTATTAACGGTGTTATAGCAGCTCTACTGACGGCAGAGAGGCCAGGAGTGTGTGAGCAGTTTGCTGGGAGAGTGAAGGAGTCCAAGTAGCTTTTACTACTTCAGAGCACCAACTCTCGTCGCCGGTGATACAAACGATCAGACAATGAGACCGTTTTTCCTCTGACAGGCCGTCCGCTTCCTTCAAGACGCGAAAAAAAGTAACAATGTCCAAATCAGGATTTAGCATGTGTGAAACCCCAAGATGAGTTTGGACGCCTCCTCACTGAGCACACAGCGATGCACTTTCTTCAGCTCAGATGCTGGTTATTCAGCAACGACAGCAGCCGGAGCAGTCTGCATCTTATTAGTGCAGGTGCAGCAGGGCAGAAGAGAACAGCAATGCTGCTAGCCTGTGGCAAAGACGCTGACACACACACACACACACACACATGAGTGAGCCCTCAACCACATTATCCACCTCCATTGACTCTAAAAGCTTCTTACTCGCCTCATTAAGTCTTCAGTGACACAAAGTAACCACACCAGACCCGCGCAGCACCACACACACAGACGTACAGATAGGTGTGTGTGTGTGTCTGCACACTGGTGTTAAAGGGGGGGGCTTAGAAATGTTTGTACAGACACACATCGGCTCAGCCGCAGCCCGTGGGACGGCTGCTTAGACATTACTAGTCAAGCGCGTCGCAGATTTGACTGCAGGCTAACAGACAGGTTGAATGCAGGTTTGAAATGCCAAATAAATGCAACCTCCAGGTAGAAAATAAAAGCAAGCCAGTATTATTTAATGCCCTAGTTCACACAGGGCTTCATAAACTATTTATGGTCTTCACCCAAAGTCACCATCAAATTTAAAAGGTGAGCGCGCTGGTGCTTTAACTGAAATGTGCCCAGCTTCATTCAGGGACCTTTAAGATGCTGTTGGAGGGGCAGCGATGGCCACGTGTGCATCAGACCAGCTACAAAGTTCATCAGAAATGTAAAGGATGTAAATAAGGGGAGCTGCAGTTATTATGGTGCATTGATGTAAATAGGTAAGTAAAGCTCATGCTGAGGACACATCATTAGCCACCCCACTCCACAGGGAACACTTAGATCCAGGTGAGTGGCCACTCGATACCTCCAAGGCATCTGTGTGTGTGGTGTGTGTGTGTGTGGGGTGTGTACGAGGTAGGGAGGACAATGAAGCATGCAGCTAGCAGCGGGGATTGGGGTGAATGAAGATCTGAGGTGAGGTAACTATGCAAAGATTCAGCCTCACTGTGTTATTACGCACACTGACTCCTGATTCTGTGCTGCACCTTTATTTTCCACATCATGCGCTGTGACTGTGTTCTACCCCTGAACTCAGTAACACAAGAAAAAAGCTCATGAATACTGATACTAGTCTGTATGTTCAAAAGCAGTAAAATGTTCATGATGATGGGCAGGCAGTGGGACAGCGTAATGCTGCCTTGCTCATAGTGGGAGACAGAAAGGGGACAAACCTTGCCGACAGGCGGGCTCTTCTACAGGCCATCCGTTTGGCAGGTGGGGATGAGGAGAGAATGGGCACAATTAGTTATCTGTACTGTGAACGTGCAGCGTGTGGGGAGGAGGCAAACGCAGTGTTAAAGGTAAAGGAGCTCGCTGTCATCAACAAATACTGAGTGAATCTCATCATCCCACAGAAAACATCAGAGACACTGAAACTCTTTCAAAACAGCTGCTGCAGACTGATGTGAGGAAATCTATCAGATACTTTTAACGCTCTGATCGCCTCCAGTAAATACGACACAGGAGCGTAGCTAAGGCTTAAAGCTGAACTATAGAGATGCACAGAAACAAACCGATGCAGGCGAGTCGAGGAAAACAAAGGAAAGGTCTGAGATGAAGACAGCAAGGACACTTAGCTGCATCAAAGTGAGCATTATAACCAGTATGCTAATTGGAGACTGGTCCCTGATTAGTACCAATGGAAAGGGCTGACAACATGCTGCGTGTGTGTGTGTGTGTGTGCGCGCTGTCTGTGTGTGTGTGTGTGTGTGTGTCTGTGTGTGTCTGAGAAAGTGAGGCCTCATGCTGTGAAATCTAGACTGAGGTGATTAGTAAAGCATTAGTGGCTGCATGCAACACTCAGAACATGCTGTCAAGGACCTTATTTACGCGTGTGTGTGTGTGTGTGTGTGTGTGTGTGTGTGTGTGTGTGTGTGTGTGTGTGTGTTTAGGGAGGGGTCTTTTAAAGGTATAATACATCATTTCAAAATGACCGGTCTGCTCTAAACCACAAAACGGGGACAATTCGATTCAATTCAATTCAATTTTATTTATATAGCGCCAAATCACAACAAAAGTCGCCTCAAGGCACAACACGTGTATGCTTCTTTATTCTGTGAAAACACACACACACACGTTTAGATACACACCGGCTCTCGTCTTCACCTCACACTATCACACAGGGAGGGAACTTCTTCATGATGTGCAGCTGCACAGCAGAAAACAATACAGTCTGCCAAAAGTCGCTGCGCTGCAGTCCAAGGAGACACACACACACACACACACACACACGTACATACAATGAGAAGGAGGCAGAGGAGGCGACAGAAAGACGAAGACAAGCGAGTGAGCCACACATTAGGAAGAGGAGCTCCTCCGATGTCGCTCTTGGTCTTGGTGACTCGGAGCAGAACGGGCTCATCGAACAGAAAAAACAGGCCTCCTGTCAGCGGCGGAGCTCACTGTAAGCGCAGAGATTATTCCTCCGTTTCAGCTCCTCCACCACTCTGAGCTCTGCCTCCCTCTATTTGGGTTTTTCGTCATCTGTCATCTTGTCCTAACCCCTCGTGTCGACTCCTCGCGTGTCCGAAACACAAGAACACGCTTTGTCTTTTACGTGCTCGTCTCCTCTCCACCTGCGTAGAAATATTGGAGACTAGAAAAGCTGCACACACACTGCTCTGTGATCGCACACACGCACAGGTGGGATATGCCCTTACTGTGCATGAAAAACCTGCAACAGCAGACGTTTGTAGTCTTGCAGGAGCACGTTACAGAGACGGAGGCCGTCCTGGTTCTCCTCTCAAAGATGATTGAACCGTCTGTCCTCGGTTATATAAAACGCACAGATTGTCAAATGTTAATTATTAAACCAGATGTAAACACATTATTCTTTGCTTTCTTTAGTATATAGTGTCCTTGCCCTTAGGCTTCTGTCTCTCACACACAACAGTCTCCAATGGCAGCTTCGTACCAGAGGCAGAAATGGATAGCTCAATTTCTTTCTCTCCATCTCTCCTCAGTGTGTGGGAGATGGACTGAGGCTGTGTGTGAATGTGTCCATGTGTGTCTTTAAACAGTGTGAAGTGTGGGCATTTCCACTCCACCACACTATTATTCTGTGTTGAGTAGCTGCATAAAGCACTTTCACTGGTCCAGCCTTACAGCCGGCCTCGCAGGTTAATCCAGCATTGCTGTAACGCTCATGCGAGCGGCCACAGGTGCGATCCCCGTCACGTTTCCTCGCCGGTAAACTAGACATCTGCTCGGCGTCTGCTCACAATTTCCTCTTGGTTTTCAGATGAGTCGTATCAGTAAAAAATAACATCATCGTCCAGCAGAAACCATCGTGCTGCTGCACGAGGACACCTCGTAAGAGTCCGCACGGATTCAGTAAAACCAGGATGGAAGGAAATTAAACTGTTTCTTTTAGCCCCCTGCATCCTTCTTGCATGAGCTCTCCTTCCCTCCTAGAGCGCCTCCGTTTCCTCCTCCCTCCCGCTCTGTGCCTCCAGAGCAGGGCACTGACCACATGGTGTTTTAATTAACGTTGTGCAGTGTAAGAGCCGAGGCTGGCGCGAACACACACAGTGCGCGACTGCACCATCACAGTAAAGCTGAACGTTTGGGCTGAGAGCCGTAATATTAAGTGTTGCAGGCAGGCCGGCATGTGGCAGTGATCTCAGGTTTAGCATCATTACTAATGTACGTGAATAATCCGGTGATGTCTTTATGAAGACCCGCCTTTAAACCAGTAATTTAGAAACAACCCGCCGTCGAGTCGAGCCTCAAAAAACTCGTCTTTGAAAGCTCTTTGTAAAAACCAGCGAACACAAACAGTTGTGACAGAGCATAACCCGATATAGATCTGTTCCAATATAATCAATAATCTTTCTCTGAATAGCAGCACGCTGACCAGTCTGACCTGATGGGTACGACGAGATAAACACCGACATGTTTCCTGAATCTGTCTAAAAAGGTCTTAATGTGAAAAAGTGTTTTTAATGAAATGAAGAAAAGATTTTGTAGCAACAAAATAAATTGATTCTGTTCATCTGGACGTCATCAGGTGACGTCTTCAGTCTCAGCTGACTGCAGGTTTCAGTGGTTGGTGATCAATGGTCGTGAGAATTTGCATAATTAAGATGAAGGAACTGACCTCCCAGCCCATTGTTCCTCACTGGGCTGGGTTCAGTCATTATGCAAATGTCCTGTTTATAAGGTTGACACCTGAAGACGTCACCTGATGATGACGAAACGTTTCTCCCACTGAAAACATCCAGATGAACAGAATCAACCTTTGGAGATTTACTTACCTGGATGATTGAGGATGCATCAAGACCTTAAGCTAGGGCTGCTCGATTGTGGCAAAAATGATCATCACGCTTATTTTCACTGACATTGAGATCTCGATTATTTGACGATATTTATTTAACAATAACAATGTGTTGAATAATGACTTTAAAGATTGTCAAAAGATAATATAAAATAGTGCAAATACTGATAACAGTGCAAATGTTTGCAATATAAAGATAAATGAAAAATGTAAACATCTGTGTTTTGCAGTGTTGCTGTGTGGTGCAGCTACACTGTAGCAAAGTTTACACACTGTGTCTACTTGATCCACGTCTGACTCCGTGAACCCATAATGTTTCCACACCACTGAAGTTTTTTACCTCTCTTCAACCAACGGCAGTCGCTCTCCTCTCCAAATAACTTCTGCTTAGCTTTCCGAGCTGATCGGGTCCTCTTACCGGTCCGTGAGTCGTTTGGTACCGGGCCGCGAGAGTTGAGGCTCAGGTGTGAAATGTATAGTTTTCAGGGTTTTTATCGGTTTTCAGCGTTATTTTGTTATCGTTTTGATCGTTAACTCGGTTTTCCTGGGTCTTTTCACGTGTGTTATGAATAAATATTCTTTTTTTCGGTACTAGTTTTATTTTGTTGTATTTATCCGCGACACCTTAAAGGCCGGTCCGTGAAAATAGTGTCGGGCATAAACCGGTCTGTGGCACAAAAAAGGTTGGGGACCGCTGCTCTTAATTGTTGTGACGCGTGTTCGCAATGCAGAGAGGTGCGCTCGATTTGCCACACGGAGCAGCGTGAGAGTAAAGCACGAGGGAGGGGCTAATAATCGTCTCAGTCATTTTTGATGGTTGAAAGCCCAGATCGTAATTGTGATTAAAATTCGATTAATTGAGCAGCCCTACCTTAAGCACCAGTGTTGTTTTTCAGTAAAGTGAGGAGTAAATATGTCACCTGAGCTGTTTTTGGGCCCAAACACGAGCGGCGGCGTACCTGCTTGTAAATATTTTCCTCGGAGCTGCAGGGATTCCTCTCTAGACTTCCCACTTTGACCCTCTCTCCCTCTGTCTGCCTGTGTGTTGTGTCTCTTTCTCTTCCTGACAGCGTAATTAACAGGACCGTGGGGTGCACCGTGTATTACCCACGGAGCGATGTGACAATCACATTACTGGACTGAGTTAGCCGGTAGGAACGGGCTTCCTCCCTTCAAACAGTCAGAACTGTCAACGTAGCGTAAAAACACTGAATCAGCCTATCGCAGTTTCATTGTTTTACTCGGACGTTACATTGTTAGGCTTGTGTTTCTGTGACACGCAGACGTGCAGCAGACTGAGGCGGTCGAGCTGCGTGACAATCTGAGGCCAGCGCACTTACAAGAGTCGGAGTTCCTGAATGTGAGAGCTGATTATCGAGGGCGCCTGATACGACTGTTAAACAGGCACTAACGCTCACTAAGTGACACGGTCAGTCGCTGCTGCCCCCCTAATCAGTGCACGTCCACAGGCTGAGCACGTGCACGAGCGTAGCCGTCAGAGTCAGAGTGACAGGCCATAAACTCACAACATTCAAACAGCACAACCTAAACTTGAAACGTCCCGCCTGTGACACACTGAGCGGGGACAACAGGAAACAAAGTGACACAAACCTGTGTGATGAAGGAAAACGTAGACACTGTTTAACAGAGGAAATAATCCTTTTACATCAACACGTTACAGCTGAGTCTGAGCAGCTTTGGCCACTCACGACCTGCATTCATCTCGGTTTCATTTATTACTGTAAACTCGATAGTGCAGCGGCGACCAAGAGAAGGAAACGATCTGCGGTGGAGACGAGGAAGACGATGCGTGAAACTGAGCATCTGCTCATTTTCTTTTCATCGGCGCTTTCAGACTAAATAAGATCGTTCTGTCTTGGTTGAAGAGTGGGGGAGGAAAGGGCTGCGGGAAATGTAAGAGGAACTGGGCAAGCTCTTAAAAATAATCTGCCTCAATTTCATAATTAATCTGCGCTAGGTTTTCACACAATTAGCACGTTAATTAACCCAAAACTGCCACCACTGTGCAGGGATGTGTGCGTGCGTACGCTGCAGAGAGAACGACGAGTTAGACGTCAGACTGAGTGGAAGATCGGAGGAAAGCGGCGAGTACTGGAAGGAGGACAAAGGTGAGGAGGTGAGGGGGGAACGAGAGAGGAACACGGGGAGGAGGAGGAGGGCCAGGATAACGGTCATGTGGTGAAGAGCGAAGAAGACGGACGGCAGGTAGAAGACACGAACGCTGCAGCTGTGGCAGGTGTGCGTTTGATAGCAAGTGGGGGCGTTGCCACACACTAGGGAGTGAAGTAAAAGTTATTCCAGCTGTGCTGATGTTTGGAGCCTCTCTTCTCCAGACGCCACACACACACACACACACACACACACTCAGGTCTGGCGAGGGGCTGCAGATCAACCCACAGGTCCACCTCGTTAATCTCCATGACGACAGAGATGCTAAGGCAGCAAATTAGCAGAAAGGGGGAGAAAACGGGAATCTCACAAAAGAACAAGAGTCAGGTCTTAAACACACACACCGTCGACCTTTGCTCCCCTTTGATGATAATGGAATTAAATGAAGAAACTCAGCGTCGCTGCAGCAGCTCGCTCGTGCAGACAAACATGGATTTACTGTGCAGCGTGTTCGTTTGTGCCATCCTGTCCCAACCTAAAAACATCACCTATGACCTGCATCATCATATAAAGCTTTAGACACTCGTATCACGTTTGAGTCCGCTGTAAGATTACGATGATTCTCCAAAGTTTGATCTGTAGTCGTGGCTGCTCCTCACAGCCCACCAGACAAAAAGGTCTTTGTTTCACCTGTCTGTCTCACACCTCTGTGTTCATGTGAGTGCATGCTTGTGTTTTCATGCTTCCAGAGTGCCATCACACATTCACGATGGCTGGGTTCACACCAAACTCTGAAGTCACGCACACGGAAAAGAAAAGCGCCTCACTCACCGATCATGTGATTGGCAACGTGAATCTGGATCTCTCTTTCTGTCTCGAACGTCATTTGGCATTTAATACACTGGTAGGTCTTTTTCTATAACAGAAGGAACACAGGAGACTCGTCAGTACAATAAAGCTAATGAGAAACAGGCTTACATGTTAGCACATCAGACACATACAGACAAACTGCACAGGAATGAAAGAATTATTAGTGCAGTGAAAGCTACCAGAGAAAAGTGAAAAAGGCTAAAAATAAAACACTCGTGTTTGGAAAATTGCACTTTTCCGCACTTGCAGTCATCCCTGCACATATGAGACATTTCAACCTCACAAATTCTTGCACTGAAAGTCCAAGTCTTTGGAGGGTTGGGAAAGGAAGAGAAGGTATGCAGCTACACAAACACCAAAGCTGGATCGAAAGCGAGAGAAGGAAATTAAAAAAGGAGGGTGTGAACGCGAACGAGACGAAGGGAAGAAGCAATGAAAGAGAAGGAAAAAAGGACAAAGGAGCGAGAGAAGGAGCTACAGAGAGAGGGAACCAGAGGCTCTGCTTATCCATTCATAGCACAGAGTGATCACTCATGCACAAACACATACAAAATACACAAAGGCCCCACTTCCACTGTGTCTCTGCTGCTTCAGCCTGCTAGGATGACTACACACACACACACACGCACACACACACACACACACACACAAATCCTACTTTGTCTGCTTTGTGCTGTTAGACTAAGCAGAAACAAAGGTGCAGGTAAGACAGAGGGTCCCTGGGAACTGTCTCTCAACACACACGTGCTCACTTGCAAGTACACACACTCTCACACACTCAGTCACACACACACTCACACACTCAGTCACACACACACTCACACACTCAGTCACACACACTCTCACACACTCAGTCACACACACACTCACACACTCAGTCACACACACTCTCACACACTCAGTCACACACACACTCACACACTCAGTCACACACACACTCACACACTCAGTCACACACACTCTCACACACTCAGTCACACACACACTCACACACTCAGTCACACACACTCTCACACACTCAGTCACACACACACTCACACACTCAGTCACACACACTCTCACACACTCAGTCACACACACTCTCACACACTCAGTCACACACACACTCACACACTCAGTCACACACACTCTCACACACTCAGTCACACACACTCTCACACACTCAGTCACACACACTCTCACACACTCAGTCACACACACACTCACACACTCAGTCACTCACACTCTCACACACTCTCACACACTCAGTCACACACACTCTCACACTCAGTCACACACACTCTCACACACTCAGTCACACACACACTCACACACTCAGTCACTCACACTCTCACACACACTCTCACACACTCAGTCACACACACTCTCACACACTCAGTCACACACACACTCACACACTCAGTCACTCACACTCTCACACACACACTCACACACTCATACACACACACTCATACACACTCTCTCACACTCAGTCACACACACTCACACACTCATACACACACACTCATACACACTCTCTCACACTCAGTCACTCACACTCAGTCACACACTCTCACACTCAGTCACACACACTCACACACTCATACACACACACTCATACACACTCTCTCACACTCAGTCACTCACACTCATACACAATCTCACACACTCAGTCACACACACTCACACACTCATACACACACACTCATACACACTCTCTCACACTCAGTCACACACTCTCACACTCAGTCACTCACTCTCACACTCAGTCACACACACTCTCACACTCAGTCACTCACACTCAGTCACACACTCACACACACTCACACACTCACACACACTCTCACACTCAGTCTCACACTCACACACTCTCACACTCAGTCACACACACTCAGTCACACACTCACACACACTCACACACTCAGTCACACACTCACACACTCAGTCTCACACTCAGTCACACACTCACACACACTCACACACTCAGTCACACACTCACACACTCAGTCTCACTCTCACACTCAGTCTCACACTCAGTCACACACACTCAGTCACACACTCACACACACTCACACACTCACACACACTCTCACACTCAGTCACACACTCACACACTCAGTCACACACTCACACACACTCACACACTCAGTCACACACTCACACACACTCACACACTCAGTCACACACTCACACACTCAGTCACACACTCTCACACTCAGTCACACACTCTCACACTCAGTCACACACTCAGTCACACACACTCAGTCACACACTCACACACTCAGTCACACACTCTCACACTCAGTCACACACTCACACTCAGTCACACACTCACACACTCAGTCACACACTCACACTCAGTCACACACTCACACACTCAGTCACACACTCTCACACTCAGTCACACACTCACACACTCAGTCACACACTCACACTCAGTCACACACTCACACACTCAGTCACACACTCACACTCAGTCACACACTCTCACACTCAGTCACACACTCACACTCAGTCACACACTCACTCTCACACTCAGTCACACACTCACTCTCACACTCACACACACTCACACACTCAGTCACACACTCACACACTCAGTCACTCAGTCACACACTCACACACTCAGTCACACACTCACACACACTCAGTCACACACTCTCACACTCAGTCACACACTCAGTCACTCAGTCACACACTCAGTCACACACTCACACTCAGTCACACACTCAGTCACACACTCACACACTCAGTCACACACTCTCACACTCAGTCACACACTCAGTCACACACTCACACTCAGTCACACACTCACACACTCAGTCACACACTCTCACACTCAGTCACACACTCAGTCACACACTCACACACTCAGTCACACACTCACACACTCTCACACTCAGTCACACACTCACACACACTCAGTCACACACTCTCACACACTCAGTCACACACTCTCACACTCAGTCACACACTCACACACTCTCACACTCAGTCACACACTCACACACACTCAGTCACACACTCTCACACTCAGTCACACACTCACACACTCTCACACTCAGTCACACACTCACACACACTCAGTCACACACTCTCACACTCAGTCACACACTCACACACACTCTCACACTCAGTCACACACTCAGTCTCACACTCAGTCACACACTCAGTCTCACACTCACACACTCAGTCACACACTCAGTCACACACTCTCACACTCAGTCACACACTCACACACACTCTCACACTCAGTCTCACACTCAGTCACACACTCTCACACTCAGTCACACACTCACACACACTCTCACACACTCTCACACTCAGTCTCACACTCAGTCACACACTCACACACTCAGTCACACACTCACACACTCTCACACTCAGTCACACACTCACACACACTCAGTCACACACTCTCACACTCAGTCACACACTCACACACACTCACACACTCAGTCACACACTCAGTCACACACTCTCACACTCAGTCACACACTCACACACTCAGTCACACACTCAGTCTCACACTCTCACACTCAGTCACACACTCACACACTCAGTCACACACTCTCACACTCAGTCACACACTCACACACTCAGTCTCACACTCTCACACTCAGTCACACACTCTCACACTCAGTCACACACTCAGTCACACACTCTCACACTCAGTCACACACTCACACACACTCTCACACTCAGTCACACACTCAGTCTCACACTCTCACACTCAGTCTCACACTCTCACACTCAGTCACACACTCAGTCACACACTCTCACACTCAGTCTCACACTCTCACACTCAGTCACACACTCACACACTCAGTCACACACTCAGTCTCACACTCACACACTCTCACACTCAGTCACACACTCACACACTCAGTCACACACTCACACACTCAGTCTCACACTCTCACACTCAGTCACACACTCTCACACTCAGTCACACACTCAGTCACACACTCTCACACTCAGTCACACACTCACACACACTCTCACACTCAGTCACACACTCAGTCTCACACTCTCACACTCAGTCTCACACTCTCACACTCAGTCACACACTCAGTCACACACTCTCACACTCAGTCACACACTCACACACTCAGTCACACACTCAGTCTCACACTCACACACTCTCACACTCAGTCTCACACTCTCACACTCAGTCACACACTCACACACTCAGTCACACACTCACACACTCTCACACTCACACACACTCACACACTCAGTCACACACTCAGTCTCACACTCTCACACTCAGTCACACACTCAGTCTCACACTCTCACACTCAGTCACACACTCAGTCACACACTCTCACACTCAGTCTCACACTCTCACACTCAGTCTCACACTCTCACACTCAGTCACACACTCACACACACTCACACACTCAGTCACACACTCAGTCTCACACTCTCACACTAAGTCTCACACTCTCACACTCAGTCACACACTCAGTCACACACTCTCACACACTCAGTCACACACTCTCACACACTCAGTCACACACTCAGTCACACACTCTCACACACTCAGTCACACACTCACACACACTCACACACTCACACACTCACACACTCACTCACACACTCAGTCACACACTCTCACACTCAGTCACACACTCACACACACTCACACACTCACACTCAGTCACACACTCAGTCACAGACTCACACACTCAGTCAAACACTCAGTCACACACTCTCACACTCAGTCACACACTCACACACTCACACTCAGTCACACACTCACACACTCAGTCACACACTCTCACACTCAGTCACACACTCTCACACTCAGTCACACACTCAGTCACACACTCTCACACTCAGTCACACACTCACACACACTCTCACACTCAGTCACACACTCACACACACTCTCACACTCAGTCACACACTCACACACTCAGTCACACTCTCACACACTCAGTCACACACTCACACACTCAGTCACACACTCTCACACTCAGTCTCACACTCACACACACTCACACACTCACACACTCAGTCACACTCTCACACACTCACACACACTCTCACACACTCTCACACTCACACACACTCTCACACTCAGTCACACACTCACACACTCAGTCACACTCAGTCACACACACTCTCACACACTCAGTCACACTCTCACACACTCAGTCACACTCTCACACACACTCTCACACTCAGTCACACTCTCACACACTCACACACTCAGTCACACACACTCTCACACTCAGTCACACTCTCACACACTCACACACTCAGTCACACTCAGTCACACACACTCTCACACTCAGTCTCACACTCTCACACTCAGTCACACACTCACACACACTCACACACTCAGTCACACACTCAGTCACACACTCTCACACTCAGTCTCACACTCTCACACTCAGTCACACACTCACACACTCACACACTCAGTCTCACACTCAGTCACACACTCTCACACTCAGTCACACACTCAGTCTCACACTCTCACACTCAGTCACACACTCTCACACACTCAGTCACACACTCAGTCACACACTCTCACACACTCAGTCACACACTCACACACACTCACACACTCACACACTCAGTCACACACTCAGTCACACACTCACACACACTCAGTCACACACTCACACTCAGTCACACACTCACACACTCAGTCACACACTCACACACTCAGTCACACTCTCACACTCAGTCACACACTCTCACACTCAGTCACACACTCTCACACTCAGTCTCACACTCACACACTCAGTCACACACTCACACACTCACTCACACACTCAGTCACACACTCACACACTCAGTCACACACTCTCACACTCACACACTCAGTCACACACTCACACACTCAGTCACACTCTCACACACTCACACACACTCTCACACACACTCTCACACTCAGTCACACACTCTCACACTCAGTCACACACTCACACACTCACACACTCAGTCACACACACTCTCACACTCAGTCTCACACTCTCACACTCAGTCACACACTCACACACACTCACACACTCAGTCACACACTCAGTCACACACTCTCACACTCAGTCACACACTCAGTCACACACTCTCACACTCAGTCTCACACTCTCACACTCAGTCACACACTCACACACTCAGTCACACTCAGTCACACTCAGTCACACACTCAGTCACACACTCACACACATCACACACTCAGTCTCACACTCTCACACTCAGTCACACACTCAGTCACACACTCTCACACACTCAGTCACACACTCTCACACACACTCAGTCACACACTCAGTCACACACTCTCACACTCAGTCACACACTCACCACACTCAGTCACACACTCACACACTCAGTCACACACTCTCACACTCAGTCACACACTCACACACTCACACACTCAGTCACACACTCAGTCACACACTCAGTCACACACTCAGTCACACACTCACACACTCAGTCACACACTCAGTCACACACTCTCACACTCAGTCACACACTCACACACTCAGTCACACACTCACACACTCAGTCACACACTCTCACACTCAGTCACACACTCTCACAC